>NC_080186.1:229941612-230244642 GCF_030028045.1 Hippopotamus amphibius kiboko
ACCTGCCAGAATGTGTGCTAAATGCCTTCCAAACATTGTATATGGCCTTACAGTGGCCCTAGAACTAGGGACTGTAATTGTACAGTAACGGCCCAAGAGCATGCAATTAGAAAGTGGCAGAATCAAGATTTGAAAATTAGGCCGCATTTTCTAATTCCCAAGTGAAAGTCTTTGGAATATTTTTGGTATCACCCCACCTCCCAGTGGGAAGATCTCTGTTGTCAGTGCACCATTGTTGTTAATACACGGTGACGGAGCAGCTCTCAGATGCTCCTGGCGTGAGGAGGAGCTTCCAGGGCTCCCTCCAGTGCTCAGCAGCTGCTCGTTCTCTCCAGGGTCTTCCCGGTGGGAGCTCTTCACAGATGCTTTGGTAATGGGACATCTGTTGATCGAGGCTCCCCGCAGCTGCTCCACTGGAGTCCTCAAGTGTCTCACCTTCATCAAGCTCCACAGTGGGGGTCAGTGTTGAGTGTGAGGTCCTGATGGCCGGGAGACGTGAGATGAGCTGTTCATCCAGGATAACAGCAGGACCATGGCTCAGGAGAGAGTCCACATCATTGGCTAGAAGAGATGCAAAATGTGTAAACCAGTGAAGCAGGGTCTAGCATCAGGCCAAAAAAAATGAGAAACGATCCTAAGTGGACAGATGATTACAAGGTCAGTAGACACAAAGTGTGTGAGCAGTGGAAGAGGCTGAATGGAAGGTGGCTCAGGACATGTAGTCCAGTAATTGTACTAATCTGGAACATTATAGAGAGCTGGGGAGCAGTCTTGTTGATTGGTCAGTGTGCTTGTTTTTTCTTTCGTTTTTGTTGGGGGGGCAGGTGCCACAGAAAGGGGTCCTGCGTGGAGCAAATGGTCCTGAGTAGTGCTAGTTGCACACAGCCTTCAGCAGTTCTAATTGTAACAGGCCAGCAGGGTCGTTACTCTTTACCACCCCCCACGGGGGACCACGCACAACTGCATTATTGCTTTTCCACTAATGCCTTCTTGGTAAAAGCCACTCTGTCAGTGAACATGTCCATCACTGAACTGCAAACATGTGGAATAATGGAGCATCTCCCTTAGTTCTATTTGCTAAGACCTTCTGCAGACTTACCAATCCTCCTTATTCCACATGAACTCTCAGACTCTGTAAAGAAACCCACCAAAAGGCTTTCAGCAGAGACTCTTTTGCACCTTACTGCTGTATTCAAAACTGGAAAAATCGAGGATTTGGAAAATTTCAAAATTTAGGGTCATATAAAGACCACGTCCCAGAATTAGCCTTGGCAATCCTGACCCATGAATTGTTCAGAACGTTAGCATTTGAAGTTCCATCCCGGTTCCAAAGCTAAGAGATGTTTCTGTGTTTTTTGAATGAGTATGAGGGGGCTTTGCAATAGAGACAGAAGCACAGGCGCCATCCTCCCAGATCGCTTGAGTTTAAAACCCACTTACAAACTGTGTGGCCTTGAGCATGTGACTTAACATACAGCCACTTCTTTTTGACTGAGATTTCTCATTGGTCAAATGGAAACTATAGTGCCTACCGCAAAGGGTTATTGCGGGGATTCAGTGAGATAACGTATGTAAAGCACACAGCACAATTCCTAGCACTTGAAGTGTTCCAGATGCCTGATTATCCATGCTGTCGTCATCAAGATCATTATTCCCATCATCATCAGTATACTCAGACACTCTTACTCTCCCCAAAGCTATACTTACTTTCCCAAACTTCTGTTAATCTGATCCTTGGGCTCCATCTAATTGGCAGTGAGTCGCAAGAGCATTCATTATATCAGAGTGTCTGCCAAAGAATGTGTTTGGCAAATTCGCAGCTGATCTCTTTGGTATCAACATCTAAGGTTAGGGTTACCCCTCATCACCTTCTTGTCTTAGCAATAATACCATGGCATTGACTGTTTATAAAGTTATGTTTCAAAAATGAGTAGCTTATTTGAAGCCATCCATATTTTCAGCCTAAATAAAGTCTCAGTTTATTTACTGTCCACCGAAGGAAGTACTGCCTTGATGTGTTCCCAACCTAATCTTTCCCGAGAGAAGATCCTTAGTTCTAATATTTGAAGAAAAGAGCTCCTTTTTTTGAGTAAATGTCTGATAACAAATCTGTGACCATTTTTTAAATCATTGTCAATCTGTTTGTAAAGCTAATTCTAATATTTCTTAGGCCAATATGTTTTATCAATATTTGAGAGTCACTTCCTGTAAACTGTGAGGTTTTATGTTTTGGATGATATTTAAGAGGTTTTTATGAGTCTTTAAGAAATAGTTTATTTACAATAGATTTTCCTCAAGAAAGTGATCTCCATCTAGTGGACACATTGTTATATTACAACCCGCAAAGAAAAATCAAAGCCCATGTACTTCCATATCAAGCATTTTATGACCTACTAATAAATGTTTGGTTTTAATAGGTAATGTTACTGCAAAAAAAAGTTAAAGAGTTTAAGGTACTTATCAATATTTGTTCCAAAACTGATAATGGAGAATTTTTTTAAGTCAAGACTTACTTAATTTAATTGGAAAGATTATATTAATAAAAAAAATACAAATTACTGATTTGGGGGTAATATTAGTATTTCCTCTATTGAACTGAGAAAAACTAAGCCAAAAATCAGACTCCTATATCTCCTATCTTTCTGTTTCAGCATAGCATGGAAAAGATACTATATTTTATTTTTTAAAACAGTAAGAACATTTTGATATTGAAGGGAAATCAACATAAACATTTTTTATGTGGTCACATTAAGACCTCCTCATGCTGAAGAGCTGCAATGACTATCTCCTTAGAGCAGAAATCGCCCCTTATCCTCTCTCTCTGTAGAGGTCTTTTATGTCTTTCAACTGTATACTGAATGCCTTCAAAAGCCCTCTTTAAATACTACACTTCCATGAAGACTTCTCAGATATCCCAGCCCGGGTTAATCTCATCTCCATATTTTTGTACCTCAATGTGATCATGGTAGGCACTTAATAAATGCTTATTGAATTAAGCATATCCAAGAAGAGCTTGCCAGAGATCCTGAATAAGGCTCTTTAATGATTAGAGAGCCCTTCCCTTTGGCCTTCCTCAGGATTATTAAAGTGCCAGACTCGTGAAGCGTCTGTCCGCATGAAACAGATGTCCCTGTTTGGGTGTCACGGTTGCTAACACACGTTTGTGGTTTATGGGATTATGCATTACAGCTGGGAGAACTTCAGGAACAGTCGGTACTTAAATCCAGTTAGCTCGGTGACTTTGGTCAGTTAACCTTTCTAAGAGCTGGTATGCTTGTCTATAAAATGAATCTATTCAAGTAGATAATTTCTCAGCGTCCTTTAAGGACCAAATGAATATATCTGTATAGTGACAGAATTCTAAGACAATTTTAAATTGAAATATGTGTTTATGACTGGCTAAGCTAGATTATGAGATTTTCCCTTATTTTTCTTTCTTTTCTACTGGACGGATTGATTTGGAGTCAGTGTTCTACTTTGGTCATAGATTCATAGGTGATTCATGAAACATCAAGCCCCTGGATAATTCTTCCAATTTGACCTCCAATCTTTGGGTTATAACACTGTTTATTAATAATTCCGGTAGAGAAAGTAAAAGAATACTTAAAAATTAGCAAGTTGATAGTTTGGATAAAGATTCTAATGGGGAAAACGTTGATAACAACTGAACTTGAATTCATTTGTTCATTTATTCATTCAACAGTTTTTAAACCACATACTCGCTGGGCTGTCCTGAACTATCACCCTCCTCTTATTAAAACACGTGAGAGTTGACTTTAATCCTGGTTGATGTTGGACTAGAAAAGCTCTTTGTAGAAAGTTTATCTAGATTAAAAAGACTGTGATGTTAAGAAGGGCATGTGTGGTTCTTTTTCTCCCCAAACTCTAAACTCTGTATTGCCAACCATCGTGCCTCTCGTTCATTTGATCGTTGATTCAAACCGCTTAGTAAAAGTTTTCTGAGGTGCCACCGTGAAGTGCTTAGGACACCCAGAATCTCCATTCTCAGAGACCTCACAGTCTAGGGATGGCGATCAAGTGGTAATTATTTCCAGCTCATTGTAAATGCTACCAGTAGAAAGTGGGAAAGGGTCTTCGGAACACAGAGAAAGGGCATCTCATGAATCTCTGGGGTGTCACAGATGAAGGCTAAGTCCTCAAGGATAAATAACAATTAGGCGGGGGATTGGAGGGTTGAGAAATTGGGGAGCAGAAGGTTAGGGAGTGAGAGCCTCAGACAAGGAGGTGGTGATTCAATCTGAGGGGAGCAGGAAGGGTGTTGCACATGGAGGGTGAGGAAAGGTTCATTGTCATTGAGAACAGATGCTTAAGAGTCTATCAGTTCAGCCAAGAAGTGTGAACTTTGTTTTGAGGACAACAGTGAGCTACTGAAAGGTCTTTAACTGATGAGTTACACAGTCAGGTTGACATTTTAAGAAGAATCATACAAGGTGGAAGATGGCTTCAAGAGACTAATTTAAAGGCTCTTATAATAATGTAGGTGAGAATTGATGGAACCCTGAACTTAATATATTGGCAGTAGGGATGAAGGGAAGTGGCTACAACAGAAATTAGTGATTGCGTGGGTGTAGGTGGGAGTGGAGAAGCCCAGGTTTGGGAAAGCAAGGATATTAGGCATGTAATAGGCACTTGTTGACGTGAACCCAGATACTTAGTGCATTACTATGTAAAAGAAATTCCGTACTTAGGAGAGCTAGTCTTTGCAGAATGGCTCTTTTTTTTTAACTGAAATTAATTTCAGAGAGACCTATATATCTTGTATCTGGTCAGTTAATAGAAGTACTCAAAAGCATAGGAAGATAAGTATATGAAGTCAATGTGTTTTTTTTCTTTTATGTATCTTGGTATTATGATTTTTTGACATCAGGAGTCAGCTGTAAGTTTTCCTACTGTCAGTTCCTAAACTTAAGTCTTCCTTTACTAAAATATCAACATACAATTCACAGCAATGTCCTTCTTTCTCCTTCACGGACAGCTTTGATGTGGACAATGGCACATCTTCGGGACGGAGTCCCCTGGATCCCATGACCAGCCCGGGATCTGGGCTAATTCTCCAAGCAAACTTTGTGCACAGTCAACGTCGCGAGTCTTTCCTGTATCGGTCTGACAGCGATTATGACCTCTCGCCGAAGTCTATGTCCCGGAACTCCTCCATTGCCAGTGACATGTAAGTATGAGGGAGCGAAGAGAAGAGGGCGTTCTTAGAGAACACCAAGGAAATTTCTCTCTAGAGTTGATAGAACCGATGATATTTGTTCACCTGCATCATTCTCTAATTTTCAAAAGATGGTGGCTAAACTCATCCAAGCTGAAGATCAATGGCAGATTGAATCTATTGCTCTTGATAAGAAACATTTATTTACCCAGGGAATACATTGTCTGGGAAAAGAGAGAATTAAATTTGTAATGGAGGCATTTACACTTAAAACTTTAGCTTGTATTCGTGTAAGACCTGAGTTTTAGGTACCCAGCCATGTGAATATTTTTGAGTATTTTGAGAAACTTTAAGCTCAGTTTGCAAGTCCCTGTGATATTAGCATGTATAGCCCTTTGAATATACATCCATTGATGTACCGTACAGATGTTAGCACTGGTTTGCTGGATCATCTGAGAGATCTTTTCAGAGATTTGCCTAAGTTAAACCATTTTTGGAATATTAGTCACTGGAGGCAAGTACAGAAAACATTAGACAGGCTTGAATATCATTTTAGACATGGCACAGCTTGGAAAGTAATTAAAACTGATAAGCAGGTTTGCAGAACATATACCGTCATTAGCTCGTTTTCTCAGCACATTCCATTCTTGTGCTTACTGTAGTAGTGTTCACTGGTTTCCTAGTTGCTGGAGGCTTCCAAATAGGATCTAACTCTCACTCAAACCTGTACTCTTGTTTCTGGTCACCCTGCCTCTGTGTAGAGTTAGCGTCTGCTTTCCTCCTCTGCATCTAGGCGTTTGTCCAATAACATCATCATCTTCTCATGACACCATCTCAAAAACTCAGGACAGGTTGCGGTATGTCTTAGAGGCAGGGTATGGGGTCCCTGAGGGTCTAGTATTATTCTTGGTATCCTAACAGATCCTCAAGGTATCCTAATAGGTCTGTGTGGGATTCTGGAAATGAAATTATGCTTTACACATTTCCCAACTTATAGCTCTTGGTTGCCATTTATTAATGGTTATAAAATGATAACACTCTCTTCTCCCTAGCAATGAGCAACTAAAGTACAATCGCTTTGATTCAAATTCTGAATTATAGAATTCCCATTGTGTAACTGTCTTTGAGAGCTGTAGGAGATAACAGAAAACTCTAAGACAGAGTTCTTGATCTCACAAAACTAATAATCTTAATGAAATGACAGGTTTTTGATCAAATCATTAAAGAAAAAGACAGTATGTAAGTCCTTGTGCACTACAGGTAAAAGCATCTTATCACCTATCTCTAATTATGCACAGGTCTCCAGCATCTTTAAAACTGTCCAATCTACTCTCCTTTTCTATCTGTTTTTTTTGGGCAATAAAACTTCATAATTATATTTCTCCCCATACTTCCAATCCCACCCCAAGATCTACATCTGTTTTCTATAATTCCTTATATGTTGTTGTTGCCTTAATATTCTGAAATCTATCTTTGATTCATATTGACCTCTGAAAATCCACTAATTCAAGTAATGTTTATTGGTCCCCCATGATGTAGAAGGCATGGTGCCAGTTATAAGAGGAAATACAAAGTGCATTTCATCTCCTAGCTGCCGTCGCTGTTGTGTGCTCTCTTCCCTCCTGTTCACAGACCTCTTCTTCACCAGCTCCCCTTATCACCCCTTAACATATTTCTGTGAAGTATAGCCCCTGACCCTCTGGGCTCTGCTTTAGAAAACTCTTTTGTGTGTAACTATCAGCCTTCATCAGATGACTTACTGATCAGTATCTCTGGCCCTGAAACCTCAGCTGAGCTCCAGATCGACAGCACCTAATTGCCTTCTGAAAACTTAGACTTCCCTGTTCAACTGCTCCTTCACATTCACTGATTAGTACACATTCATCATTAATTCACTGTATTGATGGTGTCCACTCTTCACTCCAAAACAGCTTCCTTTTCCCATTGGCTCTATTTCTATGTTATTTGTATTCCATGTTCTTAGGCCTGAAATTTAAGACATTCGTTTATTCATTCACACGTGATAGAAATACTTACTGAGCAACTATGGTGTATTTGAAGCTCCCGATCTGCAGGAGGGTAGGGGGAGAGGCAGAACAGGAGGGCTGACATTTTAGACCTTTGTAATAAAATCTGGTGAGCACCATCCCTGAGGCATTTATAAAACTATGAGAGAAAAGGAGAGGAGAAGGAGGCTTTGCCAGCCAGGGAAAGCTAGGCAAAGGGGGCAACGTTTGAATAATGTGGGGTGAGGAAAATCATGGCTCAGTTAAGGGATGGCAGTTTGGTTGGTGTGAGTAAGGAAATGTGGCAAGAGAGAAAGAAGATTGGAATACAGTCGATGGAACCTCAGAGCCACAGAGGTTTTTAGCTGGGATCACGTGATTACATTCCTGTTTTCATTGCTTCTGATTACTCTATTGTTGAATGATTGTATAGAGTGAAGTGATTACAGGGAAATGGATCATGCTGAAATTCATAGAAACAAAGCAGATTGAATGTGATGGAGGCCCAGGTCAAGGAAGTGGGGATAGGATGAGATTAGTCCAGATGCAAGAGGCAAGAGGCTTAAAGGATGGTTGTGTGTATGTGTGTGTGTGTACACACGTGTGTGTGTTGGGAGACAGCCAGTGTGCAAGGAGAATCAGAGAGAATGCTGAAGTTCTGACCCCGAACAAGTAAATGAACAGTGATGTTGAGAGGGGAGCACAGGATAGAGAGTGGACAACATAATGACGTAATGAATTTGACTTTTACACAATGAGGCTAGCATTCTAGTAGAAACAAGACAACAATGAAAGGACGAGAACAGAGAGCAGAAACAACAGTGCAGAGGATGAGGAGAAATTAGAAGAACCAATTACCTTCTGTAATGACTAGGTTTGGGATGCCCACTGGGAGAAATGTCTTAGTGGAGTAACGGAATTAGAAGAATTAGTGGAGGAGTGAATTGAAAGTGGAGGTATCAGCAGGTGCAGGCATCTCTTTAAAAGGTTAGTAAGTTAAAAGGGAAAAGAAAACTGAAGCTGCTTGAGGGAGAATTAGGTTGAAGGGAAGTGTTTTTTGAATTCAGAACACTTAAGCGGAGGGACGCAGGGGGTAAGTATGGAACTGTAGCTGCTGACGGAAGTATGATCATGAACTCAAGTAAAGGGACTAACTTGGAAAAGTAGCAAGACAAGTACTGCATTCTTTAGAACAATGGAAAAAACAAGTGAAAGGGGGGATATAAATTTGAAGATGAAGAAGTGAAATGTTTAGAGAATTGACAGCCTATGATCTCTACTTTTTCATGCAAGTAGAAAGCATAAAAAAAAAGAGTGTATATATGTGTATAACTGAGTCACTTTGCTGTACAGCAGACATTGGCACAACATGGTAAATCAACTATACTTCAATTTAAAAAAAAAGAAAAGAAAAACAAAGTATAGCTATCAACCACTAAAGGAAAGAGGGATGGGGCAGCTTGAGAACAGGGAAAAAAGCTTAAAAGAGCCACACTGCAATTATAAAAAGAGAACAGAATAGGGGTGAGTAGAGAAGAAAAATACTGAAAAGCCCCATAGATAATAATATATAATGTTGAATGGAAGAATGACCAGGTTGAAAGTTATCTCCTCCAACTTCGTCAAAGGTGAAATAACTTGGCTTTAGATAGAGGCCAGGGACAAACTCACCGTGATTTAGTAGACTCTGTTTTACGTAGTTATGTATTCAATTGATATTTTCTAAAATTATAGCAAGTTGATTTTTGGATACCAGTGTGTATCCGTGCATTTTATGAAAAGCCTATAATATTTAGCGTCTAAATAGTGCTTTTCTTTCCAAAGTAAACTTACGAGGATGACCTCATTTCCCCTGTACCTATTGGAGAGTTCCTTTATCTGATCAGACTCACCTAAGAGTGACAAATCTAATTAGACCGTGATGCAACTCTGTATTTTGTTGAAAAATAATGTCTTGACATGTTCAGCTTTCTCATTCCCCCAGGGTATTTCTGTTGGAGCAATAAGGTTTTCCTTTGACACTAACTGAGTCCTGAAAAGCATTCTTTCTACTAGGGAGAGGAAGTTTCTCTGTGAAGCAAGGTGAATAGAATAAATAACTACCATTTCAGTCTTCAGTCTGATATTACGCATACCATCTACACATAAGGTGTTATCCTTTCTCTTCATTTGACTTCACATGGGGCCAGATGTAAACCTCCATTTTCTTACCTAGTTCACGATAATGCTGGGAAGATTGTTCAGTGTCTATAATTCAACTTCACTTTATAGAGAATGACATTATTGTATATTTTAATCACTTTTGATGATTTTATACTTAACTGTTCTAGTTAAGCTTTCCTATTGAGAAAATCCCTTAGAAATTTCAAATGCAAACAGTACCAGTGAAGGATTGTGATTATTTATTTGAATGGAATGTTTTGGAAAACCATTAAATGCTCTTAAAGTTGAAATATAATTGTTTAATTTGCTGGTAAAGTGAGAAGGAAGAGAATTACCTCCTATAAGACAGGATGGCATTATCTTCTGTAAATAGATACTAATTAAATAGCTAAAGAACAAGAAGAAAATAAAACTAATAATGGTAGTAATAATCATAGCATACGTTGCATGTGTATGTCACTCTTCATTTTTCTAAATATTTCACATCCGTTCTGTCATTTGATGCTTGCCACAGTCCTATGAAGAGGGATATTATTATGCTGTTTTACAGATGAGAGATCCAAGGTCCTGAGAGCTGAAACTTCTTTAAAAACAGAACACACATTTCGATCATTTCTATGGGAACATTATTTTGCAAATGTCATAAACAAAGTGCTGTGAACTATTGTGGCAAAACTGCTGAGAAACAGAAGTATCTGTTGACCAAATCCAATTGCCCAAATGAATGACTTGTCACTATGAAAATTTAGTTTTCATTTATAGTTTAAGAATAAAAGAAGATGCAAGGTCAAGTTGGTCAGAGAAGTAATAAAGAAAATATTCAACTGACTCAAGTCTATAAAACGAGGCTAAACTCAGCATCTAAAAACAACTAAGCTCTTCCAAAAAAAATTTAGCTTATATAAGGCAGAAGAGAAGTTCCTGGCAGCCTCTGCTCAGGAGGCTGTCACACAGTGTTAAATGTATCCCCAGTAGTAACTTAATTCTTATAATAATAATAAGAAATAGGAAAAAACTTTAATAATTAACATGAGTACACTAAAGAAATAAATATATAAAAAGTAAACTTGAGCTATCATTAAGAGTAAAAAGTATTTTATAAGAGTAGAAACAATTAGATAACAGAAGGTTGCCTAAGTGCTGTCATGAAGAAACATGAAGAAAATTACAGAATAAATGGATAATTACATGAAATATGTGCAGTTTTTTTCCCTCTTAAATTCTTCAGAATGCATTTAAAAGCATTTTAACTTCTGGATAGCAGTTACTACTGTTGTTGCACTTCATTCAATAATGTTATTCGTATTAACAAATACATAGATATGAGTCACTAGAAAAATTAACAGGAGAATTATCAGTAACAAGACAAATAGAATTTAATCATAAAACTATGAGTTTATTGAATACAAACTGCCTGTCAAATCACATCAGTTAGAAACATTTTTCAGACTTCCCTGGTGGCACAGTGACTAAGAATCCACCTGCCAATGCAGGGGACATGGGTTTGAGCCCTGATCCGGGAAGATCCCACATGCCACAGAGCAGCTAAGCCCATGGGCCACAACTGCTGAGCCTGTGCTCTAGAGCCCACGAGCCACAACTGCTGAGGCCATGTGCCACAACTTCTGAAGCCACACACCTAGAGCCTGTGCTCCGCAACAACAGAAGCCACCCCAATGAGAAGCCTGCGCACCGCAACGAAGAGTAGCCCCTGCTCACCGCAACTAGAGAAAGCCCGTGCGCAGCAACGAAGACCCAACGCAGCTGATAAATGAAATAAATTTAAAAATTTTTTTTTCGATTCATCTGGATAATGGACCTCTAGTTCCCATCTTCTGAGTAAACACTAACGCAGAGAATCCAAAGATGATCCAAGTTGCTCTTTACTCATATTTACGTACTGATACATACGGGGGAGGGGGTGGAAGGGGCAAAGAAGAGGCGGTGAGTGGGCCCAGTGTACCATGGGGCACACTTGGCAGTCTAGCTAATTAGTCCCCGTCACCATACAGAATTATGGGATCTCATTGATCCAGGCTTTGGGGTGCCCCATGTGGGCATTCTCTCAGCAGGAGACACTATTCCCCATCCCCATCTCAAATTTCTACCCTTTCTTTAGCAGTTAGCAAGTCCCTCACCACCTCTCGAGCCTTTGTGAGTTTTCAGCCGTAGCTCTTTCTGGCCTCTTCCTATGACTATTGGGTAGAGGGTAGTATTGCCTCTAGTCCTGAGTTTGAAAAAGGAAGAGTGATTGCTTATATATCTATTCATCAATTCTATTACAGATTACATTATTCTTCATTAGTCTTACTAAGGTATCCCTGAAAATAAAATAAAAAGAAATGTTGCATTACAAAGGTTCTAATCCTCTCTGGATCTATATGAAAAGTTTGTAACCCCACCTAACCAGATTTTTAGATCTTATTAGCACTCATGAGCATCTGGTTCTTTCCTAACCTTGATTTGCCATTTGAAAGTCCTCTACCATTATGTAAACACATAAAGGTGCTGTGGTCAAATAATTCCTTCCCCAATTCCTGAGTTTTCCCAACGGAGGGAATGTTCTCCCCCCTCCCTCAATGGTGCAAGAGTAGTGAGACTAGGGCCAGGGTCCCCAGAACATGTGCTGAGGTACTCTGGACCACCACAGGGAACTCACATGGGTGCCAGGGCTATTTTAAATTTTCAAGGGAAACACAGAAACATCTGTCAGTCACCTGGAGAACTAACAGCTTGAAATATTTCCCAGTTTCAACCTTAAATCATTACTTTTCTTTCTGTGATATCCTATCTTTGCAAAACTGGGTTGTTGACCATTGCTGTGATAAGAAGCAAGCATTGCACAAAAATCAGTGTGGACCAGAAAGTGAAGGAGGCAGCACATCCAGACTCATTCCGAGGGAGAAGTTGTGTAGGACTCAACGAGTGCTCAGTTGTGGAAGCAAAACCTGATTAAATCGTGTGAACTGAATTCTTAATAATTGCCACTATTAGTTATTTCTTTTGACCGGTGGAGTGCTGTAAAATATTCCTGAGATGCTAAGAGTGTCATCCATTGAGAAAGTTTGAGAACTTCTGGATTAAGGTGTTTATTCATGTCCTTAGGATTGGAGCTAAGTCAAATCTCTATGTGAAGAGAAATTTTGCTAAGAGAAAGAAAAAATTCAGCAGATTTTCAAAGCCATGAACTTCCAGGTGAGCCCTAGAATTGAGAATTTATCCTATCCTTAATTCTGTTAGGACCCCAGGTAGACAAAATAATTTATTATTATCGAGTGATATTATTTTGGTAGTGAGTGAGATAAACCAGGATTTTCCTTCCATTCCTTGAGGGTTGGCAAGTTACTATTACTATTATTATTATTATTATTACTGAGTATTGATACAGACACTGAATTTACACTAGCCATTAAATCCCAAGAAACCTATGACAGAATATTCTAAGGTCATTGGCTACTAGAGTACTGTTTTGCTACCTTTTTTCTTCTTTTTGTTTTTTTAAAATTCAGGGACTGGACAGAGAAGTGGAATTTCTAGCTTAAAAAACAGGAGGTCCATAAATGGTAAAATAATGCTTATAAATTAGGTAAACATGCTTATTTAATTTTGAATTAAGGAATTAAAGATAGCAGCTGAATACACATTTTGTATTTCTAATTTCATACTAAAAAAAATCATGAAAAGGAAGTTCTAATATTCTGATATTTTGAATGACCATGTTTGTTAATGCCATAGGGTAAAAATAGTCAATTTTAATGCATTACCACAGCATTTGTTTGGTATCATTGCACTATGCTTCAATCTTTTAAAATAACAAATTAATTATGTATTTTAATATCACTTGCTTATCACTGCCAAAGTGATATATCCTGAGGTCTTAGGGGACATGAGAGATAAATATTAGTTATGAAAAGTTCTTAAGGCAGAGGGAAAAAGAAATTGAGATTAACCAAACTTATCGGTAATTCATTATTTTTATGCTAAGTTTACTAAAATTCTACTATGTCTTTAGGAGAGTTTGCCCTAATATTTAGTATATAATTTTCTTCTCTGAATTTCCTTCATACCCAGTATGCTTCTCAGTGTTTGGACTCTAGTTTTAATTGTGAAAAAAGAAAAAAAAAACCCAGAAAAATAGTCACCTCAACTCCTGTAACTTTAGAGAAAAAGGCAGTGTGAAGATAAACTATTTAAACTTGTAAATGATTGACTATGCAGTTATGCTTTAACCTCAGACAATACTTTACGCAGGGTAACATCTTTTTTAAAAAATGTGAGGAGAATGGTATTATAAAAGTGATTACTCCACAATTTTATGAGATCAAATCCCTGCTAGAGAGCAAACTCAAATCAACCTTGGTCAAGGAAGAACTGGCTTATTTTTCAGTGTATACAAAGAACGTAATCTCTAAGAGCGAGGTATGAATAAAATTAACTACCCAACTAAAATTAGGAAAATTTGAAAACCATCTTCAATGAAAAAAGCACAGTAACCTGCATAGTGCTCTCAGTGCAATGTGACCCTAGATGAATGAACCAAGTTGAAAATTACCAGCTCTTCCTGCTTCTTGTAATGTACAAATGGCCATTGTACAAGAGGATCTAGTTGTATCAATTGTAGATACTGTGCGTGGGGGCTCTCACTTGCTTTTTCATCCCAACGCCCTTTTCTCCATGTATCAAAGAAGACTAAGTCAAAACCATGCTGTAGTGTTATAAAATGAAAATTTTCCAAACTTTAAATCTTGATGGTGGTGGGAATGGAGCGGATGGTGATAGGTCAGGAGAAACAAGAAAGCTGATTTCTAATGGAGGTAATCTGTGTCTTCTACCACATTCTAATTAAGTGTATTAATTGTTTGCATTTTGAATGAGAGTGTCATGCTTTTACTCATTCAGCGAATATTGATAGTACCTATTTCATATCTGGTTATCGTTTGAAGACACCATGGACTCATGAAAGCAAGACAAAAATTTTGTTTGGATCATGCATTCCTGTCATTAAAAAAAAAAAATTCTAGATACTTACCCAGATAGAAAAGGATACTTACCCAGTCAATATTGATATTCCTTTGTAAATTCCTGTTTCCACTTACACATCAGTCACTTTAAATATTGATTTAGTTTGTCATTCTTAGATCCTTAGTGAATTTTTCTCCATGTCTCCTGTACAGTTTTATGAGCCACATAAGGAAAAATAATAACACTACTGGAACATTTATATGATATGCTTCTTGAGATAAGATATACTAGGGATTGTTAGTAAATCATCTTCACTAAATACCAGTAAGATGAAAATTTACAGATATGCTATTACAAATGTGAAGAAAGAGAGCCTTCAACCAGACCTGTGGTTTTCCTTCAGAAAAAAAAATAAGTCAGGAATATCGAACACTGGGCTTTGCTGTCAGATTCCTGGAACTTTGTGCTATGGTTGAAGTGAGATTCACTGAAGAAATATCCCCAGTTATTTGATCTGCCTATTGTGATTTCCCTCTGGCTTTGTGTCAGCTTCCCATTCATTGTCTTGAGACTTCAGGGTTTTCTTAATCTTGAATGAAGAAAAATTTGTTGTCATTGACTACTAGATAGTTATGTCTAGACATACGTAAGACCTAGGTGAGTTAAAAGCAGAAAAAGAACTGCATGAGCTGTGTGTGTATTTTGGAGATTAATCGCTTGTTGGTTCCTTCATGTGCAAGTATTTTCTCCCATTCTGAGGGTTGTCTTTTTGTTTTGTTTATGGTTTCCTTTGCTGTGCAAAAGCTTTTAAGTTTAATTAGATCTCATTTGTTTATTTTTGTTTTAATTTTCATTACTCTAGGAGGTGGATCAAAAAAGATCTTGCTGCAATTTACATCAAAGCGTGTTCTGCCTATGTTTCCCTCTAAGAGTTTTATAGTGTCGGGCCTTACATTTAGGTCTTTGAACCATTTTGAGTTTATTCTTGTGTATAGTGTTAGGGAGTGTTCTAATTTCATTCTTTTACATATAGCTCTCCTGTTTTCCCAACACCACTTATTGAAGAGGCTGTCCTTTCTCCATTGAATATTCTTGTCTCCTTTGTCAGAGATTAGGTGATCATAGGTTTGTGGGTTTATCTTTGGGCTTTCTATCCTCTTCCATTGATCTATATTTCTGTTTTTGTGCCAGTACCATACTGTCTTGATTACTGTAGCTTTGTAGTATAGTCTGAAGTCAGTGTCTGATTCCTCCAGCTCCATTTTTCTTTCTCATGATTGCTTTGGCTATTCCAGGTCTTTTGTGTTTCCATACAAATTGGAAAATTTTTTGTTCTAATTCTGTGAAAAATGCCATTGGTAATTTGATAAGGATTTCACGGAAACTGTAGATTGCTTTGGGTAGTATAGTCATTTTCACAATATTGATTCTTCCAATCCAAAAACATGGTATATCTCTCCACCTGTTTGTGTCATCTTTGATTTCTTTCATCAGTATATTATAGTTTTCTAAGTACAGGTCTTTTGCCTCTTTAGGTAAGTTTATTCCTAGGTATTTCCAAAAAACCAAATAAACAAGCAACCCAATCAAAAAATGGGAAGACAACCTAAATAGACATTTCTTTAAAGAAGACATACAGATGGCCAACAAACACATGAAAAGATGCTCCACATCACTAATTATTGGAGAAATGCAAATCATAACTACAATGAGGTATCATTTCACACCAGTCAGAATGGCCATCATCAAAAATCTACAAACAATAAATGCTGGAGAGGGTGTGGAGAAAAGGTAACCCTCCTACAGTATTGGTGGGAATGTAAATTGGTACAGCCACTATGGAGAACAGTATGGAGTTTCCTCAAAAAACTAAAAATAGAACTACCATATGACCCAGGGATTCCACTCCTGGGCATATACCTGGAGAAAACCATAGTTCAGAAAAATACATGCACCCTAATGTTCATTATAGCACTATTTATAGGAAGCAAACCTAAATCTCCATCAACAGAGGAATGGATAAAGAAGATGTGGTACATATATACAATGGAATATTACTCAGCCATAAAAAGGAACAAAATAGTACCATTTGCAGAGATTTGGATAGAACTAGAGACTGTCATACAGATTGAAGTAAGTCAGAAAGAAAGAAACAAATATAATATTGCTTATATGTGGAATCTAGAAAAATGGTACAGATGAACTTATTTGCAAAGCAGAAATAGAGACACAGATGTAGAGAACAAACTTATGGATACCAAGGGGGAAGGGGTGGTGGTGGGATGAATTGGGAGATTGGGATTGACATATATACACTACCATGTATAAAATAGATAACTAATGAGAACCTACTGTATAGCACAGGGAACTCTACTCAGTGCTCTGTGGTGACGTAAAGGAGGAGGAAATCTAAAAAAGAGGGGATATATGTATACGTATAACTGATTCACTTTGTTGTACAGTAGAAACTAACACAATATTATAAACCAGCTATACTCCAATAAAAATTCATTTTAAAAAAAGCAGAAAAAGGACATCTGTTTGCATTTCTGCACGTGTGGGAGTCTGCACTGTGACAGGAAATCATTTAAGCAGTTCAGTGCATGATGTCATCTGTTAGTAAACGTAATGAATGGCCCCAAGACCAAGTGCTTTTAGCTCCTGGTTTTCCTTCCAGGGAGAACAGGGCTGCATGCAGATCTCATGATTTTGTGTCTCAACATCGATTCCTCCTTTGGGAGTAGAGAACTTCAAAATGAATTTGTTCTTTCCACCAGGGCCTGTTTTGTTTGGCTGGCTGGTTATTTTTTGTTCCTTTGTTCGATTTTTTTTTTTTTGCCAGAAAAAAAAGGAAAACAAGCATTATGGTTTATGTGTTACCTAAAGGTCTCTGTGGTGACTTTTTTTAAAGTGCAATAAAACTTTCATTCAGATACTGTTATTTTCAATTGTGAGTACATTTTTATAGAAGCTGAAAAAGAAGGCAGCTGGTAAAAAGAACTCTTTTGCATCAAATCATGGAGTCAATTCCATGTGTTGACAGCATACTTTTATGTCTTTTCACGTACATTATTTATCAATACATTAAGTTTCCATTAATTTTTCCCACCTACTATAGAGATTAGGTGAAATTTCCTACGTGTTTCACTATTTTTTGGTCTTTTTTGTTTGTTTGTTTTCCATTTGTTTAAAGGTAGCCCATCTTGTACTAATATTTATCCAGGGAAGGAACCTGATGTTTCCCAGATAGACAGCTTGTCTATAACCCAGCTCTGCAAACACAGGAGCACTTTGAAAGTGGTGAAAGTATGTCTTAAAGGTTCATGAACAAACCTGGAAGTCATCAGTTCAAGTTCAGAATATTTACAAGGTCCACCATGTTTTGCCCTTCATGGTTCTCAGCTTCAGTAGACTCTTTGGGAAGTGATGTATAAATTAGGAATGTAGTCTTAAAATTGCCTGACATCTGTGTAATCTTTATAGTTGACATAGAGTTCTCCCGTAAAGTTTAATACTTGATTCTCAAAACAATTACATAAGGAAACAAGAGAAAATATCATTAGCTCAGTTTTAGAAATCACAAAATTCTGCTCAAAAATGTGACTTGCGTGCGCACACACACACATGCACACCATGAATTAGAATCAAGGTATCTTGACCCTGAACATAGTGATTTCGACCAATAGCTGCTGCAAGACCGTACTTTTGGCATTTGCTGGCAGGTACTGTAGCCTCTAGGTGAGAGTATAATAAGTAAAGCAATGAAACTAAAATCTTTATTTTCCTTTCAGGGGTGGAGTATCTTGATGGGCATTTGGGCAAATCTTTCCACTTAGGATCTTTGCCAAACAGTCAAGTATTTTTGTTATATTAATATATCAATACTATTTTGCCCCCAAGTTTAGAGTAGATTTTTTTCTTTTGGTTATATAAAATATTGTCATCCCTTGGAAAACTTATAACTGAAGTTTTGTAAAGATTGCTCAGGAGCCGCACTGGTCAAGATGATAGCCATTAGCCACAGGTGACTTTCTCTGAATTTAAATTAATTAAAATTAAATACAAGTGGCATTCAGTTCCTCATATGCACTAGCCACATTTTCAGTGCTAAGTAGCCACTGTGGCTAGTGGTTGCTATATTATACAGCACAGAGAGAGAACATTTCCATCACTGCAAAAACTTCTGTTTGACCATGCTGTTTTAGAGTCTAGAATATGTACTTCTGTGAGACTTCAGAATCGTCTGAATCCATTATGCGTGCAGAAAGTAGCGTGATGCAATAGAAGCGATACAGTGTCTAAAGCCTGGGGTGTAATCCAGCTCCACCGCTCATTTTCCTGCCTTGGGATTTCATGACTCAGTAAGACTTCAGAAACCATCTGCGGGACTGACCCAGGGTTACTAAGTGCTTACTTTACCAGATAAACGACTTATTTATTTTAACAAGGAAATTCCCATCAGTTTACACCATCATTTTATTTTCCAAAGGCATTTCACTTGAATTTTTTACCAAGGGGGTGGCACATATTCTCAGAATAAAGGAGAGTTTCCCAAAGGAATATGGTTAGCTTTTTTTTTTTAATATGACTTTTTAAAAAAATCTCACTCCACGGTTCATGTTTATTCTCACCTTCACAAGGACCAGTGAACGTTCTGTTGGGCAAGTATCAGGTCTCAGCCTGGCATTTGGAAACCTCAGCCTCTTGCCAAGGGCATGACTGCCAATGAATGACTTAAGTTCTCGGAGCCCAGTTCCTTATCTTAGGATGGGAATATGAACATGCATTTAATGCAGAGGCATCAAAATTAAATACCTTGTGTCAGCAGAGCAGGGTCTGGTCCATAGTGGGCACTCAGGAAACATACTGCTCTCACTCCTCTCCGTTGGATCACATCCTTCCTTTTAATCTCCTGAATCATTTTACCTCATGCAGATCTTAAAAAATTGTTGTTCTAGCCACCCATAAATCTTTTCCCTGGGAACGCATCCTGGAGAAAAACCAAGAAGGAAGGGCCACTAATGTTAAGAACGGGCCTGTCAAATAAGGTAATCTAGGAAAGAAGAACCTGTTCCTACAACAGAGCGAGGGCACTTGTGAAAGCTTGCTGCGTACTCAGCCCTTTCCCTGTCCTCCTTCCCCCTGCGCACCCTCCTCCCTCCCCTCCCCCCCCCCCCCCCCCCGCCCCATGGTGGTCAGTCATCAAAGTTCCATGACAATAATTTGTGACATCGACACGCCTGGAAGGATCCCTTTGTTGTATTGGCTTTTATTAAACAAAATAAATAGGCTTAGCGAGTGTGTCTCTACCTGTGCAACACACTTTTAACTTCTTACAACTGGAAAATCTTTTGCTGTATAATTTTGAAAACAGATCATCTTTCATGCCATCATTTAACTAACAAATGTGAGGCCATTTATTGGCATCATGTACATTCTCTAATGAAGCCTACATTTTTGTTTTACAACAAAGAAGAGATTACACTGCAGACTGGAGAATTCTTGCTTATGTTGCATTAGCTCCAGTTTCATTTACTTTCTCATCAGTGCATGTGATATGAGCACACATGGGCCAAAAATTGAGGGGTTTTGTTTTAAGAATGTTTCTGGTCAAATATCAGGCCAGGCCTTAATTCTTAAAATGTGAATAAGAAGTGAGTGAATGATGTAAATCTCAGAAGACTAAATAACTTACAAGGTCACATCCCTTTCTAAAGTTATAGGATATATTTTTTTTTTAATTTTTTAAGGCTTTACTTTAGACAACATTTCTAATTTCACAACAAAATTAATAAGAGGAAGGTACAGAAATTTCCCATATACTTCTTGCACCCATACCAGAGTGGTACATCCATTACAGTTGATGAACTTGCATTGACACATAATTTTTTTTTTTAGATTTTTGTTTTTGTTTTTGATGTGGACCATTTTTAAAGGCTTTATTTGTTACAATATTGCTTCTGTTTTATGTTTTGGTTTTTTGGCCACAAGGCACGTGGGATCCTAGTTCTGGCCACGAGGCACGTGGGATCCTAGTTCCCAGATCAGGGATCAAACCTGCACCCCCTGCATTAGAAGGCCAAGTCCTAACCACTGGAGTGCCAGAGAAGTCCCTACATGATATGTTTTTAATCTTATGAAATATACCTTAAAATGTAATATTTTCAGAATCGATGGTCTTTGAAGGGTTTTCACATTGAGTAGTACAGGCAAAATAATATAGTGAATTTTCTTTATGTTGGTAAGTGTGGTGGTGGTCCACGCCCCCCCAGCCCCCCACCAATAGTACCTTTATCCCTCCCTCCTTTTGAAATAGAGGCAGAAAATCAAAATGCTTCCCATAGGTTTACGCTCACATGCACACACAATATATACATAAATACATTTTTATATAGATGTTTACATATACATTTATTTGCACATAAATGCCATCTCCAGAGCCTCTCCTTTGTTACATATGACATGCATGTAATCTTGCTACACTCTGAATATGGACATATGATGTTAAACTCTCAGCCAGAATGATCAACTCAGTAGGAAACCCAAAATTATTTTATTTCATTTTATTATTTTAGTGTAGGGTAGAAGGACATGAAAATCAGTAAGTGGGTAGAGATTGTTTTGTTTGGTAAGTCATTTTAGTGATTTTTTTGTTTTGATTTTTTTTGTATTTATACGTTAGCTCTTGCATTTGTTGTCTTTATGGTACACATCATCTTCATGAACTGGAAAATGTACTAGAGATTAGGCATTCTTTGGGATGTGCTGCTGGCACTGATAAATGCCATTGTTGATGCAGAATTACACAGTGTTTAAGCACAGACCCACCAGAGTCATAGTGCCTGCATTTGAATCCTGGCCCCATCACACCATGGGCATGTGTTGTATTTTTTTTCCAGTCCTCATCTACCAACAAAATTTAATAGGAGATAATCAATGAAATGTGCTTTGCACAGTGCCTGGCACAGAGTAACCATTTGATAAATATTGGTTATCATTATTGTTTCATAAAGTAATTTATACAATTATTAGAATTTTTATTTTTAAATAGAATTAGCACTCACATTTTAATACATTTGGATTGACACCTACTTGAAAATTTTAGAGATTACTGAACACAGGCTAAAGTCATTAGAAATTATTTAAAAGTATAAAGGCATGTAAAATTTTTCATGATTCAATATGTTTAATGTTAAAAACAAGATATAAAATGGAATATACAGTATGATTCTAATTGTATAAGAAATCATGTGTTCTATAAAAATCCTATGTAACATACATGTGCTCACATATATCCAGAAGGAAAGTGTTATCAAGAGTTATCTTTGGTTGGCTCTTAAAGTTTTCCTTTATTTCCCAAAGTTTCTACAGTTAATATGTTTTATATTCTATATATATATGAAAATATTAGCTTTTTAAAAGATCAAGTACATTGTGTTATGTATGTGTTTATTTTCTATGTCTGTACTTCTGTGAACATGGGAGTAAAGAGTGGTGAGTAGAAAAGTTCCTCTTGTGGCTAATTCTTGGGTGTTGTCACGTAGGGCTCCCAGAAGCATTTTTATATACATATTAAAAATAAGAACATACCTGTTCTCTAATGACTCTCTAATTCTAAAAGAGGTGGATCAAAGATGATGATGAATGGATGACAGTTTAGAATCTAAGGGAAGAAAGACACCAGGATTTCAAAATACCACCATCTGTATGTTTATCAGTTCCCTAATCCTATTGACAAGCTCCGGAGGAGAATGTCTTTCTGGTTTTAGAGCCAGGGAAAATGAAGCACAGAAGATCAAGAAGTTTGCACAACATTCAGAAAGTAAGCCTCAGCCCATGGCCTCTCTTCAAAGCACTAGTTCATCTAACCGCGGATCATCCTAAAATTTGCAATGCGTGATATTCAGAAGCAGCAGATACTTTGTGGCCACTAATGCTTTTTAGCTTCCTAGGATTAGAAGTCTTCACTCAATAAAATATAAACTCTCTTCTAAGTAACTTCATCTCCTTTTCCTTCTGGTTTGATAGGGATAAAGCATGGAAAGGTCATTGCCTTGTGTGTTTCACGCGCAATCTTGAAATGAACCAGTTTACAAAACTCTATTTGCAGATGCTGCTGTTGGTTGAACTTATTTGGTAAGAAGGCAAAAGGCTTTTCCCCATTTAAGTGCTTGAATAGTTTCTGGATCCCAGTGAGGTCTCTGTGAGGGTTTGCTTTGTGATTTCTCTCTTTCAGTTTCTTATCAATGTTTTTGGCTTCTTATTACAGAAAGAATGAGGGTCAAAAATAAAGCACTGTAGTAAATAACACAAAAGTAGAGGGAGGATGGCCAAAGGCATAAGGAGGAGTTCTTGGCTGTATTGTCATTCCTCTCTGGAAAAACAGAAAATTCAGTCGTGCGCTGTTGAGCCTCGTCTTGCCCTGCCGCCAGCAGTGCTGGCTCAGAACTCCCCAAGCCTTCTCTTTGGGGGAGGGGAGGGGCTGCCCCCGCCCCAGGGGCCAGAGGGGGTGACTAAGGTCCAGCTCACGGTCACGAGGGCAGACTGCAAAGACTTAGGCAAAGGTGTATATTCAGAGATAATTTAAACCTTACATAATTTTGAAAAGAAAAAGATAGGCTATTTATTGAGGGCCTTTGCCACTGCAATGCTAGAAATAATTCCCCTGTGACTAAAATGAGACCGTCTTGAGATATTTGGCACAAAATTTCTGGGCGAGTCAAAAGACTGAAATATCTCTATCATCAAAATTATAACATTTTCTTTATGCTTTGACAGAGAAAGGAAGATGAGACGGATAAATTACCCTAAATATGGTCTACTGTAAATAAATCTTTGACAGTGCTTGGGACTGAAATATAACCAAAGATAGAATGAAGTGTGTTAATACACATTCACACGCTTTTCAGTTTAGAGTGATTCAAGTCCAGTGTAATTCATGCAAAAAAATTTAAAGACTTATTTCCAGGAATTAATTTCAGAATGATGCTATGCTTTGGTCAAGATGACTACGTTCTTAGAAAATAAACTTTGTAGTCAGGCAGTTATAAAGAATAAAATGGAAGAAGAGACAGTGCCTTGGGAAAATATCTAAATGTTTTATTAGTTAAATTCTGGCTATCTGAATAATCTCTCCAAAGAGCAGGTGCCCCTCAAAAACTGTAATTGTGGAAGGGAGAGGATGCGAAATAACACACATTTCCTTGAAAATGTGTTCCACCCCTTCTCTGCTTTCTTTTCCCCACACTTTGAATTTGAAGATCTCTGTATAATTTGCTGGTGACTGTAACAACGGATTATTGGTAGGAATCTGTTTACCAACGTCACCATGTGCTGCTCGTGCCGGAGCATATTTCAAGAGTGTTGTTTTTGAACACTCAAGCCCTTTCCAGAATTGTTCACGAGTGAGTGAACTGTTTAGTTGCAAGGTTCTCAGTTAGGGTCATGTCCGGAAGCTTTCTGTGTAGAATAATTCCTTTCCCTTTTGATTAAAGACCTCCAGCTAGCTAGATCAAAAAATATCCCACGGAGATTTTCCAAATCCTTCTTACGAATTATTCATACTACAAAATGCCACGAAAGAACTCTGGGCCTGGGTTTCTCACTTTCTTCCAAGTAGAGTTGCACAACTTTCCTTGCCGCGCTCTGTCCCTCCAAGACACGTCATGCTGACACCTTGCTCCTGCATCCTTGGCACCGTGTCCCTGAGGTTGCTATAGCAACAGCACACACGGGGTAACATTTCGCTGTAACTACGGCGGCTGGGCCGTGAGTCCGTTGAAAAGTTTCACTGGGTTTTTTATTAGAGTATGATGCAGTCTCATGTCATCTGCAGTTCCTAGCCCATCCAGGGCTCACACACGGTGATGCAGAGTGCCCGACGCTCATCACCTTCCAGTGTTAGATGGTCCAGGGACCTCTCACCAGAGCCACGGCCTTTGCTGGCTCCTTCCGCAGTGCCCCTGAGTACTACCTACAATAAGCAGCCGAGAGTAAAACTCAGGCCCCGCTGCTGGAACTCCGTTTCTACTGTTGTATATCCTGTGTGCTTAATAAGCGCCAGTGACCTTGGTTGATGATCGAGAAGGCCCTCTCTTCACCCAGGGAACTGGACAATGGTTAACATCCCAGAAGACGCATCTTCACCCCTGTGACTGAGAAGAACATGTGTTGAAGAATAAGGATGGAATTACTGTAATTTTCTCTGGGGACTTATGAATGTGAAACTTACTATTTAATACTGCTCAAAAGTGGTCCTAGAGTGATCAGTGCCGTCTAACGTGGGATTTGGTTTATTTTTCAGACATGGAGATGACCTGATTGTGACTCCCTTTGCACAGGTAAGCACGGCTGGTTGAATGGACAGATTTCTCACTCATCTAAAAATGTAATTGTGGGGGTTAGTTCTAGTTCTTAATTTCATTCTAAATCAAACACAAGTACAAGTACACATTCTGTGGTTCGTTCAAGTAATTTAAAAGCAATGCTAGAGAATGTGACCTTGGCCATGCTGGTCTGTTTCCTATAAACCCAGAGACCCAATGAGTGTCTTTGCTTCAAATTACCAATTACCCAAGTGACATACTTAAATAGGACCACATTTCCTTAACTGACATAAGCACTAGAAGAGAAAAGCTATATCACGGATTAAATTACATTTAGTATAATTAGATGCATGATCAGTGCTTGAAATTCAATATTCCAGTTTAAACTGATGCTTTATTTACTCTTTTTTTAAATACGCTATTTGTCCAAAGATTTAACTGAGAGACGTATTTATGTTTATTTGTTCCTTTTAGGTATACAAATCATGAAAATACTTTAACCACATGACAGAAATGCTAGAAGGTGAAAGAACCATCTAAAGAATTTTGGAATGTATATAAAGCAGTTGACAACTAGATATTCTTTGTATAGACCAGTGCTTCTCAACTCTAGCTACACATTAGAATCAACTAGAAAGATTTTATCCCATGCTGCACCTCTGATCAGTTAAATCCAAAAATCTGGGGGTTGGACCCAAACACTTGTAATTTTTAAAGGCCCCGGTATTTTCTCAGGAAAAGTTGAGAGCCACTGGTATGGACAGACTATGGACAGAATGGGATAAAACTGATTTAACCTGGGGCATGAAGCATGTTTAAAGCCAACACTGACTGTTAATAAGAAATGTTAAATATTGGAATACAAGTGATCTGGAGGGTTATAAAAATCATAGTCAAGGCTACGTCAAAACTAGCTCTGCTGCCTTGGGCAACTCACTTAACTTGCCTAAGACTTCTTTTTTCTAATTGGTAGAACTGGGGACTCAGCTGGATTAAGATAGTCAGGGCCCAGTCAGAGCCCATCACTTACTCTTGCTAAGTGAATGAACTTGGGCAACTGACCGAAATTGGGCAAACCTGGTTTCCTCCTCTGTGAAATGACACAAGTCTATTCACCTCATAAGGTTGTCAAGAGACTGAAATACTACCAAGTTGGTAAGTTGCTCAGCACAACTTCTAGAAAATAAAATACTTAAAGAATTGTGTGTTGTTATCAGTAAGGGTTCTTTCATCTCCAAAATGTCATAATAGGCACTGTTTTTAAAAAATGCATAATGGCAGTGTTTGGATTAGCAGGATTATATATGATTCTTCTACTTTTCCATTTCTTGAAATTTTTTAATTGCTGTAATTTAGACCAAAAATTTAATGACTCCGTAAATAACAAAGTATATAGAGATCTTTTTCCTTAATGCAGGCAATTAAAAAATAGAATACAACCACCTTCCCTTTAGAAAGTTAATGTCTCATTTGCTTAAAGTTTTGCTGGAGATCATTAATTCTTTCTAATACCTATATTTCTGTGTTTAAAAAATTCACAATCATATGTTTTCATCATATTTTGTGATAGCAAAATCTTACAAAGCTAAGGACTTTTCATTGGTTGCGTTGAGAACCCATAACTTTATATCTAAGAGCTGAGAGCTGAGTAGACAGAATGTATCAGGTAAAATAATATGTAAATAACCATCACCAAATATAGAAACATTCATTCCAACCTTAGTTTATTTAGGTTGCTATTCTTGCTTCTAACTAAAATCTCTAGGTATTGTGAGAAAAATATATACGAATATATGGTAAAATATGAAACAATAATCTGTATATAATACCTTATCTTCTTACTTCAAGTAGTAGGTATTAATCTCCAACTAACTGATCAATAAATTTGACATGAGCCTTGCTACACATATTAGCACTCTTAAATTCTAAGGAAATCTAGTCTTTTACATAATTAGACATTTTCTGTAGTGTACTTATAATCTCCAAAACATACATAGAATTTCAGTATAGTGAGAAATACATATATTTAAAATATCATGTAGTCTGTGTTAGTGAACTGTTTAAATAAATTAAATAAATAAGATGTGTACTTAACACCCTTCAAATTGGAACTTTGAATAAAACCCAGCTCTGTGTAATTTGTAGGCATATATGACGCCTGAAGATAATCTTGGAATCTATTCAGGAAAGTTTGCTTATGATTAGATTGACAACTCCTAGCACCATATAGAAGGTGGTTATTGCCCCAGAAGCTGCAGATTCTTTTTAAAAGTGGCTTCATCATAGTTGGCTTTTCACAAATGGCTTTTACTAGGGTATATGATCTGGAAGGCTCTACTGGAATTTTTTTAAAAAGCCTGTTAAACCCTGAACGGTTTTGATAGAGCATCTCTGGAGAAGCAGGTTAGAAAGACCCAGTTAGCAGCAGTTCTCTATGGCCTTCTTTTCGGACTTATTGGACATCACCAGCTTATTTTATTGACCTAACCAGTAACTCCTCAAATTTTAATACAGGCAGGAGTATTCACCATTTAATGCTCAATATTTTAATGCATAAACTGTAAGATGTTTTTGTCACTTGAGTTGATACCAACGTTATTGGTCAAATATGCCATCGTTGCTTTCAGCAATGGACAGAAGACAGTAGATATTAGGTCACTCAGGGAGTGTTCACATAGGCCAAAGAAATACCCCCATTCCCCAGCATGCTTTAGGTTTTGAAATTTACGCTAGATTATTCCAGTAAAAAAAGTCATACTGCTTTCAAAATAAAATCCTTCGCGTAGAAAAGAAGTATAACCAAGAAGAAGAAAAAGATAATTTCCTGTAATTCCAAACGCCAAAATAACTACTGCTGACCTTTTACTTTCTATCCCTTTCGGTTTATTTTTCTGTGCATATTTTCCTTTCCATAATCCTTTAAAATGGGCCTCCTGCTGTCTAAACTGGTCAAAGTCTCTTCCCAAGTCCATCTCATCTTCTGCCTCTTCTTGAGAACTCATTTCTTCATGCCTGCCTTCATCTCCAAAACATGAAAGGATCCCTCCCTGTTGTTTCTCAGTCATGGTTTCCTGTGAAGCTAAGAGAAATAAAATCTTAAGTTATGAGAGAGTTTAGGAAGACATGCAAGGTCATATTCCACTTTGATGGACAGAGCTGAAACCTAAAGCATCGTGCTTAGACGTAACCTTCAGCAAACATCTTACAATACCCCTCCAGGTTCTATTCCCAAGTCTAAAAAACACTGTCAGGGTTAGAAATCCTTGCTGAGGTTCAACCTAAACACTTTTCCACTTCCAATTTCTTATGTTTTCCCCTATAAGCTCAGAATCCTTTTGATGCCCAGGAAAATAACAGCTCTAAATATTTTATTGGTTTCTACTTTGAAATATGCCCCTGTGTTTGTGTTGAAATCTTTTGGTTTGGGTATTTCCTTAGGGTAAGTGTTGACAGAAATGATGCCGTGTCACCTGAGGCCACTCCGTGGCTGGCCTTTTCCTCCCAAGGGTGTAGTCACAGTTCAGCCAGAGTTCTTGAGGGGACCAAGGAACACCCAGGAGACACAACATGATGAAATGTAGGGAACTCTGCTTTGTAGTCAGTTGCCTCTGACTCCACCTATCCCACTATTTGTGTTGCATTATTGGTGACTACCTTGTAAAACTCTAAGTCAACTAGAATCCTCCTCTGGAGGTGCTCACTATTAAAAGAAGTGGAATCTTTAATTAAGGAAAAGACAGAAAATATCCAGATATTATCCTGGATCGCTGGAGAGACCCTCAGGTCATTCAGACTGAGCAGATATGCCTGATTTAAAAATACAGCGTAGGAACAACCAAGTCATTTCCTTTACTCTTACTCAAATACAGTACCTGGGATAATTTTAGGAAAAATGTAGTGGTTATTAACCCTGTAGAACATTACTATGCCATGGTAATTAGACATGGTCAATTTTCTTTTTTTTCATGCCCCTGCATGTCTCTTCCCCGTTTCACCCAGAAATAGAAATCTTGTGGTCTCATCATTGAATCCTAGAGGTTCTCCCTGCTGCTAATAAAGAAGAAAATCATCACATATCAGTTGCTTCTCCTGTTAGGTTTTTTTATCCTTCATTAAAATAAATTTCAGCAGCGTGTTCTAGGAATCTAAGTACTTTTTGGGTTGAACTATATGAAACTATTAATATTCAACCTTTGCTGACATACAAAAACAGTAAGTTCATATGGTTTAACCAAAACATAACTTGGAAAGAGTTTTTCTATGCAAATGACCTTTCTGTCTTGTAAATAATCATAATTTGGCTCCATTTTGGGGTGGGGAGAGGAAGATAAAACCAAGACAAGGAATTCTTTCTCCCTCCCCAGCCATGCCTACCCCACCCAACCCAAGGCCTGTGGCAACTCATGGTCTGTGTTTTAGTGCCATCTAGTGGCATAAAGTGTATTTGAAATGAAAATCCTCAAAACCATTTTTTTTTTTTGGTTATTCTTTTTAGCAGGAGTTTTTTTTAACGCAGATGTTATTGCCACATCTTTTTTTTTTAAATTTTTTAAAGCAATATCCTCTTCAAATCTTTATAAGAAATTATTATTATATAAGTATGTATTTCTTTTAGGCTGGTGTGTTCAGATGTTTAACTTTTTAATGAGGTCCACATTTTCCTGCCATTTTCAGTGACTCTTATTGGTTAATAAATATTTAGAAATACCTAAGAAAGTCTGAGGTTAGTGTGTGTAAATAACATTTAACCCCTCTCACAGGCTGGTGCTACTCTGTGTAAAAGTTTTCCATAACCCTGCCATCATTTCTTTCCTAAAGTGTATTATTTCTCCTCATTCCCAATGTATTTTGACCTTGACGGATTATACTTTTGCTTGGAGGGGCAGAAGAGGAAAGAAATGACCTTAATTTTTTTAACCATTGAGCTGTGTGGGAGAAAACCTCAGGGACCTTTCTGGTTAGCAAGCATTAAAGAGTGAAGAAAATTATAGGAGTATTAGAGCCCTGACTACAGCTCTTAAAGGGCTGAATTCAAGGGGGGTGAGAGCCGCCCTGTAACAAAAGCAAAAAATAATTGAACCCTAACTAAGGGGCTTGTGTAAAACTGTTTCTAGTTCTTCCCCCATAGCCTGTAGTAGCAGATGCCGTATTCTTTGTGTCCTGCAATGCAGATGAGAACAGAAAAGACTAACACAGTGCCTTTGGGATGTGGTCACACAGGGTCACTCAACCTGGCCTAGGCCAACACCCCCTTATAACATTTGGTTGAACTTTTATTTACGCTTCTTGCCAGTATCATAAGTGTCATAGTGCAGGCGAGAATAGTTAGTGCTTAATATGGCATTCATAGAATATTATTTGTCCTACCGCAAAAACAATAATGTAATACTTGCACACATAGGGAATGACATCTCTACAAGGTTATTTACTGCAGCAGTGTTTGCAGAAGTGAAATTTAGGAGACAATCTAAAAGTCAATGAGGAGAGGGGACAGGCAGCTGAACGGAGGAGGGGCTGAAAGGGAAATTTCTTTCTTCACTTTTTATTTTGAAACATTTCATCCATAGAAGAGAAGCTATCTAGTAACTTCTAAAATATAAAGAATAATACTAAATTCAACAGTTTTAAGAAATAGAACAGGGCCCATATTTTAATGCTCTGAGTGTCCTTCCTCGATTTCACCTATCTGCCTCCTCTCAGAAATTACAATAATTTTGATTTTGGTCTTTATTATTAAGAAAGAGACAATTTACTTTTGTTTAAATTCTGTACCATGTAGAGATAGAGATTATGCAAAAATAAAAACAAAATTAAAAAATTAAAAACCAAAAGAAAATCATCTAATCTAATATCTTTATTATAGCAGAGGCAAAAACCTTTATATAGAAAAACAAGTGGAGTAGATCTTTCATGAAGTAATGCTTCCTTTCAAATGAGCATAGAACATGAATTACCAGCACTACTATTTCTGTTTGCCCAGCTGTCCGATGCAGTGCACTTCCTATAATTTATTAAAATAAAGTTCTCTGCATTCTGAGGTTAAATTTTTGCTAGAACAAGGATCGATCAGGGGGTACAATAATCTTATTTAAAATGCTTTATTAGTGTATTTGATATTCAATTCTGAAAGCATCAATTCATCCTGCATGATTTAATGACAGTGGCTCGTCAGATTTCTTTCTGCATCATTCAAGATTTCATGCCTAATAAAAGACATCGTGATGTGATGTCAGCGTTTGACTACTTCGTCATCGGCAGTGTGACCTTTCCGCACTGCGAGTTGTTTATATGTGATAATGAACCAGAGTTTTCCAGTGACTGAGTTAATCATGGTTGGCACCTTAGGAAACACCATTAACTCCTTCAGCGATAATGCAGTAGGTCACTGTCCCAAGGCATAAACAGTACCCCAGTGACTTACAAGAATTAGTGCCCGTTTCAAAAATGTCTGAGACGTTTTGTCTTAAAACAAAATTTAGACTAACTTTAGTCTAGGTCAGTGCCAAATGACAACATTCTGGAAGCAGTTCTGGAACCCTGGGAGCAATTGTAAAAAATCTGCCCCACTCCCACTGGCATATTGTCAGTGATAGGCATGAGGTAAATTCCCTGTGCAGACGCCAAATCATTAAATGGAATGTCGCCGTAATGCGCTAATATTCACTGAGTGCCTTCTGTTTGCCGGGCACTGTTCTTGGCATCTAACCTGTCATTTCATCTCATTTTCACAGCAACCACGTGAGGGAGATGTCACTATTCTGGTGTATGGATGAGAAACTAAGGGTCAGAGAGATGATGCAACTTGTCTGAGTTCATACATTGACTGTGTAACAGAGCCAGGCAGTCTGGGATGTTACTGGTACCTAAAAAGGCATCTGAAATCTATGTTTTAGATAAAGTTAACATTCTGGTTGTCACCGAGATGACCTATAACCTCACCTAATATAGGCTCCACCCTGGGGGAGACTTGTCCATTCTAGGAGAAAGTGAGGGGGGTAGAAGGAGATGGTGCTCTCGTCACTTGTGTCTCCTAGTCTTCCAGTTCTTTTGCCACTTTATAGTTTCCCTAGAATTAGACAAAGGAGGGACTAGCAGAGGTAGTGGAGACCTATTGGTCCTGCCTTGTGTATGTGGATACGTTGTGTCTGCGGATATGTTGTGTCTATGTATTCATTTACTCAACAAATTTATCTTGAGTGTCTCCTGAGGGCCAGGCGCTGTGCACATACAGGACAGTCTCGTTTTATTTGAGACCTTATAATTCATGCTTCAGATAACCTTAACGAAGAAAAGAATCTCTGTTTCCCAGCTAGAATAACTATGTGGCAAAGGTGAAAAACAATTTAAGATTTACTTTGTTTGCCAATTTCAAGATTATGGCATTCTTGGTGACTGTTTGAAGGGAACTTGGGGGTAATTTTGTTTGATGTTGTGCCCCTAAAGTGGACTTTATTAATATTTTATATTATGCTCTTTCAAATTTGTACACAATGCAACAACACTCTATCCATATTGCCTGGGATATGGTTTTAGCGGCTGGGGAATCCAGGAATACTGTGGAAACTACTGCTATTGTCACCATATTCATAAACAATGAGGAGAAATATTGGGAAAATCCTTAAGTTTGGCCTCTCTGGATTTCAGATGGATCTATATAAACTTCACCGGGTGCTGAGAGATTCTTCAGCACCTGGTGCTGAAACTAACTTGCAAGCAATATCAAAGTCTCACTTAACAAACCATTTTAAAAAATCACCAAACCATTTCATATTGCATTAAAGAGGGCCTTTTTTCAAGACGTTTAAAGAATCACTTTTGTTTTAGGTCTTGGCCAGCCTGCGAACTGTACGAAACAACTTTGCTGCATTGACTAATTTGCAAGACCGAGCACCTAGCAAGTAAGTTATTCTTCTTTTCCCCCTCCTTCTGGCTGAACTTTTATACAGTGTTTTCTCACTTTGATTGAACTCAAGGCATTATATTAGATTTCTCTGAATCGTTGCCATGTTGTCTAACCATTTACACTGTCATATGAAGTCCTGTTAATTTTCTATAAATACTTTGTAGTGATGGTTCTCATATCAGAAATGAATCAGGATGACAAATAAACACAGTGATTCCATCTGTCAGAAATCACCTGGCAGGATCAGTCCTCTGCCCAGTTATTTACACTCAGGGTAACTTTATAGTTTTGGCTTAATTCATAAATTTACCATGGGCAAATAACAGCAGCATGCCTTGACGTCAACCCAAAGTTATCCTCTTAATTCTAAGACAGCCATTGCTTGGAGAAGTGTCATATCACAGGGAAGATCTCAGATTCTCCTGCTGTTACTGACTGGGACCAGCGGCAGCAGGAAACAATGAACAAAACTGGGATTTATGTGATAACAGGGGAAGCATTTGAAAGAGAGAAAGCTGAGATGGAAAATAATTATAACTTGGGGGTTCCAATAAAGATGGAAAATGAAAAAAAGAAAATTTTCCAAGATTAAATGGAAAACTGATTAGCTATTCAAATGCCATTATTTTGACAATCTTTTATGAATAATACAATACTATCATTAAAATATCAACTCTAAAGTATTTTCCAGGAGAAAAAAAAAAAACATTTCTTTAAATCAGTATTAAGAGGATAGTGAATAGAAACTTATTTGAACTTATCTAAGCATATGAAATTTTGTTGTAATTACTGCTTCTTAAAGAACACACGAAAACATCTAAACTTTCCACCTCCCAAATTCACATTTTCCATGATTAAAAAAAGCTCTGGCCATTATGCCCATACTTTCTGTGATAGATCAAGGTTTTAAAAAAAAAAACAGTGTAAATGCCACAATGCAAATAATTGGAATGGAACCCAGAAGCTTCAGTTGACGGTCATGTTTTGCAGGTAGTGAAATTTTGCAGTCCTGTTCCCTTAGCCTGAGCATTCCTCACCTTCTTCTTCCCCTTCTCATCCACTAAGCTAAATGTAATTCATTCGTTACGTTACAGCTTAAATGTAATTTCATTTGGGGCACTGTCTGACTAACACCCAATATACATGCACACCTACAGGCCCCAACCTGGGTGGTATGCCTTTCTGTCGCCATCTGATTGCATCCTGTCCTTAACCCCTGCATTAGCATGTTTCTCTCAGTGTCCAGTTGCCTGTTTGCTTGTCTTAAGAATGTCAATTTCCAGAGAGCAGAGGTTGTATCTGGTTCATATTTGAATTCCCGGTGCCCAGTGTAATTAATATCCAGCACAGTGTCATCACTCTGCACGTGCTTGCTGGCTGGAAGGGTGACGCCAAGATGCAGCATGGGAAACCTGAGGGTGTGCTTTGAGCTATTTGTTCATTACCAAACACATCTTTCATGTTCAATCGCCCCTTTGGGGCTTTTGGCATTTGGTAGCTCCCAGGTACGGTCGCCTCCTCTTTGAAAAGTCTCAGCCCGGCAAAAGAAATGAAATTACTGGTGTCCCTCAACGTTTTTAGCCTCAGTATTTGTCCAGGAAATTGAGATTTTTGTCTCTGAAAGGTGAACAAGAAATTTTATAATTCCTTTGTAATTCCTTTTACACTTCCTTCAGACTTGGCCACTTGGGTAGCAGCATCTATACCTGTGGCAAGCACATAGCTGTTCAGCAGGTGTGAAGGCATCAGGCTGACCTTTCTGGCCCCAAAGAGATGATCTGAGGCCCATTTTATATGAGACAGAGATTTTCAACTACCTTACAGGGACAAAACAGATTAAAATGGAAAAGAGCCGCTAGAGAAAGATAGAAAATCATACTTTACGCCTGAACTTGACCTGCTCTGTAATGCCCAGGGTGAAGTCTAACCAAACAGTATTATCTGGTAGACTCTAAGTAATGGTGTTTGTGGTCTCTCTTTTGGTCAGTAGAGCTTTGTACCTCCTTTACGGAATCAAACCCAGTCAGCCTTTTCAAGTATTAGAGTAGTAGGACTCAATCTACACACGATAAACTCTGTTCTGTTCAGTGATAGCAAAATGGTGCATGGCGTGATGACTCGAGGGAACCACAGTTTCCCCTCTGGGTACTCACAGTACCACTCCTAAGCTCACCCCTGGATTTTGTGGAAGGCATATGCCAGCTTGCACAATCCACCTTTTCTGTTTATTACAAGAAAGGCGTCTAGAAGAATGCATCTGAAGCCCTGACCCCTACAGGTCCTCACTTGCACGTGGCTGACTTCTGTTAACTCACTGCTGGTTCCTGTCCCCTTGCTCTTCCTTGCCCTTGAGATTTTCCATTCCAGGGGTGGGTCCTGGCTCCTTCTTCATGGAATGATTTATCACAGTAGCCACGGATCAAATGATTAATATTTTCTGCTTGTTGTCACTTGTTGAAATATCAAGTTCCCAAGTGCCAGTTGTAGGATTGATATCAAAAGAAGATAATCAGAAACAAGTCCATGATTTGGTTTTCAAAACTATTGAAAAGTTGAAAAATATTTCTTTGATACCTTTCCTAGACCAAATCAGTGCTTTCTAAATTTTCACAAAGCAAGGACTGAAAAGAAGGAATCATCATATAAATGATTTGAATAATAAACTCTCAGCAAGTGGATAACAAGTTTTGGATAGACCAAAACTATTCCAGAATAGCAGTCTTAAACATTAACCTTTCTTTTTTATAAGGCATTAGTTAAGTTTCAAATTCCCACATTTTGTTTCATAATAAAAACTAAAATAACTCAGAAGTAAACTTTGGTACATTTTCAGTCAAACACAAATTTTCAGTCCCAAACTGAAATTAGTGAATTTAAGAGCAATGAGAGAGAGCCAGATGTGACTGGAACCAAGGCCATGGGAATTTTAACAGGACCAGACTGCTTTCCCTGTGTACCTCCCAGCCCTGCTAAGAGATTCATCATCTCAGGAAGGCAGATTGGACCAGGACTCTGCAGGAACCTGCTGTCTGCACAGATTCCACAAAAGCAGCCTAAAAATAAGGCAGCCTAGCAGAGTACAGGCCCTGGAATCAATCGCATTGCTTTAGTTCAAAACTCAGCTTTTTTACTTTGAAGAAGTGATTTAAATTTGCAAAGCTTGTGTTTTCCTCATTGGTAAAATGGGAATCATGAGTCTGCCTGCCTTAAGGTTTGTTGTGAGGATTGAATGAGAGAATTCACCTAAAGTGCTCAGTTAGCACAGCATCAGGCACACAAGAAGTCCTTATTAAGTGTTAGCCACTACTAGAGGTACACAGCAAACAACCCCCCCCCAAAGTGAAAACAAACATCTTTCAGACGCCCTTGAATGTATCTATTTTATGAAAATTTTTAAGAAGTCACTGTATTTTAAGAGCTTTCAATTGAAACTAACAACTTTATAGAGTTACATTTCAAAAAAATTTAATGACGATTCCGTAAATGATACTTTCTTCAACATAATTAATTAAGCACTAGGTACATTGTGCTGGGCTCTGTAGGGAATACAGGTTAATCATATAGCATGTTTTTTCTTTTGTTTTACCCCAAGGAGTTTATAATCATCTTGTGAAACTTTGCCACCATCTTAAAAATTAGAGAATATGAAATAGAATTGATTTAAGTACTTTTAGTTTGTAGTGTTTATAAAGTCTGTATAGTATCTATTTGGACCAGTTGTTAATATATCTCTCTAACAAATGTATCAGAGATGTTTCTTTTTTTTTTAATTTATTTTTATTTTATTGGCTGCGTTGGGTCTTCATTGCTGCATGCAGGCTTTTTATAGTTGCAGAGAGTGAGAGCTACTCTTCGTTGCGGTGTGCAGGCTTCTCATTGCTGTGGCTTCTCTTGTTGCGGAGCACAGGCTCTAGGCACACAGGCTTCAGTAGTTGTGGCACTTAGGCTCATTAGTTGTGGCTAATGGGCTCTAGAGCACAGGCTCAGTAGTTGTGGCACACAGGCTTAGTTGCTCTGTGGCATGTGGGATCTTCCCGGCCTAGGGATCGAACCCATGTCCCCTGCATTGGCAGGCAGATTCTTTTTCTTTTTTAAATAAATTTATTTATTTAGTTAGTTAGTTATTTTATTGGCTGTGTTGGGTCTTTTTTGCTGTGCGCAGGCTTTCTGTAGTTGCAGTGAGTGGGGGCTACTCTTCACTGTGGTGCACGGGCTCCTCATTGCCGTGGCTTCTCTTGTTGCAGAGCACAGGCTCTAGGCGTGTGGGCTTCAGTAGTTGCATAGCACATGGGCTCAATAGTTGTGGCTCACGGGCTCTAAAGCACAGGCTCAATAGTTGTGGCACACGGGTTTAGTTGCTCTGCGGCATGTGGGATCTTCTAGGAGCAGGGATCGAACCCGTGTCCCCTGCATTGGCAGGCAGATTCTTAACCACTGCGTCACCTAGGAAGCCCAGCAGGCAGATTCTTAACCACTGTGCTACCAGGGAAGCCCCAGAGATGTTTCTTAATATAAGAAAATATAAAGGAAAAAGTTGAAGTATAATAGCTTCTCTAAGTGTAACATAGTTTACAAGGAGTCATTCACTTCTGATAATGTATAGGCAATCATAAGAATTTATGCCAAAAATAAAAGTTTCTTAACACTGTATTAGAGATACCAATTATACACTGACTGCTTTTTCAAGTTCAGAAAGTCTGTATTTGTTCTGTAAGCCCTGGCTTAATTGAATACGGTCAATCAATAAGGACTTCCTCTTCTCTCACGTCCCTGTGACATTTACATCAGCTTTATTTACCCCAAAGTCTATCACTGTGAGATTTAGCCTTTTTTTTCTTTCTTTCTTTTTTTTTAACACGTGTGATCTGAACTATAGCACAAAGGGTACCTAGGAACTTGCCGGGCTAGTCTGAAAGAAATCTTCATTTGCATGTCCTAACTTAAAAATAATCCTTAAATTTAAATGGCATGTCTGAAATGACTCAGAGAGTCCTCAAACCAACGAAATATCACATATTTACTGCTCTGTATTTTTCTCTCTTTTGTCAGAAGATCACCCATGTGCAACCAACCATCCATCAACAAAGCCACCCTAACAGGTAAGAAAGATCTGGGAGGAAAAGGCATATTTTTCCAAGATTCAACCTTATTAGCACCAGTTTTTTCTGCAATTCTAAAATCTTTAAGAAATTAATCATTTCTTCTCTGTATTATCATTTCTCTCATTGATTTCACAAGCTGTCCATTTAAGCTATTGGAGAAACTTAACTGACGTGTCATGTTTTTAACAAGTTAAATTTGTGCTGTTACTCAGTTGTGTGTTGCTCTGGGCATTTGTATTTTGAGAGATAGCATTACCTTCAAAATGTTGACCATGTTGTTTCCGAGATTGTGTTATCAGCATGACGTGAATATATGGTACCTTGGTTTAATGAAAGTCAAAGCGTAAATAAAAGATACCTTCTGGTTGATCAGTATCCCAGTTGTGTGTAGGAAGGAACACCATTCCAGTACTCCTGATTTGGACCCAGAGAGCTGAGATTAAATTCAGTTTGCGAGAGGAGAGAAGAAATAATTATACAATACAGAAAAGTTCAGTGAGATCAAAAGAACAGATGTTTGGGGAAGAGAAGTGGACGGAAGGATGAGGGGCGTAAAGGGCAGAAGAATAAAATTACTCCGATTCCTATTAGTCTATTTTAGACATGGGGCTTGACCTCAGCTGAACCAAAAACAGAACCGATGATCTCATTTTGCTGAACCCGAAACCAAATTGAACTCATTTAATCATTTCTTGAAACCCCAATTGATTCATTAAAATAATTGCCTGGAGAAGAAAACCTGTGTTTTCTGAAATTATTACCAGAAGACAATTAACATATTCTCCAAACTAGACCCCTACTTCACTTGATTCCAGTGTCTTCCTTGGACTCCAGCTCATAAGACGCAGAGAAGCTCATCATTACGTAATTAGTGACTATGCTTTGCTTGGAAGTTAACTTCATCGTGTGCAGTCAGGGCCTTTCAACTGGGCTTCTTTGTGGTCACCACATCAAAGTGATGTGGGACAGTTGTTAATGTTAGTTTTTCCTGAACGTTTCACATGGGACTTGTGTTCCATTGACTGTTACATTATGGGTTCTCTTTTCCATGTTTATCTTTCAAGATCTTATGGGTGATGATTTTCAACTGGCCTTTCACAGTCTGTGTCTGGTTTCCCTGTTTTCTTCTTGGCATTGGTCAAGAGAGAAACAATACTTGAAACTCCTCTATATTAAAGTAAGTTCTTTGAGTAACAGATTTCTTCTGCAGAAACCCCAATTTAATATAAAAGAGCCCAGAGGTACCTGGGGCCTCTAATGAGAGAGGCCACATGGAACCTGCTGCTCAGACCTGCTCCCAGCACTAGACCTGACCCTTATGAGGAGGCATGCCCCCCACCCCCGCCATATTTGCAATAAGCAAGACTCCTCTGACATCACAGTTTGTGCGGACCTCAATGCTCTTTTGGTGCCTGAAAGCTTTTGTAGCTTGAGGTCACATATGAGCCAGCCCCACAGAGCATCCTCCCAGAAGAGCAGCTGCAGGTACCCGTGGAGGCTGTTGTGTCCACCAAGAGGTGGCGGGTGCTCCGTGGTCGAGGCAGCTGTCTGGCCACCCTGGCAGACGTCTGGCACGGATGAAAGAAGGAGTCGCTGCACTCAGAGCGCACAGACTTGGTCTTGAACACTTGTGAGAGGCCCCATGGACGCTCTCAGAAGCGTTCTCCTAGGGCTGAGGGGCCCGGGAGGGAATGGAAATCTGGGCAGCAAGGGTGATATGACCTCATCTGTTCCCACAGGGTCTTGACCTAAGGCCTGGGGGCGGTGGGGCTGTAGACATAGCTTATCTAGGAAGGGAAGCTAATTAAGTGTCATGAAGTGCTTTGCACGACTGTGTTTATCGCAAAGCACAACAGGAAATTAACTGAGTGGCAAATGGAAGCTTTTCTCCTCGCCCAAGCATAGCCAACCAAGGTGAAGAAGTCAGATGAGGGGGAGGGGGAGTGAGGGCAGCAGCAAGGGACGTTCCCCTCCCTGAGCTCATGCGGAAGACGCATTCTCTTAAAAACATAAATCATGACAGCAACCGTGGTTGAGACTTGGACAGAAGATTTGAGATACACGGGAGAGGCGGTGCTTGGGAATTCCCTCCCTCAGCAGTGGACTGCTCAGGACCTAATTCTAGGTTCACTCCCCAGCAAGGGTGGAGAAGACGGTTAAAAAGAGTCAGTGGGGCACCCTTGAAGGTGAACTTGGCCTTCTTAGAAATTTTTCGTTGGCTCTAGAGGAACAGTGTAGCATACAGTTAAGTTCGTGGTTGGTCCAAAAGACCGCTGTGGTGCACAGTGCCAAGTGCCCCTGGGAGGCAACTCCATAGAAAATCCCTGACGGGGCGCTCCTGGAATTCGGGGGCAGGGAGCTGCTCTGCATGTCCAGAATCCAAGCCGTGTTCTGTCATGATAGCTGTGTGGTCCTGGACAGGTTAAGTACCCTATCCCAGCCTGTTTCAATGAGTTCATGTGTTCAATGCTCTTAGCATAGAGTAAGCACTCAATACATTATTTTCTTTTGTTTTGATGCTGTTTTTATTTGGGTTTTGTTTTTAGGATGCGTTCTGCATGTAACTAGGGGTGATGGAAAGAACAGGCCAGAGATATGAGGAAAGGAAAGGGAAGAGGGAAGGGAAGACAAGCTGGCGAGGTCACAGGAGTAGAAGTTACGGAACCCCCCCTCCCCTCCCCAAATGGTCAAAATGCACACACTTCCTTCACGCCTGTTGTAAGTGGGGCCTCTGATTGCTCCCAGCGCTGTATCCCGACTTATCATCACAGCCACAGACGTTGGTGCCCTGTGGTGTGGATGATAAACTGCTACTTGGGACTGTTCTCAAAGTTGAAGAACTTCTTTTTGAGTCACAGAACTTTGAAGAAAGAAAATTAACTCTCCATCAGTTTTAAAAAAGAAGAGTTAAGAACTTGAACTCTCTCTGTATGTCACACTGTGCCTTCTAAAACTTTCTCCCATAGGACTTAGAATCCTCTTTTCTCCCTTGGAGGCTAGTCCCTTTGACATGCGTGAAAGCCAGGAAAGTTTGATTTTGTATCATTAGGGCTAGAGTTAGTTGCCAGATTTTATTTCTGTGCATAATAGGTAAATATATAGCTCTACAGCGATTTAATAATTAAAAAAAAATAAAGCTTCCAAATGTGCATTTAGAAAAGAGCCTTCCTACTACATAGCTATTTGTTCTTTAGTGTGATATAACAAAAAGACTGGTGTGTGGCATTTGGGGCCTGAGTGCGAACCCTGTGTCTCTCATTCACTTTATTCCCTCATTTGAAGAATGGAGATAGGAGTTCCTAACTCTTAGTGCTGTGACAGACATTCAAGGAGATAAGTTAGATGAGGAACAGAAGCCTGTCATGAGTAACTCACCACGTGTTTCTTCCTACAACCCTACTCCATGCCTGACTTTTGTTGTTGTTGTTCCTAAAGCTAATTTAAAATCTGGGAGTGTCGAGGAGGAGGATGTTGATGCATTTCATTTATGATTTTGTTTGCAAACAATAATGATAGAACATTTTTAGGAATCCCTGTACTTAGCGCAAGGCTCACGTGCATAGGTCCTTAGGGGATGGTGACCAGCAGAACTAAAGAGTGTGTGGAAACATGAGAGGGCAGCAGAGAGTCAGAGCTGCCCAAGACATACCTGCGTGGTGACGTTGAGCCCTGGTTTTAGTGTAGAGCCATGTCTTTTGGGGCACAATTAGTTCTTTTGAGCCTTTCATGTTCAGACGATGTTAACTCAAGGCAAGAGTTCCATGGCCATTTCATGAGACCTCGTCACATCTTCATGATATCACTTTATAATGTTTGTAATTTCCATATGTTCTGTCCCTTTATTGAATCGTATTTAAATGGAGGATTTTCATGAGAATGTAACTGAGAGAAAATTTATTTAAACCTCCCGGTTTTAAAGATGAGAAAACTGAGACCTAGTAAGAGAAAATGCTACCTAGAGGCAGAGCCAGGAATAAATCCAGAACTCCTTTTTACCAAGTCTAGGGTCCTTCTTATATCCCTATAAAATTATGCATCAAATTAGGGTAGCCTTGGGACTTCCCTGGTGGTCCGGTGGTTAAAAATCCACCTTCCAATGCAAGGGACACAGGTTCAGTTCCTGGTCGGGGAACTAACATCCCACATGCACTGGGGCAACTTTGCCCGTGCACTGCAACTACTGTGCACAGGGGCCACAACTAGAGAAGCCTGTGCACCGCAACAAGGAGCCCACATGCCGCGAAGAAGATCCCGCATGCCACAACTAAGACTTGACACAGCTGAAAATAAAAATAAATAAATATTTTTTAAAAATTAGGATAGCCTTCAGACCCACCATAGAAGTATATGTTTTGGGGACGTAAAAGAAATCTTAAAGGATATTGATTTCTGGGTAATAGATATAATGTTGAATTTTGTTTTGTACATAGACTCAAAAATTTGAAAATATCCTGTCCCAGTTTCTCACTAGACAGGTCTTTGTATTTAGAGCTATTTTTATTATATCCACAGGTTATATCTTAGAGGCCCGCAGATAAGTAAAGATTGTCAGACTAAGGAGAAAATACAGCTTCCCGTATCCAAGCAATAAAACTAGTACAATTGCCTCCTCTTTCCCTGTAGAGGGAGACACATAGTGCAGGGCAAGCATAAAATAGCACAAAAGTAGTTTTAGTCCAAAAAAATTTTTGCTGTATCTCCACTCATATTTTTTACCCTGAATATTCATAACTCCTTTAAAAAAAAAAAGAGTGTATTTTCAATAGAATTTAGTCAGCTGGTAAGCTGAAGATTTAAACAGTAAACTATCCAAATATACTAGTTAGTCAAAACACGGGAAGAAACTTGATCCTGTTTGTTTATTGTTCTTCTGAAGCACAAAGCGGTTTCTAAAATCCATTGAAGAAGAAAAAAAAAAAAACCAAGATTTTTAACTGGAACAATTATTTTGCTATTATATGGACTTATCATTTAATACTTTGTGCTTACTAAAGAAAGAAAACTAAACAATTATTTTATGGTGACAATAATAACACTAGTGACTTCTGTAGGTTTGCCTTTTAAACATGCGTAGGTGTGTGTAATAAAAGCACAAGCCACTAAAGTAGGCAAAGGAGCCCTCGGTGAGAGAAATACATAAGGCCGGAGGGGGACATTGAACTAAAAATGTGTGTTAGGGCAGCCTGTGTAGGGGAGGATGAAGATCCAGCCATTGGCATGTAAGTCTCACCCTCCTCGTCAGCCACTAGCAGGCACTAGTTTCATCATGCAGCTCCTTTTCCCTTTTCTTTTAATAAGAGCAAAGATTGTGGCGACGCTTTAATGATGACAGAGAACGAGTGCGTAGTAAGCTCTTTTAGGAATGTGATTGAAGAATGCTGAGTACACGTATTTAATAGCTTTAATAAAAAATTAATAAAGATTGTGTATGTGAGTGTTAGACATTGGCTTTTGTGGGGAGTGTTTTGCTTGTTTTACTTTTATATTTAATACATCTGATGAATGTGGAGTGTTCTGAATCTTTTGAGCCAGAGGAGTTTCCTTTTCCAAAATTCCCCACGTTAAAAAGACCTTTCCAGGAAAAGCGTTGAAATAAAAGATTTGCTTAAGTGCATGGTGTATGACTACTTATTACTTACATTTATGATCTTTTAGAGGGGTCAAAGTCTGTTTTCTTCCCTATAGGCTAACTTGTTTTGCCTTCTTATATTTTCATTAAATAAGTAGAGTTATCTCTACAACTTTGTAAAAAGACCAGGTCTGACAATCACTTTTTGACCAGGAATTGATTAAAGTTACATTTGGTTTTCTGAACAGTGAGAAAACAAGTGAATGTCATAATCACGGGAAAATATAATTTAATTGTAACTCTACAGCCTGAATATCTGCTTGAGGTATTTTGTTATAACTTTAATGGAAACAATTAAATGACACTGCATATTCATTGAGTCCGAACAGCAAAAAGGTTATGAATGAAACTGCATAGGTTGAAAATCCAGCTTTCCTTTTAGTAGCTGTGTAATCTTGGTCAATTTACTTAAATTCTCTAGGCTTTCATTTTCTCATCCGTAAATTCTAAGTCAGAGATTAGTGTAATGCTTGGTACCCAGAATGTACTCAACAAATGTTAACTATCATTATTGCTTCAATATTATTATTCCTGTTATTACCATTATTATTATACATTTGGTCAACATTTTCTCTGTACCTTATATGTGGCATGCAGTAAGGTAGGTGTTGGAAATAAAAAGACGAGTAACAGGAGACTACTGGCTTCCATGTATGTAATTGAAGGAGAGGGCAAGTGGTTCTCCCTGCTAACCTTTAAGAAGGTGGAGTTCTCCATATGCTTAGAAGGCGACCATGTCATGCCAAGGGACCAACGACAGTGAGATATGGAAGCATGGAGTGCTGGTCCAGCTCAGAGGACTGGGGACAGTCAAGAACAGAAAGAGCTGAAAGTATAGGGGAGCAACAAAACACGAGCCTCCAAGGGTAGATTAAGGCGGTAGCATGAAGAGCACTGGAAATCAGTGTAAATAACAGTGGACTTTATTTTACGGGCAATGGAAAATCATCAGTCATTTCTAAGCAGAGGAGCAAGTTTGTTAGAATGACAATGTTGGAAGCTGCATAGAAAACAGAGTGAAAGGAAGAAAGACTAGAGGCAACCTCGTACCCATCTGAAGGCCGTTACAGACCAAGTACACACTGAAGATCACGTGGATCTGAACTGGGGCAGTGATGTTGGGTGTGGAGATGAAGACATGGATTCACAACTCGTTTTAGAGAGTTGAGAAGGCATGGGGGTTGATTAGATTGAGGAGTGAGGGAAAAGAAGAGAAAAACGAAGTCATACCCACAGGTGTTCATCACAGCACTGTGCATTTGTACAAGAGACTGAAAACAACCCAAGTGCTAAATAATACGTGAGTTCTATTTAAGTATTAAAAATTCCATAATAAAAAATTTTAAATAACTTACTTATGAGAAGAATTTAATAATGAAGAAAAACGTACCTAATTTAAAGAATACATGTTAAAGTGCTAAGTGAACAATTGGCACACATTTCATGCATTTTAATTATGTATTGGATTTAAGACATTTTTGGATGTTGACTGGTAACTAGCAAAGGCAGAGAGCAGTCCCATTTTACATAGAATCTGGTGACAAACCTGGAAGTATCTCTCAGATCACAGTTTTCTGTTTACCTCTTCTCACAAGAAAAGGCACTAATGAGACACTGCCAAGTGACCTTTCAATATTATTGTGCCACAGTGAGCATTTAAACAATCATATCCCTTAGATAGGACAGCACTCTACCTGGTGGTTATTGAGCCTATGATAAGACAGTTCTGTTATCTTCCAGTTGATCAGAAAAGCTACCATGAAAATAGAGGATCTAAAGTCACCAAAGTCCCCTTCAGCCTATATCCTTTCCTCACTACCTTGAGTTGGAAAAGCGCAACATTTTCCAAACCTGCCTGATCTAAGGAACCCCTCAGGGATCCTTGAAAATAAACACAAAAAACAAGTTTCCAGAAGTCCACGAATTTGGGGCACAAGGCACAGGATCTATATTCTTTTTTTTTTTTTTTAATTTTATTTATTTATTATTTTTTGGGGGGGTACACCAAGTTCAATCGTCTGTTTTTATACACATATCCCCGTATTCCCTCCCTTCCTTGGCTCCCCCCGCCTCGAGTCCCCCCCACCCTCCCCGCCCCAGTCCTCTAAGGCATCTTCCATCCTCGAGTTGGACTCCCTTTGTTATACAACAACTTCCCACTGACTATCTATTTTACAGTTGGTAGTATATATATGTCTGTGCTACTAGGATCTATATTCTTAACAAGTGCTCCGAATTAACGAATCAACCAAATTTGGGAGAATAATCGGATGCTGAATGAAGTAGGTGAAAGTGCTGCTGTGGACAGAGTTGCCATTGAGTTGCTACAAAATTGTTAGAAAATCATAGTCTTTCTGGAAAATGTATACTGTGCCACCCACACCCCCATCCAACAAACAGTGCCGCCTAGGAGAAACAAGATAATATGTGTGAAGTGCTTTGCGATTAGCGGAGGGAAGTACAGGGTGACGTTATTATCTGTGCCACCTTCGTCATCATGGTCGTCATCATCTGGGCCATCATCCCTGTTATCTCTCCAAATGTATACAGATTTTAATTAGGCCAGCTTGCCCCTCTCCTAGAAGAAAATGAAGTATCATGTCTATGTTTTATGAGGCTGGGAGTGAGTTTGGGAAATGTTATGTTTAGCAACTGTGTTCTTTTTGTCTTCTCAGACACTTTACCAAGTCTCCTTTTAAAAAAAAAAAAGAAAGAACAACAAAAGCTGCATTCTTAAGTCATTCCCTTTTATCCACAAAGGGCTTCCCACCCATGCCTTAAAAAGTATTCCCCTAGGCATACTCAGAAGTACAAGACTGTGGTGGGGCAAAACCAGGAAAATTCCTTCGAGTCTGATTTCCCAAATTTTCCTAGTTAAGTGTTACACTGAATTATTTAACTCTATGAATAAATGAGGACTTCACTCGTAGCATTCTTTCTTTCACTATCTCGAGAATGCTTTTTTCAAAATTAGATCTATTGTTAATACTAGTATTAATAAAACATTCTCTGACATTTGATATATATTAAAGGTTCCACATGCATAATAATCTCTCTTAAATCTTATGATAATTCAATAGATAGCTGCAAATGACAGAGTGCAGATGAAATCTGACTCAAAGGCAGAACCTAAAGGCGTCCCTCCTTTACAATGTACTGGTACATGCACAGAAACACACAATCTGCTGTCATTTTCTCCCCAAAGTTATTCTTTCCTTCTTTTCTTTTTTCTTCCTTTTTGTTTTTGTTTGTTTGTTTTTTGTTGTTGTTGTTGTTTTTAAAGAAGAGAGGGTAGAAAATGAACCTCTGTTGTCTGTTACTGAACATGTATGAGTGGAGGGTAGGACAGAGGAGGGATTAAATCTGTGGATACAGAGGAACCCTTTGGGAAACCCTAAGAGGTTAGTTATATGGGCTAAGGAAAGGATTCTTGCCTGTGGGGTAGAATTCCTCAAGCCTTCTTCAATTTCCACAGCTCTTTTCCTGACTTTTCTGAAGTGCCTTTTGTCATGACAGTGCTCATGGTAGAAGCATCACCTAGGAAAGGAACCCACAGTGTATGTGAGCAGTGAGGCAGATGCAGGATGTCAGAAGTTTCGGGATGGGGCAGTGCTTGAGCCTCTGCACTCACCTAGCTGCTAGGACCATTCACTGGTAACCCCTGAGATAACAGCTTCTACATGGGGTGATATTCATCCTCTGCGTGCAGACTCACTGTAGGCTCTTCATCTCCATTATCATTTTCTTGGGTACCATTGTTAGCCATGACATTCTCCAGCTCTCTGTGCCTCAAACGCACTTCCTCTAGATATTTCTGATGCCTACAAATCCAGTTCCTTTTAGCGTGCCATCTTCTGTTTTGTGGTTCTTTTTTGGCACTGTTGGCACTCTGAAAGAATTTTAATTCACTGTATTCTATCTGCCTGGCAAAACAATGGATGCTCACTTTTTTTCTGGGTATATTTCTGATATTTGCATATTGCACACTGAATTGTCCACGCAGAGAACTTCATTAATGGGTTTGCTTCTTAACTCATTCACTCACTTGGATGTGAAAGACTGTGCTTGGGCTCTCAGGACCCAATGAGGCATAAAATACCTCCACCGAGCTTTAGGACCATTATCCTAGAGGTTTGTGGAATTTAAAAAGATAAAATGTGTTCTGTTGAATGACAGAGAACATTAAGTCCATAGAAAACAGAGTTTGTAAATGAGTGGATAAATGAGTAGATAAAATAAGGAAAGTAGGAAGGAAGGGAGGGAGGAAGAAATGGGTCAGGCTGAGATCGTTTTCTGAGAGAGCCAGGAGGCCCTCTACGCTGTGATTTAGCTTAGAGGCTGGAAGGAGTCTGGGAAACCACTTGAGAAACTCAGGGAAAACTTAGCAACACAAGAATGTGGAGGAGGGAGAGCAGTAAAAGGAAGGTTTTCTGAGTCACCGAGGAGGAAAATAGCGAAGGACAGGTTGGGGAACTGAGACCTCAGCTGAGGAAGAGATGATGGTCCCTAAGATGCTTCTTCTTTTTTTTTTTTTCCCTTCAGATCTTTATTGGAGTATAATTGCTTTACAATGTTGTATTCGTTTCTGCTGTACAGTAAAGTGAATCGGCTCTGTGTGTACATATATCCCCATATCCCCTCTCTCTGGAGCCTCCCTCCCACCCTCCCTATCCCACCCCCTAGGTCATCACCAAGCATAAGATGCTGACTGTGCTCTTTAAAATTGTTTATGTAGAAATTGATCTCGGTTTTCTCTTCCAGCAGGTTTTTATTTTGTAAAAAAAAAAAATTCAAAATGGTGTATGTTCTGTTTGCTTGTTTCATGTACAAGTCAGAACCTACATAGAGGAATAAGAGCAGGGCTCGGAAGTCGGGAGGTCTGGGCTTCATTGCTGGCTCTCCTGCTCACCCACTTTATGACTTTAGAAAAGGTACTCAAACGCTGTAAGTCTTTTCTGTTAAAAGTGCTGAATAACGACAACAACAACAATAATCATAGCGATAATACTTTCCTGATTTTGAGGAATACGCAAGACTGTGCTATCTTGTCACAGTGTCTGGTTGTGTTATTCAGGTTGATCATCTTTGTACACCGTACACTTTTCTCGCCCTGCTGCCATTGATCAGAGCATTTGGGGGATGGCTTTGGAGACAGCTTACAGGCCATACAATGAAAGGCCATCTCATTGGTTTACCGTCACGCTTCACGTTGGACCAAAAATATCATTTCCAATATGATTACCAACCTCAGGCACCAAATAAGATTTCACATTCGCCTGGAAGAGGCTAATTCTAAAAATGGAGCCACTCCCAGGGATGAGACAACTTCGAGGCATTTGAGAGAAGTGTAGTATGGACTCTGAAGGCAGTGCCAAGACAGAGTGTGCTGGAATCGTTAGAGTGACGGCACTGTATGGAATGAGCATATATACAGGGGTTGGAAATGGTCTCATCTCTAGGACTCTTTTTTTTACTTTTCAGCCACACCTCATAGAGTCTGTGCTTCTCCAGAGCCTCACAGCCAGGTTCCGTTCCCTGGAAACTGCTGAAGGTGCCGGAGATAAAAGAGTGGGCTGGTGTGTCCCAGCCCACTGGCCAGGGAGGGCTTCATCCCTCATCATTTCCACAGAAGGGGCAGCAGAGGAAATGAGCCTAGCATCCGTCACACCATCATGTCTCACGGCCTCTACTCAGTTATTATTAGGCACCTACAGACCTTCAGCATCCTGTTCTTTGAGGATTCCATCAATTCTCTCCTAGGCTAGCTTATAACCCCCCACTTTGATAATGGTGTATCAGCAGTGATCTTCTAGATGCAAGATAAAAACCAACTCTGCTCACTTGAGCAAGATGGGATTTAGTGGAAGGATATTGGGAAAATTCCCAGTTTCCTAAGAATTAGTGCGGAGGCTAGGGGATCAGAGTTGAAGGAATCAGTACATCTGTGGAGTAGTAGAGAGCCAAAAGGTAAAGGGAAAATCTCAAGGCAAGATCTATCCAGTGAAATCCCTGCAACTGTTTTTAGTTTCTTTGTTACTCTGAGTCAAATTCCAGTGAAGGGCTCCAGTGGGTCTAGTTTCAGTTTTGAGCCTTGACTAAAGAAGAACAGGGCATTAGGCTATTTCACCAGACCCTGTGAAAAAGAGGATGTAGGGGTGAGAGCCTAAAGGATGGGGCCAGATTATGTGGATTCATGTTCTAGTTCTACCACTTTCAGATGTTTCTCCTCAAACAATTCATTTAACCTCCCAAAGCCTCCAATTCCCCGTTTTTGCAGTAGGCAGAGTAATATTTATCTCCTAGGGAGTTCGTGAAAATTACTTGAGGTGATATTTAAGAAAAACGAGCACAACGCATGACACATAGTGAGCACTTGATCGTGTGGGCTGTTTTATAATCAGGATTATCTGATGGAAACGCCAAGTGATTTCCTGAAAGAAATTAGGGTGCTGTTAGAAAGGGGAAATAAGTGCTGGTGGGACAAAAATAATTATTGATTGTAGTGGAATGAGAGGTTTGGCCTCAATTCACTATTTATTTTGCTAATGTATTTCTCAGGAACCTGCTCATTATGATATTAAGGTTCTTAGGGATGCAGGATGGTACCTGTTCGTTCATGTATCTCTGGGAACCCAGTTCCTCTGAAGGCACAGGAATCATGTGACTTCCTGATCATTTGATCCACACCCAGTTATTGATGCCTCCTTTATGCTTAGATCTAGACAGGGTGCCATGGTCTGTGGCTTCTGGTTTACTCACAAGCGTAGGAATCAAAGTAAGGAATAATTTGCATTCCTCTGATCTTTGTTCATAGCCATCTAAATGGACTGTTGTCTAATAAGTCACTACCTGATTAGGTTTACTTTAAGGGATAAAGGATTATAGAGAGAAGAGGATTATTTTTCAAGCCTCTCTACTTTCTGAGAATAACATATAAGTAAGCCCAGTATATGAATGAGCTGGGATTCTAAGTTCACCTGAAGGTTCATGGTTTGAACTTCAGAAGAGAATACCCACACACTGGCATTCATCAAAGGCCTCTTAGAACCAGCCTATATACCTCCATTCCAGGAAAGGAGCGAGAACCTGAAGGAGAATTTGAGGTCCCCGAGAAAAGGTGATTAGGTCCATCAGTGGGATGAGCTGGACTGAAATCTCTGAAAGTCATCGGAAGGTCGCTGTGGAACACCGCACAGCCTACGCACTGGAAAGGCAGAGTCACTGTAAGGAAGGGGCCCAAGCGCAGGCTTTGGGGAGCTGGATGACAGTGTGTCGTGCGCCGTGACAGAACCAGCGAGGCCACACCTCACTGCCCCTTAGCTGCTGCCTCCAGAGCCACGAAGGTGCTGGCCTCTGACTAGATGCTGCCAGGTGACCTCCACAGTCCCCACCTCACACTCTGAGCTTCTGAAGCCACCAGGCTGCAGCAGGCCCTGGTCTCTGTCGTCTCAGCCCTGACCCCCGTCGAGATTACCCACACGCTAAGCAGAGCCATTCCCCTCACCCAGGACCGGTCATACCTTCCTCCCTACACCTTCTCCAGCATCCAGTCTTCCCCAGACCTGACTCATGCCGGCCTCCCCACCAGCCTCACCATGCCGTGTCACCCAGCACCAGGAAGGCATGATAGAATTGAAACGGGAAGTACAGCCACCCTGAGTGTTAGTTTTTTACAAAGGTATATATCTTTTCCCAAGAGAGTAGCTAGGCATTGTAAGATGGTGGGCTTTGGATTCCTTAAATCAATACAGAGAATTCTCGCTATGCTACTTCTTGGCCACTTGACTTCGGGCAAGTTATTCTCTAAGCCTCAACTTTCTAATCTATAAAATGTCGATAATAAACCTACCGCAGATGGTTATGATAAGGATTAAATGAGATGTATACGCACGTAGAAGAAACTAAAACTGGAATGCTAATTCTTGAATAAACTTTTTTTCCTCTTGAGTGTACCGTGACACTTCCCTCAGTGAGTTTCAGAGGCAGATGAATCCTCTTTAGAACTGGAAGCTTGACACAAGGAAGAAGGAAGGCAAAGAAAACAACTGAATTTTTCTTAAAAGCTTTTACCTTTACTAACGTGTCTTCTAGTGTCTGTGTTCGTAAGACACCAGCTCTGCCTGTTTCCGTAGCCAGTCCTTTTCTACATGTTTAAATTCCTAATTGTGCACACAATCTTAGTCACTGTATTTTCATGTGCAAGCAATTAAGGCTCATTTAACAGCCTTCCCTCTGGAAGGTTTTGTTCTCCATCTGCCACAAATCAGATTCCTTAGGAACATGTTTGATTTTGAAACAATGTGAAAGTACTGTTCATTTTGTTCGAATTTCATTTATGTACCATTTTTTAAAGTGATGTAAATGGACAGCCACAAAAAGCTCAGCAGCTGGTCAAAACAAGGCTTCAAAGAAACCATTGAAATGGGGCAAATTTTTTTTTTTAAAGAAACTAATATGCTAGGACAAAGCCAAATAAAAACCATAGTATGATAAACATTCCTCAGACATATTCCACTCATAACAAGTATTTACTTTACAACAGATTTAAAATACAGGAAAATGGGAATGCACCCCAGTTCCCACTCTGAATCTTGGAAGTCTTGAGCTCACAACAGTGAATGTGAGGAAAAAGGGTGGAAGAAGCCAGGAAAGGGAAAAACAGCAAAAGGTTAGATTTCTCAGGTTTTTTGGAGAAACATGGTACAAAGATACACATTTCAATAGTAACCAAAAGAATCAAATAGATTTATATGACTCTTTGTTGCTGTACACCTGAAACTAATACAACATTGTAAATCAACTATACTTCAATTTTTAAAAAAAATTAATTAGGTAAGTAATTTCTCCCTTACCACAGGTGTGAAGTCCATTTTTATTAATTTGTTCAATGGGCTTCTTTACTTTAGAACATCAAATAGAAGCTAATGCTTGGTCAAATTAAGGGCCAAAAAAAGTTATTAGGCTCTAAACACAAATAAGTAGGTGTGAATTGGTAACAAAAATTCAGCAAACTTTTAAAAAGAAAAGGATTAGATTTTCTAGAAGAGTCTCAAAATTAGATACCACCATTTGGAGGCAGCTTGCAGAAAATATTAGTTTTCGCTACTTATATTTCCCATTGTTTGGGGACTTGAAACAAATAACCAACAGAGTTAATGCAGTCAATCCCTGTTTATATATCAGTTGGATATTTTGTCCATCAGCTTCCTAAGGCTGTACAAGCTGAATTGTTTTGGTATCATCCAAGTAAATGTTCAAAGTATTGTTGTTATTTCCGGCAGTCACACCTGCATATTTAAAATGCCTTTCGGGCAGAATGTAGCCCAATCTGCTTTCAAATCAGACCTTCAAAGAAGGGTAGTTGTATATGTGACAGATCCCCTGAGGTGCTTCCCTACAAAGAAAAAGTAAAGCTAAGGGAGCCACTCCCACCCACCATCTTTGTGTCTTTGTGCTTAAGCCTCAAATGGCATCACTAAAAAGAAGAGCAGAGAAAACAGGAGTGCCTCTCTGCTGGAGATCCAAAGCAAGATACAGGTCTTCTGGAAGAAATGGCAGCTAAGAATTAACAAGTAGTTGGTAAATAAATAGAAGGAGAAAGTGAAAATGGAGAAGACCATACTTTTCACGAACAGCGAATATTTATGAAAAGGCAACTATTTTATGAGAGCAGCTAAGCTCAGATATCAGAGACATCTGAAGACTGCCATTAAAGGAGCTAGTTCTACTGTAGGGTGTAATTAAGAGTTATGTGAACGGTGTGCTAAGCGTTTAGCATAGTGGTTCACAAACTTGTCTTTTCATTAGAATCACCTGGGAATCTTTTAAACTTTCCAAAAAGTGAAGGAAGAAAATATCAAAGGTTTGGAGACCAGTTGGAGGACAATAGCAGCTGTTGGAGAATAAAGTCCAGTAAAGGCCCTACACCAGCAAAGTAGCTGGATATCAGGAATACGAAGGAAGAGATAGTTGTAAGAGATGAAAGAAGGACACAGGTGTAGGATTTAGTAACTACCAATCGTATGAGTTTATTGACTGGACGTAAAATAGTTCTGAAATGTATGAAAACTTATAATCCCTGATGCTATACTTGGATTCCAGTGTGGAATTGAAGGCCGATTTTTCTCAGTGCCTAGATTACCTACATTTCACTTAGGAGAAAACGTTCCTTATGTCAAATATTCTAGAAAACCAAAGATCATAATCTTATTTTAACTATTTGCAATAAAAATCTAAAAGGTGTCATGCTCATTCTTAATCCCTTAAAGGCGAGTACTGAACGTAATTAAATCATCTTTAGTTGCTCTTATCATTATGCACATCTAATTTATGCTTCTCTGTCATTCACAGATGTCCTTAATGGTCTGTGGACCTTTCTCTCTACTGTAAGAGGGCCCCATTTTGCTGCTTTTTAAGTTTTCATGTCCTGCTCCCACTTCTTGATGTTGGTACTGAACCTGGCCTTAGTGCCCTCTTTCCTGATCTTCTGCTCCTTTCTCCTTGACAAACCAGGTTACCAAGCCATTGCATTGAGCCCAAAATAAGAGCAAATTAACTCAAAATAAAAATGGGGTTTGGGGGAAATCCATCTCAGAGGAAAGACTTTAGGATATTTAATGTATGTAACAAATATGTTTTTAAATTCATTTAATGAGTATTCTGGAGTTCCTTTCACCTACTTACTGGTGTTGAATAGTATAAATTTCTGGATAATTAATCTCTGGACAAGGAAGTTTTTACTATAGTCATCTTTAACCAATCCACAAAAACATGTTTAATTCTGTGCTCTGGGCTTCAGGGAAGCAGAAATAAGATGTAGTCCCACCATCCCCAAGGCACTGGCAGGATATAATTGTACGTAATAAAAAGACGCCATGAATCTTCATGGCAGGATTGGGCCACAGAGAGTAAGTGTTATAAGAATTCAGAAGAGCCAAAGATCAAATTCAGTCAATAAGCAATGATGGAGGTTGAACATTTCCCGAATGCTTGAGGGAAAGGTCCCACCTGGCCAGACTTTTCTAATGGGAGTGTTAGTAGATGCTCGCTACCTCACCACAGAGATTTAGGACTGCGTCCAGCATCCCAGCAAAACAGCCCTTTTCACCCAGGACCATTTGCTATTACAAAAGAGAGGTGATGGCTTGTGATTTATTAACATTCCTTCATTTTGCATCTGGCACTGAGCTTGTGAAACTTGTGGAAAGATCAATGACCTCAGGGTTTAGGGAGCAGTGCTATAATCCCAGCTCCGTCACTAGCTTCCTGTTTAACATTTGGTCAGTAATTTAACCTGGTTTTTCTTCAATAAGATGAGGATGTTAGTTTAGATAATATCTAAAGACCCGACTAGCTCTTTTGATAACGTTTTACTATTTTTTAAAAAATGCATGCTTCTGATTAATTGCCTTTATTTTCTTTACTTCTATTTCCCTAAGACGTGACTATAGAATACACTGTCAGTGTATGAATTCTGCTTTTCCCAATGGATAGAGGCTATCCTTGACACCATTTGCTGTTTTGAGTTTTCAACAAAGAGTTAAAAGAAAGTTCTGGCTCCCCTGGCTAGTCATCCTCTCCAGTTGGCAAAAGTCTTCATGTGGACTTGATGGTTGCCCAGAGCAACAAAATATTAGGGACAGAAACACATTCAGGGACTCAATTGTATAAGTGACTCAGAGCTGAGAGACCTTTTCCAGCTCCGAGGGAGCCCATACTTAGCTGGAGTAGGTATTTGTCTATGCCTGTCTGCACTACTCTCCTGACTTAGAGGTGACTATAATATTGCTTACTGAAATGCAGAAACCAGCCTTGAAACCTGCAGAGAGGAGTTACATGGTCAGAAGGCAGTCTCCTTCATTCAACATGTCTCACACATGAAAGATTATTAGGACGAGAAAATATAAACAAGATGAGGAGACTGATCATGGGCTTTTGAAGAGCACATACCGAGAACATGATGAGAACTCAATAAAAATTCACCATCAGAGCTACCATTCAAAGCCAATTATGTCTTTTGAGTGAGGAGAACCCAGTGGAAGAGTGACTCCTGAAAAATCAATACCCTTTTCCTTCTCTCTGTTGGAGCCAGATATCTCTAACTATGCTCTGAGCTAAAATGTGAATTTTAAAAAAGTTTTTCTGTTCTTACTTTCCTTAAATCTGAGGTCATCTCCTCTCTGTTCCATCAGTCTGTCTCCATGATACCAATTACTCAAGTTTGTTAAGGGAGTTATTAGCATCCGGAAGTCATGTCTTTTGCTTCTAGTCAGTGTTGCCTGGAGCAAGAATTAGAAGAGGATTAGCCAAGTCTCCTTACTTGAAGTCTTTTCTCTTTAGCTGCTTAACTAGGTTTCATTTTAATTATGTGTTTGGTTGGTGGTGTTTCTCTACCCAGTACAGATTCTTCCGATTTGCACTTGAACAAGTTCATTATGATAATAATCACAGTTATCAGCTGTTACTTTTTATCCTGATTGAATACTTATCGAGTGCCATTATGATAAGAAACTGGTCTTCTTGGTTTGGACCTTGTGGTTTGTAATGAATGTTCTTTTTGAGGGATTGGAAACATAGTCCTAAATTCAAATGGTTTGCAGTAGTAACCCCTTACCCGCATAACCATAGCAGCTGTTTGGAAACATGGCTTCAGATCACTCGTTTGCAGATGTCTTGTTCCACACAACCCTACGTGGAGCGGAATCCATATACGTTACTTGACATGTGAAACACATGTGACCCAGGCAGGTGATTCGGCCGACCTTAAAAACTACAGCTGTTTAGTGACTTTAAAAACAACGCAGTACAAGTGATTTACTAGGCTTGGGCCTAAACCATTTTATGCCGACTGATGGGAATTCTGACCCTTCAGGGAGGGGAGAAAAAAGTATAAGACAATGGAAATGTGTCATCCTGGGTGTTGATGTTGTCATTCATTTTACTACATCTCTTTACAAAACTGCAAAGAAGACTGCTTTGTATTACAAGCAAAAAACCCGATAATATCCATGTGGCTTTATTTAGCTTTATTTTATAAAAATTTAATGAAGAAGTCCAAGTTTTACCTTTGTTTCCCCTCTATCCGAATCAAGAGCAGTCTGTAAGCGTCTAAAAAGAGCAGTGCTTCTTTACTTACGATCGTAAAGCAGGAAAATAGTAAAATGCTTAGGGATTACATGCTGGAGGGTTAACATTCCTTCCAAGGTGGCCCTATATGTGCTCCAGTTGCTATATATACACACACTATATTGTAGCTAGAATTTTGTTCAGCTAGAGTGAAAGAGACCTGAAAAAATTATGCTTTACTCAGGACAGAATTTTATATCTCTTTCCTATAAAAGAGACCCAGAGGGGGGAGTCCAGAGCTGGTATGGATGCTCTAAGACCATCAGGGACCCATCAAACCAAAGAACCTCTGGTTCTTTCAGATAATTTCTCCATTGTCCCTAGATTATGGGCTTGGCTCCGTGGTCCACAATGATTTCCCGAGCTCTAGCTATCACATCTAAATTGCCAGCGGCAAGATAAAGGAAGAACAGCACATACCTTCCTTTTGAAGAGACTTTCCAGAAATCCCATCTATTTACATCTCCTCGACTCAGATTTCATCCCATGCCACGTCTAGCTGCAAAGGAGACTGGGAAATAAAGTATTTTTTTCTGGCATTCCCCTAATTTGAGGCTTTCAATCTCCTTTGAGTACATGAGCCCTCACCCTCCCTCTCCTTCTTGTCTACCCGGTCTCTCTCAAATTTTCTGCCGTCCTCCTCTTGGGAGAAACCCGTCCCTCTGTCAGTTTCACAGTCGGCCTTCTCCACCTCCTTACCTAAACTCCTGGGGGAAAAAATCTCACGTCACAGTACTTTAAGCTGGAATTCTGATAAAGTCAAGAGTGCTCACATCAGCTGGAGCCTCAGTTTCACTTGACATTTTAATCCTTGCTCTGTTCCCTCTCTCAGCCACCTTGGTGCTTATTCCACACCTCCTCCCCCTGCTCAGGCCTTCCGAACCAGCAAGTGCTCATCACCTTTCAGCAAACTCTTTTATTTGTTGCTCAGTGAAGAAACTTACTGTCAAGACAGAACTTCCTCAGCTCTTACGTCCTCTTCCTGCCATCCAGACCTATCCTTTTCTCCCTCCTTCCGGTCTCAGCAGATGATGTGTCCCTGTTCCTGCTTTAAGTCAACCCCTGCTTCCATGCTCCTGGTCATCTCTCCTCCAGCACCTCCAAGTTCTTGCTCCATCTATTTCCTTTCTTTGTCTCGCATCTTCAATTTCTCTTTTTCTTCTAGCTCTTTCCCTATTCGTGTCTCTCTCAATCTTAAAAACAATACAAAACCAAGCAATAGCAAGGTCTAGGAACAGACCCTGTATTGATCCTTTAGCAAGTTCTTGACAGTCAGTTTGCTCCATGTCCTCATCTCCTATGAGCTCCTCAACCCATTGTCGTAGGACTTTCTCACGCACACTCTTCTGCAGTTGCTCTCACCACGCTTCCAATGAGCCCCCATTTGCCTTCTCCCTGCTTATCTTAGAGGCCTTCCTCTGAAACTCTCTTCTCTTTCATTTATTCAGTAAATATTCAACACCTTTTTATGGGGAGCCATTCTCTCCCAGGTGACGCCCCTCTCTCCTTGCTGCACTGAATACTTTCTCACCATCCTTCATGATCAGTCTTCCTCCCCTCGTCCCCCCTTAAACATGAGTCTTCTGGATGTGACTCTTTGCTTTTCTCATTCTGTGCATTCTCTGGATGTTCGCAGGTACTTCAGTGGTTTTATCGCCCATCCTGTGAAAGAGATTCCTCAAACTCTATCTCTACTCAGATTTCTTCGCTGATTTTCAGACTCCTTTATCCAGTAAAAAAAGCCCAATGCCCAATGATATTCTAATATTTTCAAAAGTGGATTCATCCATTTCTTTGCAAATCTGTTTTTCCTGTCTCAGTTAGAAGCACTTTTATCCTCGAGTGAAATTTGGAAACCATACACCCATCCATGAACTGTATTTTTATTTTACTTTCCAAATATCTCTCAATCTGTGCTCTCCTATCCACTCACTAATATTTCTCAAGTCTAGTCACTCACCAGCTCTCCCCTGGATTACAGTAGGAGTGCCCTACTAGTGTTTTTATAACAGTTGCATGCAGCACTTTATAACAAAAATTATATAGAATTGAATTGAAAATAATGGAATAGCAAACCACATCTATAACATCAAGGATAAGTATTGTTTTATGAAAAGGTTGAGATATATACACACACACAGACATTTTGCCATGAAAATGTATTTCTTACTATAAATCAAAAAACTTGAGAACCAGTTTCTTAAATAGTCTGGTATACTCTTCTCAGCTCTGCCTTCCACAGCCCAACCAAACTGATATAGTTGAAAAATGAGACAGTCTGAAAATGTCGTAAAACCCTTTATTAGTCACACGATGAAACTGAATCTCCTTGGCACCGGCACACAAGGCCCCTGCCCAGCTATACATCATACCACCTCTCCGGGCAGCCCCTGCCGCCTGACTCTTTCAGGAGCTAACTTTTCCACCCACACACACCATGTCTCACCACTCTCTGCATTTGCTTGTTCTCTCCTCCCCATCTAGAACTCACTTCCATCTCTTAATTGCCTGGCTCACTTCACCTCATTCTTTGGGTGAGGTGACACCTGAAATCTAAGTCCTGTTTCCTTCCGCAGGTTGGGTCAGGCCCTGCTCCTCTGTGTTTCCATAGCCCCATACGTACTCTAGTGTAACTCTCATGAAATGGTTCTCAAATTGTAGTCTAAGCCACCTCCTTGCCAGCCTGCCCAATGCAATGCCCGTTCTTCACTGTGTTTACCTTACAGTGTGTGGTACTAGGACACCACTGTGCTCAACTTTGTGTGTCCAGTAGACCTGGACTCCAGAAAGTCCTCATGTATTTCTTCTCAGAACTTCTTAAAATGATAATTACGGAGACTACAGAAGCAAAACAGAGGGCAGTAGACACCAACAATGTAAACTGTTTTTTCTCTTGCACAGGAAGGAAATGTGGGATGAAACGGCGCTTCCTAAACCCTTTGATAAAAGGGAATACCTTGAAAGAAGTGTGATGGATGGTCTTCTCTATATTGTCACACTTCTGAATCAGAATGTGAGAAGCAGTGCCATTACTGCCGTATTGTTTCATTGGCCAGTATGTTAAATAACTCAGGTGGTTCCGTAAAAGGACGGGTTTTTGTGAAGAGGGTAAAACTCCTTTTGCTTTATTCTGAGTGGCTTTTAAGAGTAGCCTTCCTCATGGTCAGTGAAGGTTGGACTCTCACCCCGTGATCATTGGTGAGTCTGTGAGCGCAGTATTTATTCAGCTTTGTGGAAATACTAACGCAGAATGTCTGTGATCTGCCAGCGAGCAGCTCTGTGCCAAGTGCACCTTGGAGCATTTCTGCGATGAATTTTTTCCTTCTGATTTGGACCATGGTTTCATTCCTCCTCCCCAGTGTAAGACGAGATCTCTTTCGTATCTCTTTTCATACTTTGGCTGCTCTACCCCTCCACGTTTCCTTCTCTTTTTCTTAAGAGGGAAAGAACAACTCTGCAGAGCCTTCCTTTTGTGCTTTGGGCCAGTTCTGTTGAGTGGTTTTACGGTCTTGGACTTGGAGCTGCCTCAGCACTCAACACTAGCCCCTGGACCGTGAGACTAATGAGAAAAGCTAAATGACCTCCAGCAAAAGGAAGTGGTTTGTGTCGTGGAGAGAAACTTGGAAAGATACACCACCAAGAACACTAGGGGCTCTGTTTTCCCTACTGTCTACAGCTGGGTTAACACATTTCAAAATAACCAGTCAATTGAGTTAATTCCATCAAATGACTAGTCAATAGAGTCAAGAGGAAGGGAAAATAAACAAATGGTTTTTTGCATGACTGGTTTAAGCATTGTGTAGCTTTGATCTTACTCATTTCCAGGGAAAAATGTTAACGCTTAAGGAAATGTAGACTACTGTAGGTTAGTTCAACACACAAATACATTTTAAAAGGTATTCATATTCAACACACATCTGTTTTTCCCAAGGGTCATTAAAACAGGTAGAAATGATAGAGTGGGCATAGAAACTTGGATTATCATATGGGGAAAGTAAGGTTAAAATCATTAGCGGAAATTTGCCTCTTTTTCATCCTTCCGCTGTCTGAATATCTCTCCTCCCTACTGCCTTCATTTTGTTCTTTTCTTTGTTCTTCTGTTCCTCCTCTTCAAACCTCGGTAACAGTGACACAAACCCTGTGTTAAGACCTAACATACACGATCACATTTAATTCTCACAACAACCCACTGAGGTAGGTAGGAGGATTACATCATTCTACAGAGAAGGAAACTGAGGCTCAGGGAATTTAAGGATATTCCCCCCTTGGTTGGAAATTCTGGAAAGTTGTAGAGCTGGGATTCAAACCTTGGCAGTTACATTTCAGATTCCACACCCTGAATAAAATTCGACTGTTCCTCTCATTTCATTGAAGTTCACTTTAGTTTTCTCCACATTCTTTCCTTTCCTTATCTTCTGCACTGTACTCTCCTCCTATTTCCCTTTCGTTATATCCTCTGCTTCTTCTTTTTCCAGTCTTACCCTCACCTTCCCCGCTGTTTCTCTGGGACCTCCCATACCTTATCTAACATTTCTTTCCTTACCCTCTGCTCAGCTCCCTGGTCCCTAGTCCCTCAAGACGTGCCCTCATTCCTCACTGCAGTCTCTTCCAGGTCCAGACCCTGCCCCATCTGTCATTTTTCACCTCTGCTTCCCTAATACCTCTCTCTCTAAGTTAGAAGTGGTGCCAGGTTTTAAGCACAAGACAAGGCACGGATATGTTCAAGAGCCCGTGTCCCTCTGCGTCCACGCACGAGGAGTACTGTCTGTGATTATCAAGTGATTGTAAATAAGAATTTCATTCCCGCCAGAGGTCTTACAAATTAGGTTTTTGTCGAACTCCAGATGGTCTCTAGTAACTAGAAAAAGATCATGCCTTTCACTCTGATCAATGCCAGGAAGTGCGCTCCAGGCAATAGACAGAAACCAACCCAGAACTGTGAGATCCGAGACAAGTAGAATTCCTATGTATAATTCGATTTCAGTAATTGCTGAGGGGAACACCGTGATGTAGCACTTTGAACAAAATTACATTTTACTTAAGTGGGCGTATTTTCAACCGGTCAGAACAGGACAGAAGAGTTCATTTCCTGGAATCAAAGCTATGTGGTGACTTTTCCTGGAAACACTCTAAGATTTCCAAGGAAGGACTCCAGATTCCCACACTACTGGCAAAGAGCAGACGTCTTCTCTTTACACAGTAATTCACAAAAGTCCCTCATCAGCATATGGTAACGCTCATCAGATTGGCTTGGTTATTAGGAATAATTAGGTCAAAATAAACGTCATTCTTACATGAATGAGCGTGTTAAAGTTTTGAGGAACCGTCCCCATTCTAGAGACCTTCAACATCCTCTTTTGCTTGTATGACATACAGTATCTTTCTTGTGACTCTGCTGTTTGTTCACTTGCATATCCAGTGTGTTTTCTTTTTCTGGACTCACGCCTGCTCTTGATCCTCTGCTTTTTTGTTGTCCCAGCTCACACATGGCTTGCCATAGCTTCTCCAACCCCAGATTTACTTCAGACCAAGATGCATTTTTTTTTTACATCTAATAACACCAATTACCTTACATGCAATTTCTCATTTATAATTACAAGTAAACAGAACCTACAAATTTACAAATACAATTGGACAAGTTTTCATTCTCGTTGTATATTATAGGCCATTGGTGACAGTGAGCCCTTGAATTGCCTGCCTTTGCATTAGATCTCCAGACCTGGTCTCTTTAACAGTTTGGACAACACTCTCCTAACAAATACTTTCTTCACAGTCTTCCACGTGCCAGACCTAAGCAAGGCTCTTGGGATGCAAGAGACTTGGGTGACCGAAAGAGGCTTTATCCTTGGCCCCCAGGAGAGGGGCCAGTATTAATCAAATAATCACAGTACTGAATATAAAATTCCAAACTAAAGTGTGTGACATGAGGGAAATTTCTCTGAGAGTCGCACATGAGAAGAAGCCCAGTCTGCCCATGCTGCTGGAATCTCCTGCAAAAATAAGTACTTATATCTAGCAAACTGGGTGTTCTGAGAAGATTCCAGAAGCATGTCACCCAATCAAGAAGAATGAGCAAGTTTAGCCCAAGAGCCATTTCTTCTGTTACTGTGGAGGCTCCCACTGCAGAGCTTTGCTGCCTCCAGCTGTCCCACCCAGAAAAGGTCTCTTGCTTTGAAAGGCAGGAGGCACTGGCTCCTCTTCTTCCACCAACACAACTGTAACATCTTCCTTCCAGCTCTAAGGCTCTGAATTTGGACCTCCCACATGGTAGGACTCTAGACTAATCCCTTAAGCCTGATAGATTTCCAAAACATTCATTCAAATTTGAAATGCCTGGGGCCTCTTGTGTAACCCTGGCTGTGCTAATTTCACACTTGCATTTTAAACGCTTAGAGTCAGGATTTCACCTGAAGACTTCCAAGTAATCGCTTAGATGGCACAAAAAAGATATCCAGGTGGGGGGAAAAATCGTATATATATACACGAATGAGTCTGTTGGGTTTCTTTGCAAGATGCAGTGATGGGGGAGGGGAGCTTTCTTTTGGACAGCTGTGCCGAGTCATTCCGAGTTGTGGTCCTGCTCCATCCCAAATCTCTTGACGAGAGAAATTCAAGGAGATGGGGAAAGATGAAGTTTACTCTTGTGTTTTAACTAACCTGTACAACCACAGAGGACCAGCCCTAGGAACCTAGCACAGAAATCTTAAGGACTGTTTTTTCAGACTCTGAAATTCTCCAAAATCCCCATCCCAATATCATCCAAGGTCTTAAAACCTCTGTTTATCCCTAAGTGGTAACTTGTGCCTGCAATGCCTACTTCAGGGTTCCCTGGTAATTTTAATAGTGTTGTTTGATGCTGCAGCCAGCTTCTCCATGGTTTGGGAGTTAAATAGAATACACGGATGTGGTGTGCTGTAATAGCTCTTGGAGGAATGTTAGGACAAATTAAACTCCAAATAACATAGCACCTGAAAGAACCCAGTCCCTTCACGAAAGAACTTAATACTACAGAAAAGAGGGCCTTAGCAATTCCTGTGGACCCCTAAATGATTAAAAGGAAGTAATTACTGTTGATCAAACTGAGTTTGGACTCACATACAGAGCATTCACTTAGAGTCACTGATCATTTGCCCGTCTGGTTCTTCTGTTTGCTTTTCTGCCTGGTTAAGCCTGAGGATGTGTTAGTTTAAGAGAAAATGGTACTCTTAGAGAAAAAGGGGAGGGGAATAATTCACACCTTTGCTCAAAGCACCAAATTCTAAGAACTGTTGATTGCCAAGTTTAGGCAGTGATTACTGCTGTTACTGCTCAGATAGGTCTGGCATTTCTTACACACAATCCTGATACACAGGCCCGTGCTGAGCAAAAGCATCACAGGATTCCACAGCCTGATGTTGGGCAGCTTTTCCTTTGAACAATAGTTAAACATCTTTGGTGCATTTGAATCGTGTGTGGTCTTGGAGTAATAGCAATATTTTCCCCACTGTTTAGAACAAAACCAACTTTGAAAAACATATGTGTGTATATATATGTATAATGTATATATGTGTGTGTGTATATACATATAATTTATATATGTATTTCTATACATTATAATATATATGTACGTATGTATTTTGGTAAATGGCTTTATTTCCAGTAGATCTTTAAGTCCACTGAATAACTTATCATGTATGGAGTTCCTTTTAAAAGTCTTCACTGGGGATGGATTTATTCCAGGAAGAACAGGTTATATGTAAAATACGATGAATACGTAATTAAAATAATGACAAATAACTTGTATTCTGAGCTTCCTATGCAGGTGCCAGGCTAAACTCCCTACCTGTGTTGTTAATTCTCCCTTTCATTCCTGTGAGGTTCAGGTCTGTCATTTTTATCTCCATGATACAGATGAGACACAGAAGCTTAGAGGAGAGGAATAAAGGTTTAGACAGTATTTGAAGAGTTACAGTAAAAAGAAAGCTGAAAAGTCACCTTCAGTTTTTGTAAATGCTCTTTTTACCCCACTTGTCAAATATAATTTTTCTCCTCTCCCCTCAACTGAAATAAGGGCACATAGTCTGTACACTGTAGGATCGGGGCTCTAAAGTCACTGCCGCCAAAATCCCAACAAAGTAAAAGTCAGCAATTTTGGAAAATACATTTTTTTTTGATTGAGGATACCTCCATTTGACATGACTAAATTACCAAGTAAATATTATTGACTTGGGACTTCCTTGGTGGTGCAGTGGTTAAGTATCTGCCTGCCAATGCAGGGAACATGGGTTCAATCCCTGGACGGGGAAGATCCCGCATGCCTCAGAGCAACTAAGCCTGTGAGCCACAACTGCTGAGCGCACGAGCCGCAACTACTGAAGCCCACGTGTTTAGAGCCAGTGCTCTGCAACAAGAGGAGCCACCGCAATGAGAAGCCTGTGCACCACAACAAAGTGTAGCCCCTGCTAGCCACAACTAGAGAGAAGCCCACACACAGCAACGAAGACCCAGCACAGCCAGGAAAGAAAGAAAGAAATACATAGTAAATAAAATAAAATTAAATTAAAATAAAATAAGAAAAGAAAGGAGCTGATTTTATTTTTTTAAAAAAAGATTATTGACTTGAGTACCAAATCATCTGTCTACTAAGAAAAACAGGAAATAACTCAGATATAAATGATGCAAGTAGCTGTTGAGTTATGAAGACGTTTGAAAATCCCCTCATGCCGATAAATTACACATTGGTGGCCTCATGTAATTTAGTGTGGGTGATGTTCATAACTGGCTGTTTTATTTGAAAGATTACGGAGACTGGAGAATGGAAAGGCCAAGAAAAAGCTCTTAAAGTAATAGAATTTTATGGGAAAAAGATGAATACCACATCTCACTGGACATCGTTGGAGAGAAACAAACATTTTGGCAAAAGAAACCAACGATAAGAAATATAATTAATAAGTGAAAACTCTTGAGTTTAGTTTATAAATATTTATAGAGTAAATTAGAATTGTAGAGACAAAAACAGGACTTTAAGAAATTTTAAATATCATTTATTTGGAGAATCATTAAAGGACTAGAGATTTAAACAGTGTCAAAACTTGTGATCTTCAGGGGTCACGCACAAGATGAGATTATAGACCACTAACACTGAGTTCCAATTTCGCCAGTTCAGTCATACCACTGCCCAACTCATTGAAAAATATAGGCAGGTTGGACAAGCAATTACTTTTATCCATTTATTCAAAACTGAATCCATCTTAGGAATAACTTGCAAGTTTAGACAATATTTGAGTTTTAAAAAGTCTCCCACAGTCCAACTGAAAACTCTTGATAAATATTTCTTTTCTGCTGTTCAAAGTAATTTTTGTCCTCTAGTCTCAACTGTACCATAAGAATTTATCTTTTGTTGTGTTGTAAGGAATATGTAAAACAGAAGTACTGAAGACACTCCATTTTTACAATTTTACATGGAACTGTTGACATCATGGCCAGAGTTGTGAAAGCATTGCTCAAAGAGAATATAATTCTAACTCGAGTGTGTCCTTTTTGGCATTTCTATTTATCTTATTAAGGTAAGTTTTTTACTCAGGAAGTAAAGCTGTAGGCAATTGTTTTCTGCAGTTTTTCTGTAGAAAGCCTTGTCTAATTACATTACCAATTTAAGTCCTACTGCCCTGCTCTCAACAGAATCGGAATAAGTAGAAATTCTCCGAATCCAGTTTGGAAATAAAAGTATCAAAACTCTTTCAACAGTTTGCACTTTGACTGCATTATTTGATTTGCAAGACAGTGAGTCAGGCCATTTCCATTTCTTGATGAAACAACTAACTCATTTACTTGCTTTAAAGAAATAACTCTCTTCAGTGGCTTTGAATGTGTTACATTTCTATCCTACACTACCTGTGGTAATTACCCCTCATGCCTAGAACTGTTTTTTGTTTTTGTTTTTTTTAGTAACTGAAAATATTTTTAATAAATAATAGATGCTCATGCTTCAAAATTCAAAATGTGTTCCAGCAAGGATCAAATGTTAACTGTATCTTCTGTATTATATAAATACATTTTATGCATATACAAGTTAAAAAATACATATTTTTAGAAACCTTTTAAAAACATAATAGGAAAGTGTTTAATCTTATTAAGTTAGTATTTTGAAAGGTATCATTAAAGACAAAAGCTTCCTGCAGTTTTTTTCAGTGCTTTTTTTTAAAATAAGAACAGGATTTTTTTTAAACCTATTAAAATTGTCTTCAGACACATATTTTAAGTGTTTCTGGACATGGAGTTGTGTGAATGCATTCGGCAATTTTCAATTAGGGCTTAATATCATTAGATAGAAGATATCTTTCTTTCAGCCTTTGCATCTCTGGCATGATGTTTTTCTTGCTTAATTCAGTAGATTTCTTATATCTCTAGGAAGGGCTTGTACCTAGTACATTCTTTGCAGGAGAATGTAAAATTGCATTTAAAATTCATTCACTGGGAATCTGATTTTCTAAAAAGCATACTGGGAAGATGGATGTACATTTTTAGTAACCCAAGCTGGTCAATAAATCTCATAGTATGACTTTCTCATAACCTCTGTCCATCGGATGTGAACCAGGACTCCCCACTCTACCCCCACCCACCTCACCCTCAGCCCAATTCCAGACAAGCACTGAGAATGAGAGGAAACATGAAAACAGTAGGACGAGCCTGCCAAACCTGGATTTAATTCCACTTCCCCTGTTTATTTACTGGGTGAATTCAGGAAAATCGCTGGCCATCCATGAGCTGCATTTCTATCATCTGTCACAAAGAAGGGTGATAATACATGTGTTATTACAAGATTAAATGAGACCGTATGGAGAGCGCCTAAAACACCTTTGCGCTTGAAAATGGTCATTCCATTAAATCCACCTTTTGCTTTCTTTAAGATTAAATATATATATATATATATATATATATATATATATTTCTGCATTTTCCAACTTCCTGTCCTTAATGGTGTATATATTCTGTAATAAAAACCACACAGTTTAACATCTCTTTAAAACTAAAATAACAACAACAAAAAGTAACTTCTGGATAAGAATTTTTAATTGTTAAAGGGGGAAACTGTTAACAATTGTTAATTGTTAAAGCAGGGAAATCTGAAGACCTGTGTTAAACATACAAACTATTTATGTCATAACCCCAGGTTAGTCAATCTAACTAGGCTGATCATTTGTTTTGATGTGATTTATATGTCACCTTTTAAACAATTTATATTAAATCTGCATTTTTCTTACCTGCCTACTTGATTGCAAGCTGCTGCAGGATAGATTTTATTGAAGCCAAACTTTGTCAAAGTCCAGAACACCTAGATGTAAACGTTACACACTGTCAATGCTCAAAAATGCTTGCTTAAGACACACAAAGCCCTGTTATATGCAGCCAATTAATTATGAAGCTAATTTTAACAGCCGAAATATCATGAAGATTAACATTCAAAACACCACTCATCTTTTTTTCTCATTGAACAGTCTAATGAATAGCTTTCATTGATTTTTTTTTTGGGGGGGGGGGTGGTCTCGTTTTATCTTCTCTGAGTATACCATTTTACAGCCTTCTAGCATCTGGAAAAGTCACGTGGTGTGAAATAAAAGGCTGTTAGGGAAGGGGAGGATCTCACTGATCATCAGTGCAAGGGCCAGCTTAGAGACAAGGCAAGTGACTCATCTCAGTGGTCACAGCTGGTCAGTGGCCAGAATTCTCATCTCCTGACCATAGCACGCTTGGATTTCTACACAGCTGGCCACCTTGGTTAAGGATATGAGAAGAATCATTTTCTCTTTACCAATAGACAACTAGACTAATAAAGTCATAAAAAAAAAAGATGTTTCCTTTTTGTAAACCATAGAGAAGTTCCTAATGGTTCCTTTTTGGGGGTTTGTGATCTTCAAAACATGGGGTGCGGTGCGGTGAACCGCTATAATTGGATTAAAGTGAAAGCACGTGATCATGAGGAAGTTGAAGTACCATTGCCTGATTCTGCTTTGCTAGCCAGCTTCAGGGATGGAAGTAACCACGGTGACAAGCAGTGAACCAACATCAATCCTGCGCGATTCTTGAGACTCAGTTGCACCTTCCCCAGTTCAAAGCCTGCCAATTCATTATTGATCTAAACTGGCAGGAGCATCAATAGTTTTTACAAAATGTCATTTGAGTGAGATCGTTGTAAAACATAGTAGAAGCACATGAATTGCGTTATTGCATAGATGCTCATTTGCATGATTAGGTGGAACACTGGAGTGTCCTTTGCTTTGTCACTTTGCAGTGATACGAGGAGTGTAAGATATTATAATGTTAACACGATGCTGTTTGTATTTATTGAGTACTTACTATGTCCCACGCATATCTAAGCTTTTTAGGGACACGTTATCATTTAATCTTCACCGTTACACTTGGAGATAGATAACTGTTATCCCCATTGTTCACAGGAGGATGTGTAGTTTACTTTAACTCTCTCAAGGACATACATGGTAGAGCTGGAGTCCAGACTGCATCTGGCTGACTCAATAACCTCCTAATCCCTACGCTAAATCAATTTCTCTGCCCATGCTATAAATCTCCTTGATCCTTTAGTTGATTTATTGATGGTGACATTTAAACTTAGTTTTCTTCAAAATGGAACTCTTACTGTAAAAGCAAATCAAATTGGCTGGAGTTTGAATTTGAATAAATGTTTGGAGATAACTGAGCATTTAAGGGTTCTAGGAAGGATGTGGGGAGGAGAAAAAGGGAGGGAGGGAAGGGAAAGAAAGGAAGGAGTGAGGCAAAAGAAAGGGAAGGAAAAGTAACTTAGTGCCTCTCTAGGCACTAAGGTTTTTTTTTATGAATATAAATTTTAGAATGTGTTTCCCAATCCTACTTTCTGTTCCCATGTAACCCTCAAATAACCCTTTACTTACAGATCATTCTTTATAACCATTATGAAATCCCATTTTAGTGGAAAAAATTTCTTCCAGATTCCCCAAGCAATACCTTCGGGAAAGACTTCTGAAGATCAAGAAACTGACTTTTAAAAAGTCTTATTCCATGGAAGATCTTTTAATTGCGATGATCTCTGCAAAAGAGATTTTGGTCTTCATGATGGGAGAAGCATAATTTTTAAAAATACTTATTGAAGTGAAAATATACATTAGAAAAGTGTTAACAGAAAATTTTCTCAGACCCCCACCCAGCTTGAGAGCCTCTAATTGGTATGGTTGCCACCCTTTGTGTGCTTCTAGAAAGGGCCCACCTTTAGGCAAAACTTAGTAAGAAGTCAAGTCACTTAGTCACTAATTGCCCGAGGTCAGGTTTTCCCTGAAATAAAACTGTGAAAAGGACTTTAAATTTGAAGATTACAACCTGAAGTTTGCTTTGAGTTGGAAATACCACATAGTGTCTGGGACTGTTGCAAGCCTACTGACCTAATTTGCACTTAGAATTAAAAGAGGAGAGAAAGTGGGGTTGGAGAGCTTAGAGGTTGGAAAGAAAGAGGACTAAATTTGGAGTCTCCTTATAGGTAGGAAAAGATGAAATGCCTCTCAGGAATAAACAAAAGAAGAGAGAAAGCAATCATCAAAATTTCTAAGAAGACAAGTGGAAAACTAGGTTGAACTCATTTGCCTTCCTTACATAGCAGGAATACTGTGACCTTGTCATTTCATCATTGTTACTTTTGCTACCTGTTATCTCTTTCCCTGCAGTTATTATCAACCCAATATTCAGTCAGTCAGTCAGTCAGTCAGTCAGTCAGTCAGTCAGTCAGATGAGTTTCAAGGCTTGTGCAAAAACAAAAGGGTGAGTCCAGTTTAGGAGATTGAAAGTAGGTATGTCACAAAAAAGTCAGGGCTGGCCTTAGGAGACACAAGCTAACCACATCCCATGGGTCCGTGGAAGAAAACAGATAATTAGAAGATCATCCGAGGTCAGAAGGGTGCCCCTGGAGATATAACTACGAGAACCTCCAGGCCCTGTACCAATGAGGCCCCAAGACACCGAGTCAGATTCTAGGGGAGAATCCAAGGTGAACAGGACAGAGTTCTCGCTCTCTGGAGCATGTAGAGTGCTCACAGATGTCAGGACGTCTCCTCCACGTGCCCAGTGTATCAGGAAGGTCCTTCATGTACTCGTTTAAAAATGTCATTTAGCAGAAGATGTCTTCCTTTAAATCCGTGTTATTCAGAAAGAAGCCCAGTATATAACTCTGTGTAACACAGCAGACCTGCCTGAGATGAAGTGGGACCGGGGGCCACAAGCCACCCCCCCCCCACCCCAGGTTGCCTGTTTACCTCATTTACTTTCCAGGACAGGGCCCTAAGGAACTGCCTCAGAACCAACAAAACATCAAAAAACAAGATCCTGAAGTTGTCCATAGTCTTGATTTTGTTAATGACAGATTATGGCTTTGTGACCTTGGAAAAATTATTTCACCTCTCTGGGCCTCATCACTGAATTACAGATGTAGCCTGAACTACTTTTTAAAGATGGTTTTAGGTGTGAACTTCCTGAAAATTGCTGTCAGACTTATTTGGGCCAGTAGGTTAGCTGAAGAAAAGGAACTGAAATATTATTTAGACTGTGGTGTCATTTACTTTGAGGGATATTTCTATTTTGTAGGTGCAAAGAAATGATTATCTAATTGTGAGTTTTCGAGTAACAGCGTTTGTAGGAAATGTTTTTTATTAGGAGTTTAAAAATCACCAAATGGATTGCCATTTTACCAGTTACATTGCATTTTAAAAGACAAATTATTTAATTTTTGGCTGCATTGGGTCTTCCTTTCTGTGCACAGACTTTCTCTAGTTGTGGTGAGCAAGGGCTACTCTTCATTGTGGTGCGCAGGCTTTTCATTTCGGTGGCTTTTCTTGTTGCCAAGCACAGGCTCTAGGCACACGGCCTTCAGTAGTTGCAGCACATGGGCTTAGTAGTTGTGGCTCGCAGGCTCTACAGCACAGGCTCAGTAGTTGTGGTGCACGGGCTTAGTTGCTCCGCGGCATGTGAAAGCTTCCTGGACCAGGAATCGAACCCATGTCCCCTGCTTTGGCAGGCAGATTCTTAACCACTACGCCACCAGGGAAGTCCCTATTGCATTTTTTTTTTACTACCTATAGATCCTGAAACCTCTGGAACTTTCCTTCTGCCACATAAGTAAAATATCCACTTACAGTATGTATAAACTACTTACACTCCTCTATAGATGGAGGATTCTTTCTGATTTTACAAGCAGAACATGTATGCATAAGTATAATTTTTACCTTCAAAGGAACAAAGTTTCCCTTCAAAGGAACACTCTGATGATTCCTGAATCTAGCCAGATTTTTGCAGCCCTCAAAGAATGATTATCTCCTTGATTCTCAGATGTAAATTTGGTAAAGGCTTTAACCTTTTATGACAGAATCACATCAAGGAATATTACTACTTCTTCAGTTCCTGTAACCATGTCTTGATGATAAGAACGTTTGCTTGCCATCTCAAAATCTTCACCCTCTGGTGCAAACACTTTTACCTACTGTAAAATACAGATGTCTGTGTACATATTATATGTATACAACAGAGGATACTTTTCTGAACAAGATCAAGCAGTGGAATTTTCACTGAAAAATGTTTTTCTAATTCTTTCAAAAACAATTTCTAGCCTTCTGAACGAGAGCTTATGACAAATTAGTCTAAGAACTTCAACACTCTGATTTTTGGTTTACCTCTTTCATTTGTGCAAAATGAGTGTATATCTGAAAAAGATCTTTCCAATCCAAAGAGGTAGTATAATGACTGTCAGATTTTTAATTCAAGATGTAAATTAACTTCGCCAGTCCTGAGTGTAGATCCCAATCCACTCTCCTCTCCTATTCCTGGGTTCCTTAACTAGACCTAATTTGTAGGACATGACCTGACAGAAATTTATAGCTGCACTGAGACTTATGGCTAAAGAAAGCTCTTAGGCCAGCCATCACCTCAAACTTCTAAAGCAGTAGGATCGCTTAACAGAAGTATAACCTCCAACATGAGTTACATCAGTGCAAGTTGCAACTGCTTCATCTTTTCCCAGCGTCTCCAGCTGTTGCCCTTAAGAAGAATGCATGTCTTCTGCCAGCCTGGCCATGGGACTGCATGTGTATACATTTTGTGTTTCTCAGTTTTGGAAATTTATCATTATTTAGCCCTTAAGCCCCTCCCTCAACCCTGCTCCCCTGTAAGATGGATCAGAGTTTCCGGGATCTGTCTTCGTCAGTTTTGTAACTAACATTTCACTCTTGCATGTTTCCAAACGTATGTGCAAGTATGACAAAATCAAGTCCTAAGAAAACCTCAACTCTTCTGTATGAGCTATGAGATGCTGACCTTTGTTGCAAAAAAAAAAAAAAAGAAAGAAAGAAAGAAATGTTTCTCTGTCCTTCTGGGAAAGATCCCTCCCAGTGTTTGCTGGCTCCCGTTCCCCCTCCTGCATGTAATTGTCAGAGTAATTTTTTTTCTAAAATGCAGTTCTGTTCATCTCTCTCTCCTGTTGATATCAGAGTCCTCAGTGCCTTCAAGGGGAAAGTTTAGACTTCTTTACCTTTCAGTGTCCTGTGATAAAATGAGCAGGGGCTTTGGTATTAGATATACCTGACCTCAAATTGTGGGTCAGTCCAGGTGTATAACCTTTCCTGTCTTCTGTTTCCTTATTTGCACAGTGGAGTAACAGAAGTTGTTAGGAGGTTATTGGAATAACCATACAAGATATCAACTATAAAAAGTCTGGTGCAAAATAAATGCTTAGTTAGTATGAGTGCTCTTCCTTCCACCTTCCCCTCAGGGTCTGCTCTCACTAAAACCTATTCAAGTTCCTTCCTCCCATCCTGTGCCCCCTGGGCTCCAGTCCACAGTTTGTAGTTTCCTGATCAAGCTCTGTTCTCCCACACCTCTGTAGCTTTTGCATATAGCTTTCTGCCACCCTTGGAAGTCTTCCCCACCCTCATCTCTTATGGAAACTGGAGGGTCCCTCCTTGCCCCTTAAAATGGCAATTTCCAACTTCCTCCTGAGCTTGAGCTTTCCTCTTCTATACTTCCATAAAATCAAGCACACACCTCTTTCATCTTATACTGTCCTAGTATTATTGTCTTATCTTTTTTCCCTAATGTACCATTACCTGCTGAGACTGAAATCTGTGTCTTACTCATCCATGAAATTCCAGCCCCTACCCCAGCTCACTTCCTAGCAAATATTGGTTAAAGGATTGCGTGAATCCTTTATTCTGCGCCAGAGGGCAGAATAAATATGGCTTTGAAAAAATGACAGAGGCTGCTGATCTATCAATGCAAAAAGGAACACACCCACCCCCTAGAAGGGCAAAAATGTTGAAAACAAGAGACTAGATAGCTTGTAAATCATAGTGAGGATTTCTTTCTGTAGGAAATCTTAGAAAATGCAACCAAGCTGAAAGGGCTTCAGCTTTCCTTCAGTAAATGGTTACTGTGGGGACGGGACATATGTGAGAGGAATACCAACATTGTCCTGAGAAACACATGCACTGAATAGCTAGGCTTCTGATGCCCTTGTTCTCACATCAGAAACATTACTCGCTTTCAAGGACAAAAGTGAAGTGACATGTGTCCCCAATGTTTGGTTTCCCTCTTGCCATGGACACTGTAAACAATGAGATTCCCCAGGGACTTCTCCTTAAACCTTATTAGGGTTGATAAGGGTGATCGCGTGCACACAGCGTGGCACCTGCTATCAGGGATAATTTAGGTCTTCTGCTGTTACTTACTCCCTCGAGAGTATCCTGGGTCGTATGAACAGTGTCTGAAGAAGCATCTACATTGTTAATTACATCATGGTTCCAAAGGGTTGATGTGTTTTGTTCAGAAAGTCTTCCCCTAAAATGCCCCCCATTTTTATCTCAATTTCATAGATATCAGTTCACTTTTTCCCTTCCCATCCATACTGTGAAGGTTTTTGTCACCTTGAAAACCTCATTGGATTTATTATTCCCAGCCCTACAAATAACTTTGTTTTTCCCCTCAGTTCCAAATTCCTTCCATCCCAGTTCTTTCACAATAGCTTCTTTTCTTCCGGAAAACTGTGCACAAACTCCAGAACCCCTAGTTTTAGATCCTAATCCCAAAGGTCACATTACCAAAGCCAACATCGAAATCCTTGCACCAAAGGATAGAGGTGGAATTCTGGGCTAGGGAAAACTGTGTGGACCCGTTGGCATCTCGGTAGAGGTACAGGGAAGCTGGAATGTGAGCAGGAAAGAATGTCAGCGTCTCCCATGCCTTCAGTTAATGCATGCATCTCTGTAGTAACTTCAGGGCGGGCTAGGGAGACCAGCGGTTCCAGATGGCTTGGAACTGAAGAGCTTCTGGCATGTGGGACATTCAGGGCTAAAACTAGGAAACTCCTGGGCAAATTGGGATGAACTGATTCCCCTACCTACCCTGTGTTACTATGCTTCTCTCTCTTGGCCCTCTTTAAGTCTTCATTCCTTTGGAAACATGTATTGATCTTCATTTCTTCCTGATTCAAGCTGAATGCAGATCTTCGAAGATCTTGGACGAGCACATCCTTCAGAGAGAGCCCTGCTTACAGTATATATTATCACGTGAGGGAGCAGGAAAGCATGTAGGTGACCTTTGTACCAACTCTGATTGATGGGTCACGACTGTCTAAAGTGTTACTTGTTTCTTGCATATCCTTCCAGAGAGTACTACACTTACTCTTCTGCACCATGCTCTCTTTAATTTAACAATGTATCTTGGGGCTCTGCTTTGTGTGTTTATATAGATAATGGTCTACATCTTATTCTTATTACTGACACATAGTATTTCCCTATGTATGTGCAATAATGCATTCAACTCTATTGATAGACCTGTAGATCATTTCCTGCTTTTTACTACTACAAATAACATTGAGAGCTTCCTTCTACCTGGACATCTTTGTGTCCTTTTGTATGTTTGTTGAATAAGTGTTTAGCGTGAAACTGCCTCTAAAAATTTCATAAATGTTGCCAGGCTGTCTTCCAAAAAGACTGCTGCAAGTTAGAGTCCCACAATCAGCATAAAATAGCGTCATATTCCCACATCCACTGACTCTGGCGTTCACAAACAGAATATTTTGCTAATCTAATTTAATCATAAATGAGGTTGGTCACATTTTTGTATGTTTATGGGTCACCTTTCTCCGCTTTTTAAAATGAATAAAAAAGATTTATTAGATCAGTCATCCTTTTGGGGGTTTTATTTTTTTTTTTTATCAACATGTTAATGTTTTGTTAAGAAAATGAGCCTTGTTTGCAAACACTTTCTTTTCTTTATTCTAATTCAACTTTGTTTAGGGAGCTCTCTACCATTTAGGCTTTTAAAATATTCCTGCAGTTAGAGTCATCTTTTTCATGTGATTTCTAGATGCCTCAGTGTCTTTTATCCTTGTTTCCTGGCACCTGGTGCGGCATCTATTACCTGGTAGATCTTCAGGAAGTGTTTTCTGAATGAATGGATAAAGAATCTGTGGATAAATTAATGAGACTTGGAAAACGAATGTTGAAACCTCTGTATCAACAGGATGTTATGGTGGGTCATCTTAGGGCAGGGATGTTGCTCAACATGGCATCCCTGTCACACGTGTCACAGTGCCTGGGACACAGAAGATATTATATCTGTTGAAAGGATGAATGAACTATCAGAATAATGAGATAAATGAAACTTGGATGGACTTTATCCTCCTGTGCCAGTGACAGGCCTTTCTGGAAAATGAGCCCAGACCAGAGAGGGTTATGCTTCCTGGCCCAGAATTTCAACTTATCTTAATATCGCCGCAGTTCTACACTTATTTCCTTAGTTGCAAGTGAATTAAACAGGAGTGGCAAGAAAAAGAAAAAGTGGTTTTAACCATCAACTTGGGACCAGGGACCACGTTTAATTGAATTTATAATGTCTGTAACATCTCTGCTGTGTTTGAAAGGTTAAAAATTTCCTAGAGAAAACAGCTATTCATACTGCTTGCCAAAGTACTCATAAAATGGCCTGATGGCTAAGAACAGAAAACAAACCAAGCCAAAATAAAATGAACCAAATAGCAACAGAAATAAATATGCCTAAGTGTAGTTGGATGATTACCAGCCCTGTTATCCACAGACCACCATCCCTCAGAGTAAGGCCATGTCCTTCAGGATAAATGCATCCTGGTCAGGGGACGTTTAATGAGGTGCAGTCCCTTCCGTGTGTCCGTTGCCTGGGTCATTCGGGGTCCTAGGAAAATCCTCTTGTTAGTGCACTGAATTGAACCTGCATTATGTAACACATCGCAACCCAATAGCTGAACCCATGGTTTCATAGCTATTAAAATATGCCACAAACCAAACCACCTTGAGGCGCCAACTCAGCACATGTGCCTATGTGAAAAACAGTCATAAAAAAATACAGAAAATGAGGACGGAAGGGGACTGAATAATGAGCTAAAGCTCATATATTTGATGTCATGAGGCATGCGAGGAGAAGTGGTCCATGTCAGCTGAAGGGAGATGGCAGCCACGGGCCCTGGAATTGAAGACCATTGTCACTATGTGAAAGGGTCACACAGTGTGGCCTGAATCCGAGGGACTACTGTGGGTCCCCTGTTGGAAAAACTGCAATTATGGATAATTATGTGTAAGCACTAGGAGACATGCCAGACGGTAGAATCTATGTTTAATGTGAAAATTGCACCTCAATATATAGTTTACTCTATAAAATGTGGGCATATTTCTGAGGAAAGAAAAATGCCAGGGTTGCATTTTAACATTCTGTTACATTTTAATTAAATACAAGGGAACATGACTTTCCAAAGAGAAAAATCTCTGTCTCTGTCTCTCTCTCTGATTCCAAACATCTTATCTTAGTTTATAAGTTAAACTAGACTATGGAAGAAAAAATGGAAGGATGGCTTGTCCTCAAAATCCCCTTGTTCTACTGATTTGATCAGTTATTCTTTGTTAATAAGGTGGGAATGTGGCTTTAACACCTTCCACTGTTGAGGGAATCCAAGGAATTATAGAGAAGTGGAATTGGTGTGTTGGTGAGTTATGAACTTTCTCTCTCTCATTCTTGTACTGTAGTTGCCTTGTTTTTCCTAAACCTCACAGTTTTACCCCAGATTCTCTTAGAAATAGCTTATGTGCTAATGTTTTCTGGGAGAGGGGGAGTCATGTACCTCAAGGAAGCAAGAACAGAGTGGGGTTGAAGGGGAGAGCAGGAGGGGAGAAGAGAAGTAAATATAAGGTAATGTGTTACCAAGCTTGTCACATCTTTATAAGAAACGCCACAACTAGTTGCTAAGTTACAAGAGATACTGCTTATGAGGTTGTATAGAACCACGGTGTCTTGGAACATTCCACTTGGGGGGACAAGGGGTGAGCAGATTTTCTGCCTACACATCTTTTGGTTAGTTTGCTCTACAGAACCTTGACTCCCTTGACCCTCCAGAAGCCCCTGGAGAAGCCACAGGCCCCACATATCTTACATGGCGCCAAAGGGTTCTTCTCAAGTCAGAGACTGCTGCTCAGGCCAGGTCCTCTGGAAAAAGCATAGGGGAGCCATTGCAGCGATAGCCAGAACCGTACTGGGACTGCTCCAATCAGGACGCTGACAAAGTAGCCTGTGCCCAAGGGGGCAGTTAGGGAGATCTGACCTCGGGAGGCCATGAAGGGGGCCCAGGACACTTACCTACAGTTTACTGGCTGCATTAGGCTTCTCTTCTGTCCTGAGAAGTTTAGTGCTGTATCTGTAGTTGAGTGCTGCATCTCCTGTTGTCTGCGTGCTTCATTTGTATTAGGTGTTGTGCTAAATGCTTCAAGTAAATGGTCTTCCTAAACATCCACAGAACTATGGATGCCTTTACAGAAGAGAAAACTGAGACGGAAAGAGGTTAAGTAACTTATCTGTGTGCACATAGCTAGGAAAGTGGCAGAGCTAGAATTTGAACCCAGGTCTTTCTAATTCTAAAGCTGTTTGATCTCCTGCACCACGGAATCAGGATCCATTTTACTGTTCCTACGAGAGAAGCACAAACTCTAGCTATGAGTCACCGTGAGGAGGGGCGTTCTTTTCTGCTTCATGCTAACAAAATCTTCACCTTTTTCTTTTTTGTGTTTCATGGACGTGCAAGATTATCATAGACTGTGTGTTTCTGAGAGGGAGACAGAGAAAGAGAGAAACAGGTAAACTTTTCAGGTGAATTTTCCAATTCTGCAAATAACATGAGAATGGAAAAAAAGTGATAAGTAGAATGTTTGATGCCATTGTCTTTTTGGACATAGACTGATCGCAATACTAATTTCAGCCAAAGGAATAAAGAAATTCCTGCTGCAATAGGAAGATCTCCCTTCACTAGAACAGTGAAATTGTCAAATTTTGTCAATCAGGCTGAACATGTGTAATATGATGATTTCTGCAGCTCGTGGGGTTTGACTCACAAAGACATTTCTAATACATCATCCTGAAGTCAGGTATTAACTCCACAGCAGAGCTAAAAACCAACGCCACTTCCCACAATCCAATGAAAATGTTGCTCACATCCACATGCCAATAAATGCCATGAGGTCCCATGCTGCATATATAACAGGAAGGGCAGTGGGAACTTCTTTTAAAGAGAGGATGAGGCTAGTGTTATCTTTACTTGTTCATTATCGTATGTTCCCCTCTGTTAACTGTTTTCAAAAGCTATAGCTGAAATATAAAATTTGAAATATTATTTCATTGAATAAGGTCATCTGAATAGTTTTGAGTTATAGTGTTCTCAGTTTCAACTTACATGTGCATTGAATCATGTAAAGGTCATTTAGGTCAGTGCTTTCCAAATGGCACATTTGGAATTAGATTTCTAGTGAAGTATATTTCTAGTGAGTGCTAGAGTAAATAAGGAACGTGGCTGGTGTTCAGCCTCCCACGCGTTTGCTCCAAAGTCTGAGGGAAATCACTATTTTGGCTCAATTTTGATTCCTAATCCTTGGCACGCCATTCAGAAGTCGCATGTATGTAGAGAAAACTTAGTTTACCTCACCTTGAAAGCGTATACCTTTAATTAGTCCGGTGGATTGTGGGTGAGTCTCATCTTTATAAGGTATATAATTAGAATTTTAAAATAACTTATGTCTCTTAAAATGCAATAAACTGTAATAGCGGAAGGCCTAAAGTGGGGACAATCATTATACACTTTGCATGTTGAAAATAACGAAGTTAGGAAACAGTCTGGCCGTGGGCAGCATCAGAAAAGCAACATATAAGGATAGGGAAGTAAAAGAAGGAAGGATGGTAAGTTGGAGCCACACACAATTAGAAACAAAGACATGCATCCCAAAAATCCTCATCTGCGTTCCGATGGGAAAATTCCGCTAAATCAATGGTTCCCAGACTTTGGAATTTCAAAATAAAAAAAATTGAGAGGTCCAGCATAGGATTACCAACTCATCAACTCTCTTTTTGGCCAAATAAAGCTATTTTCAACAGAACAACTGCCATATATGAGAACCATGATTTTGTATGCGGATATTTATATCCTACATCCTACATCCATGTAATATCAAAAAATAGGAAAGGACAAAAAGAGCAGTTATCTCCAAAAGGGGTGTTTTGAAGCCTTTCATTAATGTGTGTGTGTGTGTGTGTGTGTGTGTGTAATTGACTTTACTTTTTTTTTAAATGATTTCACCAAATGCCCATAATGTTTGGGAATGATCGTGATAAAGTCATTCATGAGGGTATGGAATTATCTCATATCCTCTGAAAAATAACTTCTGGTGAGAAATACAGCAACTATGGAACGTGACATAAACAACCCAACTTTATATGACTCATTTTTATTGACCAACTACTTGTATATCAGGCACTATAATAGGACTTAGGGATGTGTAGGAACTATGTAGTCACAATTCCTACCTTACAGTCAAGTAGGGCAAAGAAAAGTTTTTAAAAATATTTGATTCAAATACCTTGAAGGCAAAATATCAATACAAGCTGCTGTGAGAGCATATAGTCAAATCAGCATTAAACTGTCTCTGAAAGGACTGCCCCTGTGCCTCTTGTATATTAAAGTCATCTTTTGTGTATCTTAAAAAGGCACCATCTGTAGGCAGATAGATTACAAAAGGGTCATCCCCTTGGAAGGATGAATTAGAAAGTGACACCCTTTTCCCAGGTTTACGCAGGCCTGACTCATGGGAGCATGACTAGATGGATGGAGCATCTCTAGTGCAGGCTTTTAGGGGAAGAAAGAACATCATCAAACTTACATTTTAACTTAATAGTCTGGAGTAGTTAAAGGTGACTAAACCCTTTCCATTTGCTTGAGTGAAGTGGAAGCAATATCAGGCATTCATAGTTGGCTAAGATATCAATTGGATGCAAAACTGTTATTACGTTGGTTGGTAAGAGCTAAAGATTCCTTTAGAAAGGAGAGTGCTTTTTCTCTAGTGCCCCAGGCAGAATTGATTGGTTCGGGGCTGAATCACCATGATGGACACCCTTTTCTGAATCACACACGTCTTTTGACATCTGAGTTTCCTTGATTCACATCCAACCTAGAATTTACTCAGATTGCTCCGGTTTTGCTTATGAAATTTAGGTGAGTCACTTTATACAGGCTTGGCTGTAATTTGTTTCTGAGTTAAATGCTATTATAATTTTATATTAGGTTATTGATTTATCCAAAGAGAAAGCATTTAAAGTTTGATACATTTTGATGTTAATTAAATGAACTAAGTTTTGCAGCAACGTGGTATACAGTGAAAATAGGCTTTATAGGAAGCTGTGGCTTAGCTCACAAATGGACAGCTAGGCTTTCCAAAAGCCCTTGCGTTTTTCATGTGGGTTTGCCTTTAAGTTTAAGGAATTACTTAGGCTTCTTATCTCAGTGTACACAAAGCTACTTATCGCCTAGATGAGTATTGGCCCTTTGTCTCAGAGAGAGAAGAACCAGAAACTGGCTCGACCCATAAGCACTTACCTTTAAAGTCGTTCTCACAGACCAGTTTCAAAATAATCCTTGAAGAATTTTTAAGAACACAATTAGATTTTGTAGCTACTTGACATTCAATTGCAATTAAACACTCAGTGGAAAATGCGTTTTATAGAAACTTATCATGTGGGCCTATGCTCATATATTTGGCTCAGATAATTAGTTTCTCACTAGAAAAATTCTTTAAAGGAATATGCCCTTCCAGTTTTAGTGGTATTCCTCAGCTCTAACTCTGGTCACAAGGGGGGAAATACTCTCTGTCCTTTGTCTGTGCTGCTTTCTTAGTCCTTACCAATTCTATGATTCTCCCCATTTGTTTTTTTTGACCATCATTGGTCTCATTTTCCTTTAATGAAGTTTCTCTTATGTGCCAGTCATTGTGATAGGAGCTTAGTAAGCATCATCTCTAACCCTTTGTTATTATTATTTATTATTCCTATTTTACAGATAAGGAAACTGAGGTTCAGACAGGTTTAGACATGCCCTACATTTTTATAGTAGCACGTGGTTAAGCCAGGCTTCCAGTTCAGGTCTGTCTGCCTCGGAAGCCATCATCTTTCAACTCCGTTCCATCTCTTCTTCATTCTGGACCAGAAGGTGATATATATATCTGTCAAAAAGAAAGTGCCAAAAGGTGACTTAAAAAGTAGTCAGAGTTCTCTGCAGAGAGGGCAAAACTCATACGGAGAGTGCTGGGGGGAGGAGAGGCATGAAGACGGCAGCTCTAAAAGTCTATGTAGAAGTGAGGAAACATGAAGCCAATGGCTTGAATCAAGGAACGAGTGAATTGGGATTATACCCTTACAATCTGGTGGCTGAAAGCTAGGTAGTAAATGAGGCAGAATGATGGCTGGGTGCAGGGGGCTCGCATATTTGGAACCCAGATAAATCTTTGCTCTTTCTTCCCAGACTCTATCATTACTTTTTATAAAACCACCTGAATTTCATGTATATATTATTTTGTTCCATTCTATTTAATAATCTTGTCATAGGACTTCCCAGCTTCCGCTGCAGGGGGGCATGGGTTCAGGTTTGATCCCTGGTCAGGGAAATAAGATCCCACATGCCTCAGGGCGTGGCCAAAAGTAAATAAATAAATAAACAATCTTGTCATTAGTTGTGGACTTACTGAAAACAAAAAAGAAATTTCTTAGCACTCTGTTCATCTAGAAATTCCTGAAAACACACTTTAATACAGAAAATCAGAATTATTCTTCAAGTTTGTATGAAAAATGGAAAGCTCCTAGACAAATGGGTTTGGGCTTTTAAATAATAAGGAGCAATGTGTTGTAGTAGAAAGAACATACCATTTAGTGTGGGATAGTTTATCAGTCCTGACACTTAATAGTTGTGTGACTTTGAATAAATCATGAACCACTTCTGAGCCTGGTTTCCTCACATGAAGCTGGAAAGGTTAAACCAGATGTAAGCAGATGCCCCTTTAATTTTGTGATTCTAAATAGTTCTAGTTGGAATTAATGATTACACATTTCATATGTCGCTCAATGGCTTCTCTGCAGTACAATCACTCCTAATAAGTTTATTATAGGTGGCTTCGTAATCTTCAAGAGGAACCATTGTAATTTGGATACTAAGACCATTTTGGTTTGTCCCCGTCAAAGACTGGGAAGATGAAAGCTACCTAGATGTGCAGCATTCTGTCATCGTATTAAATGAGTTTGAGTCTTTAAGCATCTAGATTGGAACTGGAGACATTTCCAAAACGTTTGGGGGTACATTTGGACCATAAGAAACTCCACTGCAAATGAAAGTTTCATCATCGTCATAACAGGCTCCTGCAAACTGCCAGGTGGAAAATGAATGATGATTTTTAACATCTAGGCTACCTTATAACTTCAATCTTTGAAAAGCAGGCCTCTTAAAAAGTCAGGAGTATTTAGAGGAAAATGTTAAATTCTCAATGATGCTCTTTCTGAGCTAGAGAGTAAGCTAGGAGCACTTAATCGAGTGGGTCTTGTCCACGGCACAGTATAGGGGGAATCACCTTATCAAAGGCATTGGCAAAACCTAAAGAATAATCAGAAGTAGGTCAACCAGTCTTGCATTGGTGGCAGTACACACACACACACACACACACACACACACACACACACACACAGGAGCAGATCTCTGAAAGCTGGGACACAGAGAAGGCCCTGTGATCCACTTAGTCCTCCCTTTTCCTTTGCGGGGTGGGGGAGTTGTCTTTGCAGGCCAGACCACTAAGGAACAGTCTTAACTGGCAAGCTGCCATCCAGAAGAAGGGTGTCTGGCTGGGCGCTTGCTAGGAAAGAGGAGTCCCTTTCATTTCAGAAATCCGTTCCGTGTTTTACCGAGAGCCCAGACTCTGTGAATCAGAGGAGCCTCTGAGGGCTGGTTTCTGATGTCGCGCGCGGCACGATAAGAATGCCATTGACGTCAGCAGAGTCATCATCAGGGAGAATGGCACCCCAGCTCTTGAAACCACACCAAGCAATTGCAGTGCTTTTGAAAATTGAAAGCCGGTGCTTGGGGGGAGGGGGGGAGGAGAGTAGGGAGGAGAAAAAGCAAAGACGGGGGAGCGATGGCTCCAGCTGAACGCGCTTCTTTCTTTTATGCATTTCCTGTATTTTAAAAAGTCAGGCACCCTGGCGCTCCTGGGTACAGCACACAGACACGGACTCGGTGGGCACTTTAACCTGAATTGGTGGGGGAGGAGATGGGGGAGAGGATGGGAGAAAAAGGGAGACTGGAGAAAGAAAGAAAGAATTTAATTTGGTTAACATTTCTGAATTCAGAGAAAACAAACCGTGCCACCCAGGTGCTGGACAGAGGCCCTGAGCCACAGGAGAAAATATATACAAGCCTCGAGAATGAAATTGTTGAGCTAAAACTGATATGCTTGAAATGCGTGTTGATGAATAGATTACAAAGGAGGAATTAAACACTTCAAAAGAGCGACTACAAAGCAGCCTCCCTGCCCCACCCCCACCCCCACATCACTGTGGGCTCTTGAGTGTTTGTGTGTCTGCCTGAGAAAATGACAAAGTTGTGGGTTTGTGAAGGGAACACTGCGGGCAGGTTGTGAGTTCAGCTTTCAGGTCCGGCTCCAAGAACATCACCTCCAGCTGTAATTCAAAGGGTTCCTCCGCTGGAAAATGTCTTGGAGGTTAGGAAGTCTTTGAAAACAATTCTTTAGTGTAAATTGTCCCCACTTTCAAATTCCACCATCAATCTAACCCTTTCATTCTCTTTCCCACTCCCAACTGTTCTGCCAGCTTCACCCTCACTCCAGGCCCCCCACCCCCCAGCAATATTAAAACCCCATAGAATGGACTTGATGGCATCAGTGCGCAACGTGCTTTATTTTACAGCATTGATTGGCGGCTTCCCAAGGCCATAAAATCTTTTGCTGATCTGATTTTAATATCCATATCCTTCAGCTATACCAGAAGGAATGGTTTCTGAGCTGGGGAAATGTTAGAAAGGAAACAAAAGAACATATGCACATAAAGCAGAATCTGGCAGAAAACGCGGATTTCATAAATCGCATTATTTGAAGCTCCTATTTTAAATGGACTGGTAAGAAAGGAGCATGAGGGAGAAGCACAGATATGGTTCTTTCTTTTCAAAGACCTGTTTCTTTTTGAAAAGGAAGACGAGGCCAACAGTCTCCTTTCAAATACGCAAATAGTACTTAGGGTGGAACCCTCTTCTCCCTCCCATTTGTTCTTAAAAAACAGTAAAGGTTACATAAAGATGGGCTTCCTCCTTTAATGTGACCTAGTAAATACAGGGAGAAGGAGGTAGCAGAGCACACTTACTATGCACACTCAGTGTATTAATGGAAAGGTGCCTGATTATCCATACGGTATTGTTGGCTGCACCCTTTGAAAGGTCCCAGGTAAAAACATGGCTCATATTGGCTATTTTTGTTTTATTTTCACTTTTGTTTTGTAACAAACAAAGGCATATAAATGGAGTCTTTCTTTTCTTCTTCCCTCTTTACTTTTCTTCCTTCCTTCCTCCCTCCTTCCTTCCTTCCTTCCTTCTTAAAAATCCTAAATACTTTTTTTTTTAACATCGAAAAAGAAAAAAAAAAAAAAGAATTCTGAACCTGAAGTCCCAGAATCTTAGAGAGCCCTGAGGGGGATCAGAGTCCTCCCTGCAGTTGCAGGAGCCTGAGTGTGTGAAGGTGTACTGCTGATGGGGTGAGGGTGGGGTGGGGATGAGGAGGCAGGGACCAGAGCCTTCTCACATGGCTTTTGTCCACAAAACGGTTAGAAGTACCGACTTTGATGTTAATCCTGTTAACACAACACAGACCAACAGTTTCCATCCTCTTCACTTTTTCTGCTCTGTTGCGGTGATTACAAGCCTTCTGACCTGTCTCCCCACGTTGTTCCCATGTCTGTCATCCCCGCATCCTGCCCCACCCCTCCCCTTCTGTGGTCATCCGTTATTCTCTGTCCAGATCATTTCCTCCAGCAAAAAATGGCAAAAGCCTCTCTCCCTCCTTCCTACCTGCAGATTCCTTTTGTCTCTTGCTATTCCTTTCTCAAGGCTGGAACACTCCCAGACCCCTGTGATCCACCGTCTCCTGGCGATGCTTACGTGCCCTCTGCACCAGGCACCCTAGCAGGAAGCTCAGAAGCCCCCGAAGTCTGGGTGTGTTTTAGAGATGTCAGGCTCAAATTCACTGAGCACTAATTTGCAACAGGAAGTCCTAGTGAGCCTGAAGAGGGATGGGAATTAGCAAATAGCATTGGCAGTCCATTGACAGAGGAAGCTTAAGGAAGAGGCTCATTTAGAAAAGGAAAAAGAATTTAATCCTTTTCAGGTGTGTTAATTTCCTACACGGGCAGAATTACCGTGGACTTGAGGTATTTTTCAGTCTTTCTTTTCCCTAAGGTCTGGCCTCATTTCATAGGAAGGAGGAAGGATAAATGCAGTGAATTTGATTATGGACACCAGCCTAACCCTGGCTTAATGAGCCATGGAAACAAAATAGCTCAATCTGCCCTAACTGCTGTAATCCAAAACTAGAAGCATTGACAGCAGTGTGGCTTTGGTTACACATATTTGTAGTATATGCCTTGCCCCAGCATTTGAAATGTTCATCAGGAGATCTGAAATGTCTTAGTCCTTTGAGTAGCTGGTATAATTTTTTTAGAATTAGTTTAGGAAAAAAAAAATAGCAGAAATGAAGAGATCTTAAAAAAAAATCCACAACTTAGAATGAACAAATATTAATACTTGTCATCGCTGCCTCTGATTTTTTAAAACAAAAGAAATAAAACAATAGAGATACATTTGAAGATCCTATGTCCCCACCAGCAGCAGCAGCCACATTTCCCTTCTTCTGTCTCCAGCACAACCTCTGCCATAAATTTGGGAAATAGTCCCAAAGTTCCACCTTTTTACTAGAAATATTTTATTCATAAGTAATATACTATAATGTTAAAAACTCGCCAACATCTTTTAGCTTGAAAATTTTTATCCAGCCTTGTGTTTGCTGGATTTTTTTTTTTCTCTTTCCTTTTCCACTACATAATTCCCATTAACTGACTGGTTGCACTAGGTCAGCAGTAACATAAGTGATATGAGAAGGTTACTAGAATAGCCACTTTCAGAAGGGATCTCAGATGGGGAGGCTAGTTAGGCTGCAGAAGGATCAGAACAAAATTCAGGGAGGCAGAAGGGAAAGAAGCTTTGGGTCAGGCTGAGCTGTGATAAATGAGGAGAGGGAGGCAGGATAGCATGCTCGAGTCAAGGGGAAATCAGACTTGCTGGGAACCAGTTTAGGGTGAGCTGGTTTTACAGCAGGCTTTTCTGTGTGATCTTGCGCAAACCACTGCGCATGGTGGCCTCTCCCTACTCCTTCGTGGTCCTCAAGTGTAAAATGCAATCCCAGAATCCCAGAATGCAAGTAATAGAACTCTTCCACCAACCCCTCTGGAGTTAATAACCAAGGAATTGAAGACCTAGAAAGGTATTGTGATTCGTATATACCCGTAAGAGTGAAATCAGAAGCTGGGTTCGGAGTAGGAAAAGTTATTCCTCTTTGAGTACCTTTTCCAAAAGTTACACCTTTTCGGCAATTTCTGAGGTAGTACGTGGATTGACTTGACAGTTGGTCAAATACTGAAAGTGGTGTAAAGGCAAGGCCTATATGGTAAACAGTGCTGCCTTTCTCAGCACACACCTGATACTCAGACGATGAAAGCAACGTGCTAAGGGTCCCATAGCTTATAAACGGTAGAGCCAAGATTTGGCCCCAAGTCTGTCTGCCTTTCACAAACATGTTTTGAACTACTATGTTACAGCATGCTGCCCCAGTACAGGCTCCTTTCAAATGCAGTTACTTCCATACATCTCCACCATTTAAGCTGCCCCACCCAGAAGGTTTCAGATTTACAAGGACGTACATGTTTCCTATCTGTAAGTATTAGGGGACAGGGTGTCTAAAATAGAGCCTTAGAAGGAGGGTAAAAGATGCTGAACTTCAATGTCAAGAGCAGGAAACTTGGCAACTAGTATTTTCGGTGACGTGGAAAGGTCACAGGTTTCAGAATCAAATGTTTTGACGGCAAGACCACAGTGTGGGAATCAAGGATTGGAAGTGTTTAGCAAAATTAAGAAGGAAGAAGATTTGTAAACAGCAGATTACTGAAGGGAAACAAAGATTACCTGGAAAGAGATTTGTTTTTTAAGTCACCTGAATTACCTGAGTTGGCAGAAAAAGTAAGTAACAAAGAATTTACTGATAGAATTACTGATAGACAATTAAACAAAGAAGATGCAGTGGAGACATTTTTAGAATCAGCTGCACTACTGCTTATGGCTGAAGACAGCAAGAAGGCTTGTGTACGCTTTAGAGATGAAGTCCTGAGGCCCAGGGGATAAATCAACACACAGTTCTGTGAATACTTCATGTTGACTGATCTTTAGAAATCAAGTGTGTCATAATACTATCAATACAACAGTGCCTTAGCCACTGGACCAAAGGAAACATCTACAGGCTTCGCAAAATAAGAATCTGGAAAACCGACCAAGGCTGAAAACAAAACAAAGAAACAAAATGAAGAATAACATTTTTAAAATCCTGAAATAGAAGGCAGACTCTGATTTCAAAAAGCTCTGAGTATTTTCTCTCAATTCCATTATTTAAGTTAGAGTGATTATTAGCATAGAAGAGTTTTTTTTCAAAGTGTGTTTTTAAATGAAAGCTTCTCACATGTTGAAAGCTAAACTGGTCTTGGAGGGGGACTGCTTAATGGAGCAGGAATTTATTGGAATGATGGAAATCTTTGGAACCAGATATAAGTGGTGGTTGCATAACATTGTGAAAGTGCTAAATGCCACTGAATTTCTCGCTTTAAATTTTTAAATTTTATATTATGTGAATTTCACCTCACCAAATTGCATGAGAGAGAGAGAGAGAATTTAGCACTGAGTGTCATAGTATAGCTTTATGAATTAAAGAAAAAAAAAAGGGATCTTGGCTACCATAAGCCTGTGATGTTCTTGAGAGTTTACTTTTGTCTTACTGATGATGGAATTCGCAGGACACCGAGTGCCTGGCACAGAGATGGAATTCATATGCATTTGATCAATGAATGAATGAATGAGTGGATGCTCCTGACCAGGTCATAGCCAGTGAGGTCCACTTCATAGGGTGGTCACTTGACGATATGTTATGAGATACATTAAAGGAAAATAGGACACAACAAAATGAATGTTACTTTCAACTTTTTTCTTAAGTTGGTTGGTGAAAGAATAATTAATATTTTCAAATTTTAGACTGTTGTTGGTTTGATTTTGTATTGCATTTTTCCCCATCAGCCTCTGTGGAACTATAGATTACGGGTAGGAATGTCTTCTGTCCTGCTTCTCTGTCTCAGGCCCTTCATATCCATTTCTCTGAATATCAACAGTTGGAAAGGTAGTGGAATTGAAATGAATCACAAGATGTTTCCACCACGTCCTTCTTGGAACATAATTGGACAGCTAATGTCAAGACACAGCAAAGCTCCATGGTTGAAAAATAGTGTTACTGTAATGACAGTTTCTCTATCATAATCTTCTGTTATTATCTTTGTCATATTAGCACCATTGAAAAAATACAAGTTGGAGGTGGGATGGAAAAAAGTAATGACAGACCAGTGTTTTATAAACAGTAAAAGATTCAGGCTTCGTAAAATTCATCTGTATCTTCTGCTCTGGTGTTAGAAATTTTCTACCTGAACTCTCTCAAGAATTATTTCAATTCCCCAAATAATATGCTTGTATAGACAGAGCCCACATGTTGGTAGGCCCTATATTCTATATAGAGGACATAACTTTCCTCTAGTCTCTTGATATTTAAGAGTAATTTGTATTTTTCTAAAAGCATTTTATTTTTATTTTGCTTTCCCATTGTTAGAAGGAGTCCTGGATCTATAAACCAAAAATAAGGTTTTGACAGTTTACAAAGAAACTCACTTTTATGAATAGGGTAACATCAGCTATCTTCCTTAAAGAAGGAGGCAGGCAGTAAGTTTGAATTAAGAGTTTAAGAATATTACGGCCTTATGTGGTTCTCAAAACAAAACAAAGCTTAAAATTTTCATCCTTTCCACCCCAGTTTATACAAATCTCTTATGCTTTATTTCACTCTAGTATCTTTTCTCCTATCTTCCTTAATTCGTTAACTCTCCCCCAAGTCCTATGGCCTATTTTGCATTTGTAAGTTATTAAGCATAGAACAATAGAACGACTGTGAAGACTTCCCAGGGATATACAAGGTATCATTTAAATTGTGGTGCATCTACCTTAGATGCTGAAGAGGAGAAAGAGGACAGATACATGTGTACAAGAAAGGGCATCCAAACTAAAAGACCAAAAACCAAGATCCTGAAGAGACAGGAGAATGTGGTCAGGCACACGGGATGGTACATGGAAAGAAAGCAGTGCTGGAGTACTCATTGAGATGTGAATAAACTCTCTCCTCCTTGAAAATCATGTCCTGATGGTTACTTTGTATTAAAAAAAACAGTCTAGCCAAGTCACTGAGGCCTATTCCTTAGAGTCATCAATGCTGTGGACAAGCACCAAAGCAGACCTATCTTACACAAATTGCTTTATTCATTTATCCGAATTGCTCTATTCACTGTCGACAAATATTTATTGGAGCACCTTCTACATGCCAGGCATCTTGGACCTGGGATACACAGGTAGGAAAGATAGGATTTAACATTTACACAGCTTGCTGTGTATTGGAGAGAGAGATCAATAGACAATGAAAATACAGTGTGTTTAAAGTGGAAAGTTATTAAAGTCACAAAGGCCACTCAGTGGAGGGAGGGTTTCAATGGCTTGGGCCAGCCAAAGTGGGAAAGTGGCTTATGGAAAGTTACAAACTTAAAGAATACCTGAGATGTTTGAGAAACAGCTCCAAGGTTCTATAAGGCTAGATGTGAAAGGGCAATGTGGAGCCCTGGAGATTGATGCTGGAAGGGTAGAATGATCTGCTTTTCACTATACACAGTGCTGGACGCCATGAAGAATATAAAATATAGAGGAGATATAGCTAGCTATTATGGAGTCTACAGTTTAATTTTAATACATGAATATATGTCCACATTGGGATTTAATTCCTTGGGAGGCCATGGGTTACATAGTCCTGGAAGTATTTAAATTTATATTGGCTAGCTATAATAGGGAATTGATACAGTATTTTAATTGTAGTAAGAAGAATTGGATAAGGGAGTCTGTTGCAGTGGTGTGTGCTGGTAGACCAGTTCTCTTCTTTCCCCGCTTTCCTATCAGAAAGCAAACAAACAAGCACAACAAAACCTGATCTCAGTGTTGGCCTATTGCCATGGTATAAATACTCCCACTGTGGCTGATTTCAAGCTACCACTGGTTTAACAGTCCTTTTGCAAAACTCTTGAATAGTTAACAGTTGACAGCAGTCAGTCCCAGAATATCACTGCAACAGTAATTCTGTAATTCTTAGGTCAAATAAATAATAGAACCAATAAATCATACAGATACAAAGAAAAAGAAGAGGAGGAGGAAGAGGAGATCTTTGCGAGCTAGATTAGTCAGGATATGGAGAAAGTAAGGCTTGATTTGGGTCTAATGGATAAAGTATTTAAATAGATAGAAAAGAGCAGGCACCCCAAATGAGAAGCGCAGATGTTGAATCAGGGATGTGTATGACAAAGTGACAGTGTTGTAGCAGAAGTCCAGGTGAGTGAGGTTAGAAAGGATTTAGGTTGTGAAAGCCTTGGCCAGTCAAACTAAGATGTTTTGGACATTAACCTAAAGTTAGTAGACAGTCAATAACGATTTTTGGACACAGATGGGCATAGCAATATTTTGACAAAAACAACATTTTGGAAAAATTTATCTGACAATAAAATGAGTGATAGGAGTGAGACCCCAGAATAGAATAATATGCCAATGAGAGCTACCTGGTGCAAGTGAGAGGAATTTAACTCAGCTACAATCTTGGAATTTTGTAATGACTCCTATGTTGAGAAATTATAGCCTAGGGTGTTGGGTAAAGCCATTGTGAAGGCAGTGAAATAATAGTGACGAAGTACAGAGAAACTGAATTCAGATGGAGTTGGCACACAAACGCACTGTGTACTGCAAAGTTTTTATTGGTATTAGTCTTGCCATTATTATTGTGAATGATGATATTGAATAATTACCAACTGTTGTCAGTTATTTTAAAACTAGGTGCCTAAAGCAAGCTCTCATCTTGCAGAGATTTGTCTTTCTTTGAACTTTCAAAAAAAGCTTGTTTGAAACATGGAAACTTAGAATAGAAGGTTTACCCCAGCAGCACATCTGCAACCCGTCTCACTCCTGTTGTCTTTTCTGCCCTTTCATCTTCCACTCCTGCCCCCATCCGTCTCCAGGCCAATCCAGCTTTCCAAGCTTTCCAGTCCTTCTCCCACCTCTTGCCTGACTGCAAAATCATCATTCAAACAGCTCTGGGTCGGTATCTCCTTTCACCAGAATTCCTACAGCCGTGGAGTACGTGCATAACATCTTTCTTTGGACTCTCTTAAAACTCTGAGGCTGTTTTCCGACACACATTGCTTTGTAATTCAGTAACAGGGCAGTTGTGGATTTTTTTTTTTTATTGCAGTTATGCTGATTTTTAAAAGGACTCAGAGTGAGAAAGAAAGGAAAGGTTGTAAAACACATGTACATAAATGCTCACTGAGCACGTTTGCACGTGTTCTTGGCAAATGTTATTTTCAAAACCTGTCTGAGCAGATCTGAGCTATATAAAATTAGTAAATCAGAAAATTTGGTTTGTGTCCTCTCCGTTGGATATAAATTACACATAGCATGTACATTGTAAAGAAATCCAAGGGATGAGCTTTCTGAAATTCATTCCTTCTTGTTTACTCTAATTATACAATGGGGAATTATATGCTTTTTGCCATTTTAATTTCTTGAATATATTTGCTCAAGAAAAGTACATTATAATACAGCTTAGTACCATACATGCTGAAAACAGGTTGATATTGAATTTGGGCAAAGATTCCCATTTCATTTCCAGAACTTTACACAGTTTTTGGTTATATATTTATTTGTTAGGACTCCAGCAAGCATTAAGGCACCAACTCTCTGAGATAAGAAATATGTTTTCCAATAACAATTATAAATCTGCCAGAATATTATAGAAGTTACATTGTTGGGTAACTAAACAGAACCAAAATCATTGCACAGTTATTTTAAAACTGTTGTTAATTATTTATGTAATCACAAATTATGGCTTGCAGAAGATGCTGATGAGATCGTTCCACAAACTAGCTACATAAGTTTTGTAGAAGGGCAGTAACTCTTGATAAACTCAGAATATTCCATCAGCCTTTTCTCTATACACACACTATGTTTTGGTAAACATGATGTATGCATATACCTCAATATTTGACAGCAATATACATTCTAACTATTAAGAATTCAGCTCCCCAACCCCCACAGCATCCTCTTTCTCCTGTAACAGAGATCAGCACCAAGAAGGAAGCAACACAGCTCTCTGAGTACCCAAAATAGATGTTCACAACTTCACCCAGTAGAGATAATGCCCTTCACTAGCAAGAGAAATGTATGCCCATATTTTAGTAATGATTCATACACGCTTGGTTATGCGGTTCCAAGCCTTCCATAATCAGATGAGCAAATGAGAAGAGAGTGGGTGGGAGATTCCAGGGAGGGCCACAACTTATAGTAGCCAAGTGACAGCTGATGGCCTGAAAACAAAAGAAGAAGCAGAAAATCTATCAAAATCATCCAAAAAGGCGCAGCTGTCTGGGGCCTTTTGGAAAGGGACAATAAGCTCAACCTGTTTTGAGAAACCGTAACAGCATCTCTTATCTGGACAGCTGAGTATAACAATTGATGTTCAAATTGATGACACCAAGTCATCGAAAAAAAAGGCTAACTCATATTCTGCTCAATCAGTATTGATTTTCTATGTAATATTATAGAGAGATTTCTATTTTATGCACTTAAAAATAAGGGGGAATACTTCAGACCTAACCTTGTCCCCTTCAATACCTCGCCCTGGCTATTGCTCCATCCATCATATTCTTTCTTTGACCTACTCTCTAGTAGCTTCTTCTTCAGACTGGTTGAGTTCCTCCCTTCCAGAGGAAAAACTCCCTTCTCCTTTAATTCTGTGTCAACCATATCTCTATTGATTTTCTCACACAGACTTCTAGAAAGGGAGTTTTACACTCACTACCTCCATTTTCTTTCCCTCCTGTGTATTCCTCAAGCCACCTGCAGTCAACGTGCAGCTCCACCACTCTGTTGCAACTATGGTTCCTCTGATCTAATTGCCAAATCAAATACTTTTCAGCTCATTTCTTACTAGTTGTCTCTAAAGCAGTTGTCCATCTGTCCTGCTGGCTTGAGGACATTGCATTCCTTCTGTCTCCCTCCTCGATTTTGATTCCTCTTCCCTCACCGTTCCTTTGACCTAGGTATTCCTGGGATCCCATTCTCAGTCCCCAGTTCTCCCCACTCTTCATGTTTTCCAGGATTCATCCATGCATTCTTGCTATGGTAACCACCATCTCTATGCTGAGAATTCCTAAATTCATATCCAAGTCTATGTTAGCCTCTTCCATAAAGCTTGAGAACTCAACTATTTATTGGAATTTCCCACCTGAGTATCTCACAGGTTTATCAAATTCTTTCTATCCAGAGTCAAATTTAGCTTTTCCCCTAAATTTCTTCATTTTTATGTATCTCCGTTGGTCACACTACTCAGTCATCTGACCACTTCACTCATGTTCAGAAAATGAAACAAAAATGAGTCACAAAAGACATTAAACCTCTGCAAATCTAGACATGCAGAGTAACCACTGTTACTGTTTGCTTTATAGCCTCCCAAATGTTTTTGCACTTCTGTATATTTTTAATGAGATCATAATATTTGACCATTGACCACTGCAACATTTTTTATTTAACAAAAAATTTTTTTAATTAATTTTTTTAATTGAAGTATGTTGTGTTAGTTTCAGATGTACAGCAAAGCGATCAGGTATACAGATTCATATATATATATGAATTTCAGATTCTTTTCACGTATAGGTTATTACAAAATATTAAGTATAGTTCCCTGTGCTATACAGTAGGTCCTTGTTGTTTATCTATTTTGTATGTAGTAGTGTGTATATGTTACTCCCAAATTCCTAATTTATCCCTCTGCCATCCCCACCTGTGTCTAACGAAAAATCTTGAACCTTCTTCTGCTTCAAAATATACTCCTTCAAAGTTATTTTTAAAGTTGTTTACGTTCTAGCCAGTAGCGTTATTTAACCAACAGTATTGAACATTTATATCATCTTTCTCAACTTTCTTTCCCTCCTTGCTTTTTCCTTAAGAAAGAAATGATTGAAAAGGAAAAGGAAAAAAGGCATGTAACATCAAATATGAACATAAGCTCCTGGGAAGGGAGGAGAGAATTCCTTGCTGGATGGTAGGTAGCAGTAAGATTAGCCTAATTACACTCAAGAAGTGATGCCATCAGCGGAGTGCTTTCTGTGTGCCCACTGTTCTAAGGACTTCGCAAAATCCTCACAAATCTGTGATGCTGGATAAGTTATCGTTCTTATTTTATAGTTGTGGAAACTGAGATGCAGAGAAGTTAAATAACCAGCCCAGGGACACCTAGGTAATACAAAACAGAGTCTGGACTCAAACTTGGGCAGTCTCTCACAAAGATCAGTCTCCTGACAACAGTGCTAATCTGCCTTTTGTTGTACCCTAGGGCATCCTTTCTCCTAGAGCGTACCACTTAGCAATCAATTTCTTAGAATAAAACCAATAAATAATATAGTTAGTAGAGTTTTTGAAATCTCTAATGGATAGTGGAAAGAAAAACAAAACAGATGCCATTTCTATGAAATAGTAATGAATTTTTCATTCATATCAGTGGTTATTCTGGTTTGTTTGTTTTTGATACTATGATAGGCAAAAAAATGTACCGACCACTTAACAATGGAACCCTAATTTCAGGTTTAACATAATTTTCTAAGTAGAATCGATATGGAAGTATTGCTGCATTTTTCAAATTATGGTCAAAAAACCATGGTTTTCTCAAATCTGCTAGTATCGGGAGCTAAGTTTTTAAGAGTGATAGAATATAGGAGGTCCCCTGCCATCAGTTCCCCCCTCACTGCCTCATTCTGTCATTCACATTCTGTTTGCGGGTGAAATGCATTGAGTCTGTTGTATCTCACGGTATAATGTCTGGCATTTGTAGATGTGCATAGAAGAAGGAAATAAGAGGAGGTGGGAGGAAGAAAGGAAGGAAGGAAGGAAAGGAAGGGGGAGGAGAGGGGAGGGAAGGAAGGGAAAGGAAGGGAAGGGCTGATCTCCAGATTTTCCCAACCTCCTCCCAGTTTGCTCTAATCATAGCTTCCCCATCTCTCTTGTTCAGATCAAAGTTTGGGGATATCCTTGAGTGTCTTTCTATCACATCTCAGTTCCAATCCATCAGGGGTCCTGAAGCCCCTACTGTCGAAATATACCCAGAGCCCAAGTCCATCTCACCACCTCCAATTTCTTTTCTGTTGCAAGCCATCATCTCCTCTGGCTTGGATGATTGCAGTGGCCTCTTAGTAGGTCACTCTGCTTGTACCCTTGCTGCACTAGAGTCTGTTCTGAGACAGCAGCCAGTGCAGATCGTGCCACTCCTCTGCTCACAACCTCGCTACGGCCCCCCTTTCCCTCAGAGGGAAAGTGCTTATTGTGCTTAGGACGTCCAACCTGACTTGGTACTTCTTTCATCTCTGACCTCCTTCCCCATTCTTTTCCCCTCATTCACTCAACTCCAGCCACAGCAGCCTCCTCGCTGATCTTCAAGCACATCAGGCACTCATGCATCTTAAGACCTTGGCACTGCATGGAATGCTTTTCCCCCCAATAATTTCAGGCCAATCCCCTAATTTTCCTCAAGATTCTGCTCATGTCTCATCTTCCCCATGAGGCCAGCCACGACCATCCTATTTTTAACTGCATCCTGAATTTCCTCCCTTCCCTGTCCTTGCTTTCATACCATGTCTTTCCTTCTGACATATAATTTACTACATTTATTATTTAGTCTCTCTCCCCATTAGGCTGTGAGCTCCTTGTAGGCAAAGATCTTTGCCTATTGGGTTCACTGGTACAGAGTTATATAGAACAGTACTTTAGTCATGGTAGGTGCTCTGTACATTGCTGAATAAATGAATAATCGCCCTACTCAGTGTCTCTTACAGAGGTGATTTGGCTTCACTGGTTTTCCATGAAGAACACTGTTCTCATTGTCACGTCCACGTCCTCAGTCAAGAGTATCACTAGGAGATCAGGCACATTGAGGACATCAGCCCTTTGGTGCCTGAAAGCTGTGATCTTGGTCTCTGGCTGCCTAATTCCCTCTGAATGTAGGGCAGAAAAGTGGAGGTAGAGCACACATTCAAACACCCCAAACTTAATAAATATTTTAAAAGAAAGGACGATATTTATTGAAAAATAATGTCTTAGTACTGATTGACGTTTGTGTAGATGGCCAGTCCTGCCTCAGGGAGCTTACACAGTAGGAGGCATTCAGGGGGACAGTCGTCACCCCAAGAGCCTATCCAAAAGTGGGTTCCTAAGTAGCTTTCTGTCATCACCTTGGGAAACTACAGAAAGTTCCCCAAGTGTAAGCCCGCCTTTTGCTGACCATCTTCTACAATGTTCCAGCCTCATGTTCGCTCAGTCATGGGTTGGAAGGAGCCAAGTTGAAACAAATTAAAAATACACAGGAACCATCCCCTGTGAGAGCAGAGAAAAGCCAGAAGGAGAAATGATGGGATTATGGGTAGGGAGCTGAGCTACTTCTCTCCGTTTTGAGTGAAGCATTGGCAAACCCAGAGGAGAAAACATCCAAATCCCGTGTGACACCAAGAAAGGTGTGTAGATCATCAAAGCATATGGATAGAGGTCCTTTGTTCTCCCTTCTCCCTTTAAAGAAAACAAACTTCACAAGCTGGAGTTTGGAAACGAGTACACTTCTGGACCATCCTCCCTGGTGCACCGGCATCAGTAGGAGGCAGTATCCTACAGTATGGGTTCAAGGTGCCGGCTCTGGAGTCACACTGCTCTGAATCCCAGCCCTGTCATCACTACTTGTGACACCTCATGCCTCCTAACCTCAGTTTCCATCGTCAGAAAAGGGGGATAATGATAGCAGCACCTTTAATAGGAAGATGAAACGAGATAATCCACACGGTGCTGGGCACAGTGCCCAGTACAAGGACATCATTCAGCAGAAGTTAGCTGCTGGAGCTACTATCCCTGTAGAAATTTTAAATGAAAAATGGTGTGTGTGTTGGGGAGGGGGAGCTGATTACCAGGGCTATTGCCTGGGGAACGACAGTTGGCCACCCAGATAGGTCCTTACAGAAGTAATTTCCTTGGTGAATTAACTGTACTCCAGGATTTGCCCTCTAACCATGCCGTCTTAGAAGGGTGGTCTTGTGCTTCTCAGGAATGCTGACTCCCACTTTCAAAGCTCATGAGAGCCTTAAAGCTAGAATGTCAGTTGATTCCTTAAAAACTACAAAATGTTTTGGCCCCATCAGTGCACACATTCTCCCTCGATAGGGAAGTTCAGAAGGTCAAAGGCGTGCATAGTGTGGATTTAGAATAAGCAGAGTCACATATGATCCGAAGGTTTACTGTCTTCTGGTTTTGAGAACCTGGGACATTGAGGTGAGCAGGGGAAACAGGAGGACAGGCTCACTCCCGGGGCCCGCACAGTCACCCCCTCTCCCCAGGGGCGGCTCAAGTCAGGTCTTCTTTTTCTCCAATTACTTGAACTTGCCAGCCACCCTCCCTCTAATGGGAGCGTTCCTTCGCCAGATGTGTCAACTCCTCAGCCAGTTACCGTCTGGGTCCGGTTTGGGAGTCTCTTGCAGATGATTTTGCATAATTTGGGATCGATCTCATCATTCAATCCTGAAATATGGTAGATAATTTTGTTTCGTCTGTTTCTGGACTCTAAGGAGAACACTTCAGTGTTGCCCTGTTACACTCTTTTCCCCAAACCCAACAGGCCAAGAATTGTCAAAGTGCTAAATAAAAGCTGGGCCCAACAGACTAAAGGCATGTACCAGCCCCTGCACCCAGCTTTAGGACTGGGTGGAGCTTCAGCCCGGCCTAGGCCCCATGTGGCTCTTTCAGCACCTCCTGCTGTCCTCCTCTGTTAGCCCTTGGCAGGCCAGAAGGTCTGGAAATGCTCTAAAGATTGGCCTCTATGGCTTTGGACTTCCCCTAACTTGGCATCCGTGAACAGATCCACTTCCATGCTCCACAGTCAGTACGGTCTCCTTATGGCTTTTTGTGGTGCCCATACTTTTCCTTCCCAGTGTTTATCACAAATGAGATGAAATCATCCCTCTTGCATATTTTGTTGTTGTTACCATTTAATGACTAATTTACCCACGAAAGAAGGAACCATGTTTGTTTATCTGCTGCCGTACCTGGGACTAAAACAATACATGGTACATATAGGGTTTAATGAATGTCTATTGATTGATTAATGATTCTTAGGACACTGTTTTTCAAACTGAGGGTCATAACCAACTTATGCACTATGAAATCAATTTAGTGTGGGTCACAGCCAGCAGGAAGAAAAGACGAAATGGACTGAAATAGAAAAGATGATCATATATCACACATAAGGAATTCTTTCCTTATTCCATGTGGATGTGTCTGGACAGCACAACACACACACACACACGCACAAATGCACACACACACTGTAATCTGAATAAGGTGCTGTTGTCTAGGAGGGGCAGAAGGAGGGGTGATGTAGGGAGTGTTGTTTGAAAAAGTCTGCTCACTTTTATAATAAATTTTATTTGTAAAAAAGAAAAAATCCTAGAATTTTGTGCACTCAGCTCCAATAATAAGGTTCAAAACCATTTTTAACTAGTGTGTGTAGAAAGACAGCACTACATCTGAATCTCCAGGTAGGTATACAGGCTTTATATTCATCAAAAGAAGGTGCTGATTTCAAATATTGAGAAGTGCTCTGTTTCAATTTTCTATGGCTGCATACCAAACTCTTCCAAAGAGTGGTGTCCTAGAAAACAACCATGTATTCTGCAGTCTGCCCTGGGCTCAGCTGAGCAGCTCTTCTGGTCGTCCGGTTGTCCTGTTGTCCTGTCATCCGGTCGTCCTGAATGTGGCTGTATTCACTTGGCTGGTTGATTGGAGCCTGGGGGCTCAGCTGAGATGACCTTACCTTCGTGAAGCTGTCTGTCTTCACGGAGTCTTGGGTCCTTCCTCTCTCTCCATGTGGTCTCTCCAGTAAGGTGTTCAGACTTCCTTACCTGGCAGCTCAGGGCTCCCAGGACTTCTTAATGCAGAAGCCCAGAATGGGCACCCAGCCAATTTTGCCACTTTCTATAAGTTAAAGCCAGTCTCAGGCCCAGCCCTGATTCAAGGAGAGGAGACTATACAAGTAGTAATATTACAACAGATGTAATAGAATATCATACTCTCCTTGGTCCAGACTGCATATTCTTCCCACCCCACCTCTGTAATGTTTTGCTAATGTGAGCCCTATATCCTGCAATGCCTTTCCTCAGCTTTGCCCTCTATTGAAATGCTATTCATTCTTCTGGGTCCAGCCCAAAGCTACTTCTGTGTCTGTTTCCTTGACACATCCCCTTATCTCATGCTGGAAAGAATCACTCCCTTATCAGTATTTTCAGTACTCAATATTCTCAGTTCTCGTGGCATAATGTTTATATTTCATACCATGCCTTGACGTAGAGTTTTACAAACCACACACACAGGTGTAGCTCCCTTTCTGGATTCTAAGCTGCTCATCTAAGATTAAGTGATCAATAACTTTTGAAAAAATAAACTGATTCCCTGCGCCTTTTCCATGATAATCTTGTGTATTTATAATTTCTCACTAGTATAAGGAGACAGGTATTGAGATGCTTAAAACCACTGGAGTAAAAAAACCAATGTGGAGCACCAGCGTAAAACAACAATTGCCTTTTGTATCTTTAGAAATCGCTTTTCTAGACAGTTATTTTCATACCTGGATTTTTTTTGCCTTATGTTTTTCCAAAATAGTATGTTCTTAATTTCTTTATGTGGTGATTTCCTCTTGCCTATCACAAAGAAGCTTCATGTCTTACCTTGGAAAAATGTATATTTCCACCAATTTATATTTTATGGAAATGATTGGAGAGTCAGCAGACTTTTTACAGTAGTATCATCCATCGCATGCAGGGCAGATTTGAAACTACCCTCTATTACTGTTAAAACTTTGGATTTTCCCCTGCCCCAACTCTGTGCATCGGTGGTCTTAATTTCTGATCTGTGGGCCCTGTGGTGGTTTATGCCATTCAGAAGGAAGTTCAGTGAACCTTCTGAAATTACACACATAAATGTGGGTACACATTCATATCTGCATTTTTCTGGGGAGTTCGTCCAGTCATCATGTTTTTAAAGTTTAAGAACTCCAATTATACATTGATTGTAAATCTGCTTAGCCTCTTAGAATTCCTCTCATTAATCCAAAAATAAGATTATTTTTCTACTTCATATGCAGCTAATTTCTTCTGGAGAAATTGGACATTTACATAAACCCTTCACTCTGTCTTTCATCTTTGCATTATACTTTGAGTTAACACTAACATTGTGTTACAAACCCTCCTACCCGAGATTCCCTGTCATCTCTCTGACAACCTCACCAACATGAGCTTTCTTAAATTCGTGGACTTGCTACCCCTTGTGTGGTCCCTGGACCAGCAGCGTGAGCATTAGCGGGACACTTGTGAGAAACTCTGAGATGCAGACCTGTTAAATCACAACGTGGGAACTTCCCTGGTGGTCCAGTGATTAAGACTCCACCTTCTAATGTAGAGGGTGTGGTTGGGGAGCTAATATCTGACATGCCTCAGGGCCAAAAAGCTAAAACATAAAAAAAAAAGCAATATTGTAACAAATTCAGTAAAGACTTTAAAAAATGGTCCACATCAAAAAAAAAAAAAAAAAATCAGAACCTACATTTTAACAAGATCCCTGGGAGATTCCTAAGCACATTAAAGCTTAAGAAATCTAGAACTGGTGCATCTAATATCTCATTTTCCTGTTTTTCAAACTTTCAGGATTTGTGTTTTAAATTTTCTGTAATTCCATGAACAATTATCATAGGATTTACATTTTAATATCACCTAACAGTTTTGATTAAGTCTCTTAACTTCAGAATTTGCAAGGTGCTAGAAGTGGGAGAGTGAGTCAGTTAGTTGGTCCGAGTATTAAACAGCACTACTATTCAGGACATATGTATAATTTCTGTGATTCCCAACAGAATTTTATGGTATTACAGCCTCTACTCTTTGTTTTAGTGTCTATGCTTCTCTTCTGTATTTAAAAACATTTACAGGAAGAGGCTGGAAAATTAATTATTTTAAGATGAATACTATAGAAGAAAACTTTACTAAAAATTGAAAATGCAATGCTTATTCTGAATTACATTGAAAAAATTCGGTTTATAATCTGAAAATTTTCTAAGGCAGAATTTTCTGTCCCAGTTTCTCATAATAGATCTAGCAGTACCAAATTAGACATCTTTTCTGCTGTATGGTGTGTGTACCAAACACTCTTTTTCTCCAACATTTGACTTTCATCTCTAAGAGTTTACGGAATTTATGGCTTGGTGCTTTTGATGTGGCACCGTTCCACATGTGAGGCATGGTGATTTGGATAGCACGATAGAAGTGTGTGCCAAGAATAATTGGCTTCTGTATTGCGGAACAGCTCAAATACTGTGTGTATCACAGCATGTAATTTGGGTGTACAAGATGCCTGTAGTTCAAAGTGCTTTACTCCTCTGCAGTGGCAAGCTGGGCTTCCTGTTGGCTGGCTCCTTGTGTTTTCATTCAACAGGCTGGGTGCAGTTAGAAAGAAAGCATCCATCTAATAATGCATTCTCATAATCCTGCAAATGGATAGACCTTAGCTCCAAGATTCTTTCCCTCCCTTCTTCCGCTCCTTCCTTCCATTAAGAATAATGCAAAGCCATTCTTTCTCTGCTTACTTTGACTCTTTGTCCGCTTTCTCAAGCAGTGTTTCCTTGCTATTACTAAGAATTACCTGAGGCTCTGATACAACATGCGGATTCCCAGGCTACTCCTGTTTGAATCTGATTCAGTAGCTTGGGAAGGAATAGAACTTTCATTTTTAACTACTGTCCCAAGCTTATAACCAAGCTAGTTTGAGAAACACTAAAGTTCTCATGTGGAAAGGCTTTGCAGGAAGGTGGACCCTGGTCATCAATACCTGCTGTATGACTTTGGGTGAATTACCTAAACTTTGAGCCCTGGTTTTTACTGTGTAGAAGAGGGGTAATGCTAACTCATAGTATTGCTGTAGGGGACCATCTGTATGAAACACTTAACGTAGTGCATGGCTTATAGCCTGTAGTCAGTAATCTTCATCCCTTTATCTCATCGCAGAGTAGGGCTTTTGAAGGGTCAGTTTTGAATTTTCCCCAAATGTTTATCTGTGTTGGGTATAATTTCTAATGTAAAACACAGGTAATAAAAACACATCCAAATTTTAATTCAGCAAAGGTTTTTGAGGGTCTGTGGTATGTCATCAATTTGAATATACATTATCTAATTTAATCATCACAATAAACCCTTTATGTGGTAGATATAATCATTCCCATAGAACAGATATATAAACTGGGGCCCAGGGATAACTTTACATTTAGTAATGTCAGAAGCACATCTAGATAGTAGAGGCCCAGTCCTGTGGTCTTTCTCCTCTATCATGGCAACCTTTGCCCTCGATATTTTGCCTGTTTTTAAAATAACTAATGTCTACACCCTTGTTCACACATATACACAAATAGCTATAGAGGTACAAAATAAAGTTAATTTTCTGAGTAACTTTTTTCTAGTCATCTCAATTATTTATTTCTTGAAAACTTCTTTCTATGAATCAGTGGTCCTCAGACCCAAATGCATGAAGGGTCGGGCAGCTGTCAGACAATCAGGAGTGGTAGGGACTGAGGCAAACTAGAGGGAACAGCCCATCTAAAAGAAGCAATTTCTGCTTAGCTCCAGGCCCTTGTTGAAGTGCCAGGATGTGGGTTCCCTAATGTCAAATCTTGAGCTTTTTTTAAGACAGGAAGAATTCAAAAATTTTATGTGCAGTTTCCCAATTTTTAAACAATGTGTGTGGGCCAAACCACATCTGTGGACCACATCTGGCCACAAGACTGCCAGTTTGCAGGCTTGACCTAACTGCCCTTAATTCTCCACTTCTCTTGACCTGGTGAATAGTCCATTTAAATGGCTTAGATACATTGTGGGCCCTTCTGGGTAGTGTCTTCACAATATACACAAATTTCAGGACTGACCTTTAGTTTCCCAGGTTCAGAATTTTTATTTTCTCAGAACCCTGGTAGCTTGAGTGCTGTTACTGATACTCAGAACTCAAGAACTTCATGGAAAAACAAGAACACTAATTAAATAATTTACAGTGAGAAACATATTGCTGAGTAGACAGAATACCGTATTAGCTCGATCAGTTAATCCTCTCCTTGTAATTCATCCCCCTGGGATGCAAACTCCTAATCAGAAGCTGCTTTCATGCATATGGAGTCAGAACCCAGAAACTGAGGGACTTGAAAGAAGTACCTGCATTGGGTCTTAAAATCTTCCTCTGCTTATGGGAACCCTATCACTGGGTTGAAATATTAGGACTCTGCCCCCCACCCACCCAGATTTGCCAAATACACACTGACCAAGTGTCTCTTTCACTATATAGGAATAGTTCTCAAACTCATGTCCAGAGATTTTATTAAAACACAGGTTGCGGGGCTTTATACCCCAAGGATTATGATTCAGCACTTCTGGGGTCGGACCTGAGAATTTTGCATTTCTCACAAGTTCTCAAGTGATGCTGATGCTGATGAGGTGCTAGATGGGGAACTCCTTTTGAAAACTAAAAACTCGAACCATCTTTTTAGCCAACCCGATACTTCGCTGCAGTTCATCTTCACCTACTGCCCTTGTCTGTGTTTCTGCTGTGCTGAGATAGCCACATCTTAATGCTGTAGTTGGAACCTGGATGTTTGGACAATTTTTAAGTTGTCCGTTTTTACCTTTTTAAAGTATTTCATTTAAGTAAAAGTACTTGGTGAATTAATTTGTCAAATCCAAAATGCCATTGATTGTAAAACACACCTGGATTTTAGAGACATTAAAATTGTGAAAAAAAAGAATGCACTTTTTATGTCATTGCAGTTCACTAAATTAAGCCTCAATTTGGGGTAATCTCCCCTGGATTATGTTATATAAAGTTCAACTGGGTGGATACATTTGAAGAAAGGATTGCATTGTATCTTCTTTGAACAAACACAAGATGAATTTTAAGCTTACCTTTCCCAGTTTTTTTCCTTTTTTAAATTTTTATTTGCGTATAGTTGATTTAGTGTTGTGTTAGTTTCAGATGAAAAGCAAAGTGAATATATATATATATATATATATATATATATCTATCCGTATATGTCCACTCTTTTTTTTCTTTTAAGATTCTTTTCCCATATAGCCACCTTTCCCCGTTCTTAGTAGAAGAGACACTGCTGGCACAGGGATCTGTGGCTGACTGTGTCATCTAATTGAAATTTATTGTTATTGTATATGTCCTCTGCTACTCGAGTATGGCCCTGGAATGCCAGATCTTCACTATGGAATGAATCTCTTTTTGCCTTATTAGATTGGTAGGGCCATGTATCTTTTTTAAATAGTTGATTATCAGACTCACTGTTTCCTTGGCCACTCAGAAAAAGACAGTTAGGACAGGGGTTGCTCCACTGTCCTAATCCTACCTTATCTTTATGGTCATAAATTACTGTTCCTATGAAAAAAGGACTTGTTAATTTTAGTAAAATGACTCTGTTAATTTCAGTAAGCATCTTCCTGCATATGTAAGAGGATGACTTGAGAGGCAGAAATTCTACCTCTGTGCTTGCACTTCTCAGTCTATTATTTGAAACCTCTTGGGGGTTCATTTATTTATTAGCTTTGGAAAAAAATCACTAAGCAGAGTCCCTTAGTTATGTCAATATTAGACCAGGCATCTCTTTCTTTAGAGAAGCAGTGTGACAAGAGCTCCCCCTTTTCGTTAAAACCTGCCTCTCTCCTTGGTAATGTTTAAGAATTTGGGATTGTACTGGGAGAAAAGAGACTGAGCCCTCAACTTTCTCTCTGAAATAAGAAGTAAGGGAAACACATTAAAAAGGATCAAGGTGGGGTCACACGAACTACGGTCAGGAGAGGATGTTGATACAGCTGGCCTTGAAGGGGTTAACACATCAGGATGAAGGGGAAGCCTGGGCTGCCTGCTCAAGGCAATGACCTAAGGTTGATGACAAGGGCTGATTTTTGTCTAAATGTGTGAGAGTGAAACCAAAGAGCTGCAGTCTTGGAGTTTGAGGCTGGGCCATCCTAGAAGCCAGGGGAGTCCTGAACCAGCAGGTCATGGGACTTCACAGGACCAGTGTTCAGCTGTGATACCACATGGCAAAGGCAGAAGCCTTCATGCTAGTTGGCAGTCCTCCCTCCACCTGAAGTTTAGAAGCAGGACTGTACTTTAGACTGAATAACCAAGATGGGAGAGTTTTCAAGGAGGGAGAGACTGGATTTCCTCTGGAAGGCTCCAGTGATTAACTAGAAAAACAAAAGAGATGTGACAATATTTTACATCTAAGTATTGTGCTAGCCTCTGTGGATATAGAATCAAATGAGACAAGATCTATTATGACAAGCAGGTAGACTCACAAGAAAATTATTCAAGTCTAGTTAGGGAAACTGACAGTTATTCATTTAGCAGACTATTGAGTATCTCCTGTGTGTAAGAACTGGGACCCACAGCAAAATGAAATAACACAACCTCTATGCTCAGAGAATTTTCCAAATTCAATAGCATAGGTGTAATAATGGAAGTACTTGCAAAGATGCACTCAAGTTTGCTGTCCAAGCTTCCCCATCTTCTAGGAAATGCTGGATATACATAGTGTAGATAGTAATTGACTTACACCTTAGAGGCCATTTGGAGTCTCTCCATAAATAAAAGAAGGAAGGGCATTTCAGACAGGGAACAGCATTATAAAGTCACAGACGTGTGAACAAAGAGATGACTATTTCTGAGTAGCTAGTAGTATATAGGGCGCAAACAGATGGAATGTCAAAGAATAAGATTAGGTGTGAATGCAGGTGGGGGCCACCTTGTAAAAGTTTTAATTTGTATTTACAGATAGTGGTGCACTACCAAATGTAAGTATGGCTTGCTGTCTTCTATATTTTTGAGAAATCACTTAGGTGACCTGGGTGGAACAGGCAGGTGGTGAATGGGACTGAGAAAAAAAGGATCAGCAAAGCCACTGGAAACAGGGAGGGAGACCAGTTTGGGGGAGCATTAAAATGTTCTAAGCATGACATTGTGAAAGAAAATTGGAATCTGCACCATATGCTGAGTGTCATGGAGAATAAAGATGGTATAGACCCTGCTCTCAGCATGCTTGAGACATAGAACGAGTAAAATATGAGAGCAGGAGCCTGATTATGTAGTTCAAAGCCCTGAAGAAAGCATACAGTACTTACCACTGTGGTTGTGTTTGGTTGAAAAGGCTGCTGCGAGGAGAGTGTGAGGAAGTGATGACTGTAGTCCAGGAAGAGAGAAGAGGATTAGAGCAATGGCTTAAAAGAAAAAAGGCCTCAAAACATTCAGACCTCCTTTGCGTAATGGTGGACGCTATTTTGAGAATGTCAGTTTCAGGAGACACCATAATAATGTGTGTGTGCGCGTGCGCGCGCACTTGAAAAGCCACCACCATAAAAGATCTGGAGTCCACTCGTAAAGTTCAAGTACCAATTTTTGCCCGTGAAAGTGAAACATTCTGCTCTCTTGCAAACAGTAACTGTCACATTATACGGCATAGCGCTCATGTTCTTGGTAATTTAGTGACCGTGTAAACACGTATGTGACTTGTGGTAAATATGGTGATTCTCACTTTATAACCAAGGAGGGTGGAGGTTACAGCTTGTGAGCAGTTATGACCGTAAAACCTGCAGTGTGAGTCACCGGGTTTGGCCCAGGTAGTAAGATGTGTTATTATTCATGTTGGTTAGCTGAATTTCCTGGGCTCACCTCGTTGGAGTTTGCTTTGTTAGCAAAGGATGAAATCTTTACTGATAGATCAAGTGTCTGAATTCTGCTCCTTTGGGGAAAACTTTTTAATCTTTCTGTTCTCAGTTTCTCTATCTGTAAGCAAGGAATCAGACCAAATTCCACCCGATATGGAGACACCAGCAATTCTGTGGTGTGGCAGAGACCGCTAGGGCTGACTGAATATCCTCAACAGATTTGTTCAGTTGGTGACCAACATAATTACGGTTACAAAGTGAGTCTTAATTATGTTGGGTGGCATCTGCCCAGCCAAAAGACATGTCTTAGCCTCCCTTAGAAATAGGTGTAGCTAATGATATGTAAGCAGAGGGAGCTCCTGCCCAGAACTCCCTTTTATGCTTGCTCCTCTTCCTGTAGTATTGACTTGGGAGTGTTTATGTGATGGCTGGAGCACCAGAGCCATTTTGCAACCTGAATGGTCTTGAGAATAGAAGGCATATCTTAAAGATGGTGGAGCAGAAAGATAACAGGAGCCTGGTTCTCTGGTGAGAATAGTGTCATCATTCAGCCTTGGCCTACCTCTGGATTGTCTTCATATGAGACAAAAATAAACCTCTCTCATGGAAGCCACTACTAGCCACCTAATTCAATTTCTGACTAATGTATTGGTATCAGGTTATATTTATATAATTTTCCATTGCTAGGTTCTCTCTTTGCAATATTGGAGGCAATAGCTTATAATAAACCTGAGGATTTTTGGTGCTATGAGGTGCAATGTAATTCACCAAATATCTAAAATGAATGAATGAATGAATTTTTGAAGACAAAGCCACAATGTGTAAAGAATTGCCAACGTTTGGTACAAATTGGGAGAAAATCAAGGGGCGTTTATTAATCAAGGAAACGACAAAAATTTTTCAAATGCTGGAAGTTGTTAGGCTTTGGGGAGCTAAAAGTACTTTTGATCTTAGTTTATGGCATGTTCACATTTTAATAGAATGGAAACCTCTAGTTTTCAGTACACCTGTGCTTTGATCTCCTTGTCTGTCATTGCAATGTGATTATGAGGATTCCTGGGTCATTCTCAGCCTAGGTTGCTTTTGTGATTTAATTTTCTGGGAGAGGAAGGGGATCATTAAAGGATATCATTAAAAGGAGAGACATGAGGCTTGTAATTGACCTTCCTTGAAAGTAGTCCCATCTGGAAGATTTTATCGGTAAACATTTATCAGTGTATTTGGCTTTTAAGCAGATTCTACTCCTCTGTTCTTTAACACAAGCAGCAAAGCCTAAAAGGAAACCACGTGAGTGCTCATAGGTTGCTTTTGTACATACTCACTGGGAAGAAAATTTGTATGTAAGAAAAAAATTCTCCCCTAAGATAATTATATGATTCTTTTTTTAAGTTTTGCTTCAGTGATTCTCTTTCTCAGATTATAATTTGCAGGTACTGGTGGTCTTCAGTGACTGTGCTTTGCTGTGATTTGTTTTCATGTATGTTCAGAGTAGAGGTGTTAGAAAGGGTGGGATGTTTGTGAAATCTAGCATGCAGGTGCTTTGAAAACCTGTTAAAACTCTGTTAAGCCCGGTGCTAGTCTGAAACTTCAGAGTGTACTTTTCTAAAGTACAGGAACTGCTTTTTTAGGAAGACAGACGTTGCTGTGGTTTAAATAAAAGTACCAACGTGACGTATTACCAGTCAGAAGACATAACCCAGGCAGTCTCATAAAGTGGTGTTTTTGGGATATCGGAAGAATCGCTTCAGTTTTTCACATATCTTAAAAGTTTTCCTGTATTTTTTTTATTATTATTGATTTTTGTTGGAGTACGGTTGCTTTGCAATGTTGCGTTAGCCTCCACTGCACAACAAAATGAATCAACCACACACACAGAGACATCCCCTCCCTTGTGGACTCCCTCCCATGTAGGTTACCACAGTGCATTAGTTTTCCTGTTTTTGGTTGGTTTTGCTTGTTGACTTGCGTGTGTCAATAATCACAACCCTTGTCATTTCCCAGTTCCATATACACTTCCAGAGAGAGAAAACTTCTCTTGTTAAAATCTGTTTTGAAGTTTTCCATTACATTTACTGAAATATTTCCCCTCATTGATAGCCAACTCTGTTTCTTCCATTCCCTTGAGAATTCTCTCTAGCCAATATAAAAGCCACATTGACATATAACACACCCAAAAGCAGTTGTTACACACTTGTTTGCACACTCAGTAAAATGTCCTGGATGCATTTCTCCTACATGTGATATACTGATAGCTTCATCTCCCCGCTTCATGGGGTTCCATGAGGTTTTAGGTAAAATATGGGTACCATTTGGATTAGATCTGTTTATCAGGCTTTAGTCTATGGGTCCTGTTATCAGAACTCTCTCCATTTTTGGCTTCATCCCCACTTTCCATACACTTGGGGACAGCACCAATGTCAGAAGCCTAGAGCTATGTTTTCCCAGGTTTTTCATCCAACAGAAAAAGAGAGCTTCTCTCTCTAGTAGCTCCCATACAATAAGGTTGTGGACACCACCCTGAACCAATCACAGGGGCCCCATCTTACAGTGAGCAGGTTCCCCAAAGGGAATCGGGATGTTGTTTTCCAAGGAGAGGAGAACTGAATGCTGGCTATTTGTAAGGACCAGTTGCTCACTAGGGATACAGTCCTATTTCCCGATGGGATAGCAGCTTCTCACTGTGTATGGACTTCCTGACAGATCAATCACAGTTAACAAGTAAAGTGTGAAGTCTTATTGCATGCCTGAACGCTAGGCCAGTTACATCAATTTGCAGCTCAAAAGGATTGCCACGGCAAAGGGAGCAGGGCAAACACACTGCATTCCACTAATTATCAAGTTAACCATCATTAGGGCCCACCTTTGTTCACAACTTAGCTCCTCACCCTTACTTTCTCCAGCCCCTCCTGTTCACCAGTTTCCTCTATAGGTGCCCCTACAATGGACTCCCACACAGATCGCCTATCTCCATCTTGAAGGAAAACGCTAGATGTTTTTATCCTCTTACTTTCTTCTGCAGTAACCAGCACAGTCCTTTGTGCAGGATGCACAATTAAGTAATGTGTCGGAAACGAATGAAGAACATTTGAGGGAAATAAAAAGCAATCATTCCTCATCAGGAATGAGTTGAGAACCGCTGGAATAGGCTTTTCGGCAGCTTGGACCAGATTCTGTTTCAGGTTTGGTTTCTGGAAACTCTCCTTATTTTAAGTAGGAATGAGTATTAAAATGATTTCATACTTATTAATCTATTATTATCAGTCTTAGCCAATTATAAAAATGACTTGGAAAATTAGGGGGGAAATCCTGAATGTTCTAAACAGCTCAGCATAATGTATACGTAGTGAAGAAAATATTTTCTTCCATTTTTTTTTCCTGGTAGCTGAGGTAGTTGCAGAAGAACTCAAGAGTAGACTTGAAGTGATATCAGAAGAAAGTGGTTACCCAAGTTTACTGACTGCTAGTAGGTGGCCAGAAATAATGAGAGGGTACAATAGATATGTTCAGCTTTCTTGGCACGCATAGCTATTTAATTATCTTATTTCTGAAAGAACTATAGTTCCACTGTTACCTGTTTATCCTTTAGCCATTTAATATAGTAATATCCCTAGTGTAAAAGAAGGAATCAATTACTGCGATAACCTGGATCCTTTGTAAAAGAATGCTAGAATACCAAGAAGGGTTTTTGCTTTTTGTCTTAGTTTATTTTTATCCCATTCCTTTTTTAGGTAAGAATTAGCGTCTAAAAACACCACATTATGGGATTGTAAATACAGTGTTTCCATTGTAACTTAATAACCATAAAAGTAAAAAATCACTTCTCTGCTAATCAAGAGTTGACTGCTGGGCTATTAGTTACTACCAAAGGTCATTCAAAATTATTTTTTTAATGACTTGCAAAATGTGGTGGCAATATACAAAGTCTAAGCAAAACTGGCTTCAGAATGAGTACTGGGCTTTCATTGCTTACTGCATATTGCTTTCCGACCCATCTTTTCAGAGATAGCGGCTGTATGAAAATAGTACATTTTTTCAAAAGCACAAAATCGGGCATAGTGCATAGCTTTGCTCAGCCTCTTGAGACCCTGACCCAATGATGTTCGCAAAAAAGAAATTGTCTTAGGACTCCAGAGTCTCTGAGAAGTGCTTAGAGTGCTCATTATTCAATCCTTGTTTCTCCATTTAGTTTCAAAGTTGAGGATAAAACCTAGCTTCTGAGACTTCCTCTTTGGGAATCTTTTGTGTATACAACTTGGGTTCCCCCAGTCCTTTGTTTGAACCCTCAGGCATCTCAGGTGTGGTTTAACTATAATCGAATTCTAGGTTACAAATGTATTTTCTCAACATTTTGCAGACATCATTCCATTGTTTTCTAACATTAGTGATATCCCAATGTCTATTCAAAACCTATTTTTCTTCGTAAAAAATTTTATGAACTTCTCTTCACCCCTGATGTCTCTACGTTTCATGATCAATTATCTTGGTCTGGGTCTTCGTCCATTGTCCTGGGCACATACTAGATCTTTTCACCTAGACATATGGATCCTTTAATTCTGGATTTGTTTTCTTTTCTTAGCTCATTGATAAATTTGTCTTCTCCATTTTCTCTGTTTTCTCTTCCTAGGATTCTTGTTAGTTGAGTGTGGGATCTCCTAGATCAGATCCTTTCATTTCCTCATTTTTTTCTTCTTCTTTTTCATCTCTTTGGTGTTTTGTTATACCTTCTGGAAATTTCTTCAAATTTATCTTTCAACCTTTCTATTAAAATTTTCATTTTGGGCATTTTTTTTTTCAATTTCAGTACCTCTTGTCCTCTGCTGTTGCCTTTTTAACAGCATCTATTCTTACGTCAGGAACGTGTTATCTTTCAACACAAATGATAGCTCTTTAGAGGTTTTCCTCTGCCTCTCTGTTTCCTGTGGATTTCTTTCTTCAGTTGATGTGGTCTGCTTATACTAGTCTCTCTTCTTCATTTTGGATACTTTCCTCAACAGGCTGCCCATTCCTATTTAAAGATCTCGCATACCACACACACACACACACACACACACACACACACACACACACAATGACAACAGAACAACAACCATGATGACAACAAACACACCATGAAAATTCCATGAAGGTGGTTGGGGCTTGTCAACCGCAGAGTTTCACTACAGCATGACTGGTTGTTCAGTTGGGTTTTTCTTTGGGAAGTTCTACAGTGTCATTTTGATCAGATGCTCCAATTCCTGCCTGGGAAATATGCACCTGAAGGCACGTACCTGACTGCTCGTGTTTGGGGAACATGGCTTGTAAGGAGGTTGGGCATCTTACTGGGAACTCCTCAGTGAAGCATCTGTGTTTCAACCTTGGGTCTCACCTTGTTTGCCGTGGTGCCTGATGTCCTCAGTTTGATGTCTCTCTAGCTTATTTTCTCCAAAAAAGAAAGATTCCATCTCCAGCAGGAGAGGGAAATAGTTGGGATCCAAAGTCTCTATATAATTTTAATGTACTTTCAGCCTCTCACTAAACTCCTGCCTTCCTTCGTGTGTGCTGCCTCTGAACTCTACATCTCTGGGTTTGTTTCACTTTCCCTTAGAATTTTCTCTCTGTAATCATTTTCTCAATTTTGCTAAGGCAGTTCCTACTTCTCTGTCCATTCTCTCCTTTCTAAAAATTAGTTGAATTTCTCCTTCGATGATCTCTCCTCCCTCATTATCTATGCCTTTGTGGATTTGTGTGCTTTTATTCCCTTACTTTCATTTTAGTGAGGTGTCAGAAAGAGGAGAAGATAAGCATATGTGGTTTCCCCATGTTTGCTAAAAATCCGGGGGAGCTATAGCTGAGGAGGAAGGTGGCTTGGAAGAGCACTGTATAGTAGAAAAAGAGTGATCAAACAGGTTGGATGAAAGATCAGCAAGATTCTAGAAGGTCCTGCTGCTGATGACAGGTACCATGTATCGAGTGCTCATTATGTGCTTGGAGTTTTGCAAAAAGTTCTTTATGTGGGACATTTATTTTTGTGCTTGTAAAAACACCAGGAGATAGACACTGAGGCACTGAAAGGTAATATGACTTGTCTCAGTTAGTAAATGGTAGAGCTGGGATTTAAATCCAAGTCTGAATCCAGAGACCATCCTCTCAACCACCAAACTATCTTGTCTCCAATAAGTTGTTTAAACAGGGATTTTAAATGAAAATGTATCTGAAAAAATTTTTTTCATGTCTATAATTTAGAAGGCTTTCTTTGCTACCAGAATTATTAATTGGCTTATTTAATAATGTTTTAGGACTAAAACAATCTTTCAGGTTTGAAAAGTAGTATGAAAACCTTCAGATGAATAGATACTATCTGTAGGACTTTGTGAGGCTTATGTATTCATCATTTTACAAACCTATAGACAACTATTTGAATTCTGTCCTCTTACCATTTTGTAAAATAACCATGCTCTTTACCACTGTGTTTTAAATCATGTGTAAAGAGATGGCGGCTGCATCTGTACAACACCAAACATGTGGAAGAAAAGAATCCCCCGCCAAAGCTTGTTAAAAGAGATTCATAAGCAAAATATGCTTTTGAATTATGAAAACAGATTCATGTCCAACATCTTGAAGAACTCTCATATGTATGTTTATGTCTCAAACATGGCTTAGAGATCATTAAGATTAAGATTCAATTAAGTGTGCTCTGTTGTCTTTGCCATCAATTTCAATTAAACCAGAGTTGCCTGGCAGTTTTGGAGAGAAGTCTTCAGTTCTTTCCCTTACTAACATTTTGCAAGTTTGACTTTGGGCCTTTTTTCACTCCATAAGTACGTATTATTTAAAGAGACTCTTTATGTTAAACCTCTAAATTATTCACCAGGTGATCTTCAGCACTTATACAGATGAAATAGAACTAAAAGCTTCCGTAAATAATCTTTTTAGGCTTTGTAAAATTCTTGTGAACTCCCAAGAAGCCACAAGTGTTCAGGGTTTTGTCTTTTATTTTTATTTTTTGTTTTTTAAATAGACTTTATTTTTAGAGCAGTTTTAGGCTGACAGCAGAAGTGAGTGGAAGAGATTTCCCATGTACCTCCTATGCCCATACACGCATACCCTCTCCATTATCAACCCACCCCCACCAGAGCTGTACATTTGTTACAATTGATGAACCTACACTGACACATCATTATCACCCAAAGTCCATAGTTTCCATTAGGGCTCACTCTTGGGTTTGGAGAAATGCATAACGACATGTATCCACTATTATAGTACCATACACAGTATTTTCACTGCCCTAAAACTCCTCTGTGTTCCGCCTGTTATGCCTTCCTCCTCTCCCTTCTCCCACTGGCAACCACTATCTTTTTAATACTGTCTCTACCGTTTTTGTCTTTTCCAGAATGTCATCTAGCTGGAATCGTTCGGCATGTAACCTTTTCAGTGTTGCGTCTTTCACTTAGTAATATACATTTAAGTGTCCTCCGTGTCTTTTCATGGCTTGATAGCTCATTTCTTTTTAGTGCTGAATAATACTCCATTGTCTGGATGTACCACAGTGTATCATCCATTCACCCACTGAAGAATAGCTTGGTGCTTCCATGTTTTGGCAGTTATGAATAAAGCTGCAATAAACATGCACGTGCAGATTTTTGTGTGGACTTAAGTTTTCAGTGTTTGGGGGGTAACTACCAAGTAGTGCTATTGGTGGATCACGTGGTAAAAGTATGTTTGGTTTTATAAGAAACTGCCACACTGTCTTCCAAAGTGGCTGAACCATGTTGCATTCCCACCAGCAATGAATGAGAGTTCCTGTTGCTCCTCCACCTCCTCACCGGCATTTGGTGGTGTTGGAGTTACAGATTTTGGCCATTCTCTTAGGTGTGTAGTGGCATCTTATTGTTTTAATTTGCATCTCCCGGATGACATATGTGGAGCCGCTTTTCACATGCTTATGAAATGTGCCTCTTAAGGAATTCACCTATTTTTTAATCAACTTGCTTGTTTTTTTCCTGTAGACTTTTAAGATTTCTTTGTATATTTTGAATGACAGTTCTTTATCAGCTATGTCATTTGCAAACATTTTCTCCCCAGTCTGTGGCTTGTCTTCTCATTCTCTTAACTTTGTCTTTCACAGAAGAGAAATTTTAAATTTTAATGAAGTCTAGCTTATCAATTATTTCTCTCATGGATTATACCTTTAGTGTTATATCTAAAAAGTCATGACGAAACCCAAGGTCATGATTTTCTCCTCTGTTCTGTTCTAGGAATTTTATAGTTTATGTTTTACATTTAGGTCTGTTATCCAGTTTGACCTAATTTTTGGGAAGGGTGTAAGGTCTGTGTCTAGATTATTATTATTTTTATTTTTTTTGCAATGTCCAGTTGTTCCAGCGCCATTTGTTGAAAATAACATCTTTCCTCCATTGTATTGCCTTTGTTGAAGATCAGACTTCTTTGTCAAAGACCAATTGACTATATTTATACAGATCTATTTGGGGGCTGTCTGTTCTGTTCCACTGACCTATTTGTTCTTTCTCCAGTACCACACGCCTTGATTACCATAGCTTCGCAGTATCTTTGAAAATTTTTATATCGTGAAATGTAACAAACATTTATAAAGGTACATAAAACATAAGTGTTAAGTTTAACCAATAGTTTTAAAGTAAGCACCTATTTTAATCACCCCTCTGAGCACCCTTTTTCTGTTTCCTGTCTCCAAAGAGATAACTGCTGTCCTTTTTCTTTTCCTGCTTATCTTTATGGTATGATTTACCACCTCTGTATCCATCTCAAAACAAAGGAGTTCAATTTAGTTTGTTTTTGTATTTTATGTAAATGGACTCATCTCGTTGATACGTTTATGTTTTTCTTCTTTTACACAATGTTATACGGGTAAGATTCATCAATGTTGCATGTAGCTAAGGACCACACGTTTTCATGGCTGTATCCTGTTCTGTTATATAAAGTAACCAAAATTTATTTGTCCAGTCTTCTTTTGTTAGGAAGTTGGGCAGTTTCCAGTTGGAAAATATTATGAATAAAGATATTATGAATATTCATTTACATGTGTCTTAGTGCATGTAAGCATTTCTGTGGGGGAATGGAATCCTGGGTCATGCGTGTCTTTAACTTTACCATGTAAGGGAAAAGTATTTGGTAAAGTGCATAAAAAGGGTATGAGAATTCCTGTAGCGCCACATCTTAGCCCAAAACACACTGTATTGTCGACTCTCTAATTTGTTTCAAATATGGAGGTCCTATAATGAGATCCTTGCATTTCCCTAATTACTAGTGAAGATGAGCATGCTTTCATATGTTTAGTAGATATTTGAACTTTCTTTCTGTTGTTGTTATGCCTCTTCATGACAAGTGTTTTCTGAAAGGCATTTCCAAGCACCTTTAGGAAACCAAAGGCCACATAGATAAAATATTTGCCACAACATGTCAGTGAGAAAGGCTAATAATACTCTGGAACACTCAGTGATGGGACCTTTTGAAAATCTGTAGTGTATAGAACGCAGATGTTAGTTTGGATTGAATGTCGTTGTTCTTGTTTCCTATCCTACAACATTTGGCATCCCTTCTCTACATTTTTATCATCTGGGACTGCCTTTGAGAATTTTTTCCCTTATTGTTGCTCTTGTGTATAAAAGAGATATCAGTAAATCTTCTCAGGCCGGTATGTCTGTGTGTGGCTTCTTTTGTAAAGAGTGTAAAGAACTTTACAAGGTCTTTCGAATCTTCAGAGCATCCTTTTGAGACAGAGAGGTAGCCACGGCATCAACATGCTCCTTGTCCCTGGAGGAGACAGATGTCCCCAGAGGAAGATGGCCACTTCTTTTTTGACATGGACCCAAGCTGGGCACAGAACTCGGGTTGTTTAACTCCTAGGCTAATGCCAAATGCATTAGACACGGTGTCAACTGTTCTATGCATAAAACATGAGCAGTGTTCATCACCCGGTTACTAATACCAACTACCTAGAACATGAATTTTTAAAAAATAAAGATATATGATGAAACTATATATGATTTTACAGATGTTTCTGATAATTTTTAACAATTTGGCTGTATTTTTATAATTTAACTCCTTCTTGAAACCCCTTTAGCTCTGCTTATCCTATAGTAATTGTTAACGGTCTTAAACTGATCAAGAAAATAATTTATATTCCTCTCTAAATAGCCAGGCTCTCCACCTTCTTGCTTCCTACCCTCCTCCCATCGAACCTCTCCCTTAGGTTTTGCAATAAAACATGCAGCTTTTAATATGGTTAGTGGGAGCCTGAACACTCCGTGCTGGTGTCACACCTCATCTCTCCCTTTGCGTGAACTTTCTGGAAGACTCTTTTTTTTCAGACCCTTTAAAATGATTTTAATGTACTGTAAGAAAAATCCTTGAATTTATGACACTTTTCAGTTTATAAAAAGACTATGTTAAAGGCTTCTCCTCACAGGCTATAAGAGGTGCAAGGACAATGAAACTCGAATAATCAAATGACATCCATAAATTTCCTTCACTGTTATTTATATGGCGAATTCAAGATTAAAGACCTGGTTTTGTAATAACCCATCTAGTACTCCTTTTATAGGCAGCATAGTACAATTGTAAAAAGTACAGATTATCGGGACTTCTTAAATTCCAGCTCCACGCTAGCTAGCTGGTCACCCCGGGCAAATGACTAAGGCTCTCTATACCTCAGTTTCTCCAGCAATAAAATAGGTATAATAAGAGCTGTTGTGAGAACTCAATGCATTAATACCTATAAAAGTGCTTAAAACTGAGCTTATCCAATGTAAATGCTCAATAAATGTTAGCCGTGTTGCAATCTTCTCTGATTACCTACTCTTAAAGAGCAACAACATGCTACCGGAAATGAAAGAAAGAGCTGCCAAAACTAAAAGTGATTTTGTAATCATATCCATCAGCCTAGGTTAATAGCTTTGATGTCTTCATCTATAAATATAGAAACAATCCCTAAAAAAATCCCTAAACATCGAAAACTAATGTATAATGTTGACTAGAACTCAGTACAAATTCGTCTGCCCATTTGATGAAACCACATCCCCCGCTGAGCTAAGCTGATAACCTGGACTCTTGCACAGACTTCGGCTCCTTTTCTGAACTCGTAAATCCATCCTCCAGCCCACTTAGTACATTTATGCCAGAAAATCTGTAAGTTGCCACAACTTCTTGAAGTGTAACACTTGGGGTTTCCACGCAGCAGGGTCCTCTGATACAAGTATGTGTTAACAGGCATCCCCCAAAGGCAAAATAAGGCTCGTCTACAAATACAGATTTCCACAATGGTCCAGGACCCATGAGGAGCAGAGAAGATACTACGATGAGTTCTTGCTATTCTTTTGAAGCTATGACCTACACAACTAAATGATTAGAGAAAAAAGATATCTCTGTAGGGGCCAGGCTGATGTCTAATTTATCTTTGTGTTCATGACAACGAACAAATAAATGATTATTAGCGAATGAATAAATGGATGAATGAATTGCAGTAGAAAAAGGAAAGATACATACAGATAGCGGTCATTGGTTCATTTAAGAAACATGTATTGAGTGCTTTGGGATTGTACTAGGCTTGGAGACTGAAAAGTGGATTAAGACATTCCCCAATTTTAAAGACTCAGCAGCCAAGGGCACTAAACAGAAAGATAATTGGTCAATGACATTACAGCATGCTGTGCTTACACACACACCATCCCAAGACTGGAGAAGAGAAGAAAATCAGAGAGTCTCCCAGAGAAGAAAGTCCCTGAGCTGGGGCTTTGAGGATGAGAAGTTAGTTAGACCAGGGAAGATGCATATGGTTATGGGTCAATAAGCCAAGCAGATATTGCAGTGGGAAACAATTCTGGTAAATGGCACAGTGGGTGATGGGGAAGGGGTGAGAGAGATGGTTAAAGAGAAGCAACCTATCACGAACTGCTAAGAAGTCTTGAATATCATCCTGAGATATTTGGTTTTTTTTCTTTTTAAACTGGGGTGATTTTATTCAAGCGGATAAATATCAGCCTTAGATTTTATCGTGTTCTTGAACTTTGACACAATTTAGGCTTGCATGTTTAAAGGGGTCCCTGTAAGAATTGTGTGTTGTTTTCATTTTCATATATTTTTTTTAAAAAAATCAAATACCAGCATTTTCTGGATCATGTGCCTGGATTTTACCTTCCTATTTACTAATGGGTGAATCACACATAATCGCCTGAAGAAAAGTGTGTAACTTTTTGCTACAAAATTTCTCATGTAGAGAGGGTATGCCTCTGAAGGTTGTAAAGTGTACTTGGAAATCTGTGACCTCTCAAATTTGAGAAATGATGATGTGGAGATAGAATAGGGTGAATAGGGGGAAAACAGGGACCAGGAAAACTAGTTCAGAGCCTACTGCAGTAATTACACACGAAACAAAGAGGACTTGAACTGAGGAAACTGAGAAGAGAAAAAGTAAATCCAATAGTTATTTATGAAGTAAAACAGGCAGAATTTAGTGATGTCCAGGGGCTTGGGCTTGGGCTTGAGAAAGAGAGGGCTCAAGGATCATGCTTGGGTTTCTGGCTTCAATAACTGGGTGAGTGATCGTGGTATCTCAGCAAGAGATCTCTCCATACCGAGATAGCAGACAGAGTAAGTACCAGTGTTGGAAATACGGAGTGTGTGGTGTCTGTGCACATTCAGGTGGAGATTTCTGGAATGTGGAAGAGCATTTTAAACTGGAGTTTTCAGAGCATAAGTAGGTAGATATTGCAGTTTTGGGGGTAAATGTACTCACAGGGGCAGTGAGTAGGGCAAGAAAAGAAAAGTGTAGAGAAATGAATCCAATAAAGAGATTGAAAAAGAGTGACTGAGAAGTAGGCAGACTGTCATACAGAGTGAAGTAAGTCAGAAAGAGAAAAACAAATATCATATATTAATGCATATATGTGGAATCTAGAAAAATGGTACAGATGAACCTGTTTGCAAGGCAGAAATAGAGACACAGACGTAGAGGACAAAGGTATAGACACCAAGGGGGGGAAAGGGAGTGGAATGAATTAGGAGGTTGGGATTGACATATATACACTAATATGTATAAAATAGATAACTAATGAGAACCTGCTGTGTAGCACAGGGAACTCTACTTCACTTTGCTGTACAGTAGAAACTAACACAACATTGTAAAAACAACTCTACCCTAATTTAAAAAAAAAAAAAAAAAAAAAAAGGAAAGAAAACCAGGAGAGTGGTTCTCAAATCCAAGGTAGGAGAGAATTCCAGGGATGTCTAAATTGTTGGGAAAACTGTGTGGAGAAGGTAATTGAACTGAATATGGAAAGACAAAGGGAATTGGTAGGGCAGGAAGGAAGAGGTATGGATTCTGGGTTGGGAGACATTATAAGCGAAGTCTTATAAGAGATGTAAAATGTGTACAAGAGGGTTGGTTGGAGTAGACAGGACAGCATAGGACTGAAAGATGGGCTCTGAAGCGGGACTCCATAAGTTCAAATACCAGCTCCCCACTTTTAGCTATGTGACCCTCAGCAAGTTATATAACCTTTTGAGCCTCATTTTCTCATGTGTAAAATGGGGGCAATAAAAGTACATTCTTCATTAACTTGTGTATTTTTTACTCTCCTCTATAGGTCCCCTTGCGAAAGTCAGAATGGTTTTATATACAACATTGTTTTTAACTGTCTCTGAACATTTTACTCTTGTCCTTCTACAATCACAACCCCCATTTATATTTTACCATTTATGGGTGCTTTATTTTAATAAACAGAAGTTTTAAGCTGTTTATGTAGCCTATATATAAATATATTAAAGTATATAGGTATGTTTTATAAATCCTTAGCAAGTCTTTTCCTACCCCAATATATATACCTATGTTTTACTTTAGTCCTTGATGGATTTACATTACATGTTTAAATTTTTAATAATTATAGAATATATTTTATTGTAAGCCAGGGCTCTGATAGTCTTTACCTAGTTCCTTAGATTTTCAGAACACTATTTATTAAAGAATCCATAGATTCCTTATTGGCTTGAGATGTTGCTTCTATATTTTACTAATTTTAAGGATGGCTGGTTCTGTTTTTAATCTTTATAGCCAGTTCCTATATGAGGCACCATGGTATAATTAGTATGTATAAAAAATATGTTTTAGTATCTGGGAGAACATGTGCCCCCTAATTAATCTTATTTTTCACAATTTTCCTAGTTATTCCCACTTGGTTTTGCTAATTTATAAACATTACTTTAAAAATTATAAAAATTAATTTTATAATCAATTTGTGAAAGCCTCCCCCCAAAAATCCCATTAGGTTTTTGATTGAAATTGCATTAAGTTGCTAATTAAGCAGTTTTCACAACTACTTATGAAACTCCTGACAACCATCTGAGAAACTCCTAGTTCTTAAATTATAAATATTCACAATCCACAAAGGATCACAAGACATTTGAAGGAAACCAATAGCAAGAACAAAAAGAAACTACTGAGCGAACAAAGGAAATGTATTTTTCTAAAGAAAATTTGTCTTCTGTTTCCAGAAGAAACAGAGATGATAAAAGGTATAGGAAAAAACCCTTAAAATATTAAATTTTCAGAGAGATTAGGGGACGAGAACATTCATTAAGTATGCTCAGGTTTCTGTGAAATAGGAGCAGGATGCTGAAAAAAAATAGGAAGATTGGATAAAAGACTGAATGTGCTCGGATACTGAATTAGTCAAACAAAATCTCACAGAATGTAGAGCAAAAAGAGAAGGATACAAAATATGCAGGAAAAGAGATAGGAAGAGTGAGATGGGAGTAGGGAAGTGAGAAGAAATGGAAAAAAATAATTGGAAAACAAAACCAACCAACCAAACAAACAAAATCCTCGACCTGAAGGGTAATTCAGGTCCTCAGATTGAAACATTCATTCAATGCCCAACAGGGGAAAAAACAAACTGAGACACAAGCTGATGAAATTTTGGAATTCCAAGGATGAGAAATTGATCCTAAAAGCTTCTAGAGAACAACAGAGGATCTTTCAAAGGTATCAGACTTCTCATCAGCAAAACTGGAAGCTGGGACAGACTAAGCAGTGTTTCAAAGTTCTGAGGAAGATTAATCAGAGCCCCAAATTGATAGCCAAACCATCAAGTGTTGGGACAAACTACAGCTGCATTTAAACATATATGGGCTCAAGTTTATAAGTTTACCTCCTACAGATTCTTCCTAATGGAAAAAAATGTTGCTTGAAGATACATTCAAGCAAAACAAGACAACAAGAATTCTATACAGATCACCTAGGATACAGAGAGCCCTGGAACCAACCCAGGTGTCTTATGAAAATAAATCCTAGGATGACAACAGTGAAATAGGCCTAGAAAGCAGGCAGCCTAAATTAGAAAGAGTTGTCACAGGATTCCAAGAAGAATGTCTTCGGGAAGAAAGAAGGTATCCTAAATCAGGGTGCATAATTAAGAACCTTTTAACATTTAAAGCAAAGTTAATTGCATTAAAGTTATAGGTTAATCTGTCTTTATAATATTGAGTCTTCCCATCCAGGAAATTAGATATATGTATACTGTTCTAGTTTATTATTATTATTTTAATTAATTAATTAATTTTATTTTTTGGCTGCATTGGGTCTTCATTGCTGCGTGTGGGCTTTCTCTAGTTGCACGAGGGAGGCTACTCTTCTCTGAGGTGCATGGGCTTATTGCGGTGGCTTCTCTTGTTGCACGTGCTCTAGGCATGCAGACTTCAGTAGTTATGGAGCGTGGGTTCAGTAGTTGTGCCTGGCAGGCCCTAGAGCACAGGCTCAGTAGTTGTGGCTCACAGGCTTAGTTGCTCCGTGGCATGTGGGATCCTCCTAGACCAGGGATCAAACCCGTGTTCCCTGCATTAGCAGGCGGATTCTTAACCACTGCACCACCAGGGAAGTCCCTAGTTTTTCTTTAATATCCTTCAATGAAGTTTTATAATATTATTTATACAAGACTTTAACATCTTTTATTAAATTTATTTCTAAATATTTTGTATGTTTTATGCTATTGTAAATGGGATACTTTATTTTCCAACTGTTATTGCTGGTATATAGAAAGCCTATTGTGTACTATATGCATTGATAATATTCTGCCTTTCTTATAAATCAAAATGTTATGCCTTTCTTATATATTTTAGTTGGTTGTCCTGAAATATGAGTTATCGAATTATCATCTGAAAATATAATTTTGTACCCTCCTTCCAAACATTTGTAACTCACATTTGGTTTTCTTATTTGATTGCTTAGGTTAGAAATTTATGAGCAGCATTAAATAATTGGAGACAGTGGGTAGCCTTGGCTTGTTTCTGATTTGCTTCATTGTTAATTATAGATATTGAACAAAAGCTATTCACTAGCATGATAAGGAAGCCTTCTATTCCTGTTGCACTAGGAATTTTATTTTACTATCAGCTCTTTAATAAGCATGCAGGGCTGCATTACGGACATTGTTGAATGGTAGGGAAAAGATTGTGGATTCAATTTTATACCATAGGGGACCGTTGTAGAATAATATGATTTTGAGGAAAAGATGTAGAAAACTGTTTAGTAGTTCAGCCATCCAGCGATAATTGCATAACCATATGAACAAAGGTAGAGGAAGTACATACAAGAGGATTGAATTTAATAGATAAGTCAGATAAAGAAATCTAATTTACTTACCTGGTTTCTTTTTGCCCAAAAGACTCAAAATAGTTAATAGCAAAACAATTTGAAATTGGTATTGATATTGAATAAAATTTATACACAACTACTAAAAACAGGCCTATTTTTCTGCTTCTTATCATGTATACATACTTATGATACTTAACTGAATAGCAGGAAATTGTTATCCCTTAAAGGTAGGATAGCATTGAACTTTCTCTTCTGACATGGGGGACACCAATGATTGATACTCTAGTCACTTTTCTCAACAATTTTCTAGTTTTTATAAACTATTGTTTAAGTGACAGTTGGCTCTCACCATCTATTTTGATGATTTAAATTTTTTCCAAATAAAACATAAATGAGTTTTCATATTATGGATAACCTGCCATCATTTAAAAACATGAATTATCCTTGGAGATGGTAGGACTTTATGCTTTCTCCTCATTGTTATATAAAGAATAAATTTTTAATCAAAATAATAATTTGAGTATTAATATTTACTTGAAATTAATCTATCCCTGTTTCATTAGAAATGCCTAGCATAAACTTCTTGGGATGTCCATGAAAACTTTTGTTATTCTGCCCCTTCAAAATGACAGATAGTATTAGACTATAATTTTATTTTTAGGATTTTACATAGTTAATTATATTGGGGGTAATATTATAAATTTATATACTATCTCCTTCATATTAATAGTACAGATCTTGAATTATAATGAGTTTCATGATTGTAGTATAAGATTAAATATAACATTGGGAAAGCTTCACATTTCCTCTTTGTGAATCTGACTTCCATGCCTGTCAAGGTTGGTACTGATTCAAGTTTGTTTTCAATAAACTTCAAAGAAGATCAAAACTAGGGATCATCTGTATCACTGCTCTCACATCATAGCTGTCTGGGGCCCCTGTTTTTCCCTGCAGCCTTTTCCTAAGGAGAAAGCCACATTTTTAGCTAGTTACTTGCTTTCACAATTTTTTTGTTTGCCTTTTTGTTTTTTTCTTTAAACAACTTTAGGTAATAAATGGCAGAAAACAATATGAAAATGTTGGTAGATCGAGAGACACACTCCTTCACCATCTGGTGAGCATTCTGGAGAATGGAGACAAATCCCACACAATAAAGGAGTGAAGTCATTTTTGCAAGAGGTTTAGCTTTGAGGATTAGTTTAAGAACACAGAGCCTGCCATATTGTGGTGGACAGTTCAGCATGATTCTTTGTGGTTTTTAGTAAATTACAGACTGTTTACACTGGAAGGAACTGTAGAGATCAGTTTAGAGTTGAGGAAACTGAGGCCCACAGAGGTCCAGTGGAGTGTCCGTAACATTTATTTGAACCACGTATCAGAATCCACATTCCAAAATGTACTGCTGCTGTCTCATTAAGGAACTTACAATGACACATTCTGAGGTCATGCAGGAAATGGACTGAACGCTAGGAATTAGGTCAGTAGCTTGAGACGATGCAATCTCCCAGGCAGTCTTCAGATTCCCTAATCCAACTGGGCTGGGGAATGTGTGTGTGTGTGTGTGTGTGTGTGTGTGTGACTGTAGCATCACCAGTGCATCATTTTTTCAGCTGAGCTTTAAGCTGTACAGCTAGAAGCCACAGCCTGCCTTAGCCAACAGTTCCTAATATTGCTTCTTTATAGGAATAAACTTTTTTTTGATATTTCAGACATTTAAGAATATCTTATCAATAAGATAAGACCCAGTATGCTTAAACAGTTTACTGTGTGCATACATCTATAGGACTGTATTGGAAAAATATTAATTTTGAACAGTAATGAACATTGGGCTGTAGAATTATAAGTGCTTTTTCTTTATTTTCCCGACTTTGTCTGCCTTGCCTAATATTGCTACCATGAGATTTTCTTTTAATGTATAGTTTTATTACATAAGTAATAAATAAGTGCTTGCATGTCATAAAATACTTAAAATGTTGTGGAATATGGGAAAGTCCTCCTTGCTCCTTTAGACTTGCTTTCCTTGAAGTAACCACTTAGTGATGGGTATAATTTGGTGTCTAGCCTTCCAAAATTTTTAGCTGAATATTCAATTATTTGAATTATGGAAATGTTTAAAATCAAAAGTGATATACTACACATACTTTTCTAAGACTGACTTTCGTATTTGATGTTTTGGAGAATATGTATTATTACATTTCACTACATATAAGTCTATACCAATATTCTTAAATCACCACATATCATATGTGTCAAATTTCTTATTTAATTCTTTTCCTGTTGATGGATTTTTTATGTATTACAGGCAGTATGTACCGCAGTGAACATTGTTGTGTACGCTTGTTTATGTGTTGCCTTGGTTTTTAAATCTGGGAACTAGTTATGGAGATGGAAAGGAAGATGACCAGCAGGGAGATGGACATGGGAAGAAGAGGCTGAAGGAGATAGGATCGGGTATTTCTGGAGGGCAGCATATTCATCTCCTAGGTCTCATCAAACTCCACAGAAGATTCAGATGCTCACTTAGGAAACAGCAACTCTGCTGCAGAATATTTTTAGGAATTCAGGGCTCCTAAAAAGAAGTTTGGGTAAAAACCCACACTACTGAGATGGTTTTTGGCTTTGCTCTTCTTGTGCAAGAAAGAGCGCCTCCTCTGACCTCCAGGTGGAAGCTGGCTGCCTCAGGGTCGGGGAGGGGGCAGGTGTCTGCCGGGTGGCAGGGCGGGCTCTTGGCCTTTGCCATGCCCTCGTCTCCTGCCCTAGCCCTGCGGCAGTCCCTGAGCTCAACTGGCTGATCCTAGCCACATGGAACCCCTCAGGTGTGTTTGAGAAAATAAACTTTTGGGAATTCTTGCCAGATCTTGACAATCAGCAGTGTGGCCTAGCTTCTCCAGCTGCTTACAACGCTCTTGTACAATTCAAAACAAATGGGAGGAAAATGGGGGAATGTTTTTCCCCTGGGAGAGCAAAGTAACAAAAAAGAATTTTTAAAAATCACGGTTGCATTGAATGCACCTTAGGGACAACTCCTTCATTTATTTAAAACTTCAGTTCTCTGACAACTAGCCAGTATAAGTTATCATTTTGTTAACTATTAACTTTGTGGAGACATTATGTTAAGAGTTTTGTATATAATGCCTTTTTAATATTCAGAAGAGCCCTATAAACACTATCACAACTTGACAAATGAGAAACCTGAGACATTAAATAACTTGACCAAGAGTCATGCAGTTTTAAACCCAACTTTTATCATATTTAAAATTCTAACGCTTAACACCAGCTTGGATATAAACTTCTGTTTAGTTGTTAGAATATTTTCATATCGGTGGCAAGTCCAGCAATAATAGAATGTTTCACCTAATATATATGCTGTAGATTAGTACTTTGGATTATATTATTGCTTTGAATTATGTTATCTTTTATAAGATATTGAAATGCTGCGTTGTAGATAAAACCATGTAGCGGTAAGAATGATATGACTTTTGCTTTTGTTTGTGTCAGTCATCCTTTCTCGTTTGAGCTTTGGAAGAGGGAAAGGACGGGGTGGGGAGAAACGGAGCAGATTAGTTGGTATGTGTGATTCTAAAATCTGAGTTATTTGGCATTTTTAAGGCTAAGCACTGCTTCAGTTTTATGAGCATAAGTTGGCAAGAAAATTAATACCATATGCTCAGTAACAATTCTTTGCTCTTAGGAAAGAGTATTTGCTTCCACTTGAGAGCCATACTCACATTTATCAAACTTGCTGATTGTGTGAGCTGTATATAAATTGTCAGGCTCGTAAAGGTATGTATTTATGGTCACCAGGTGCTCCTTAGCTTCCATGTTCGCACTGTGGGTGGAGTAAGCTTATTTTTTCTTTTTCTCTTATTGTCACTGAAGACTTCAAACAGTCTAGCTGGTATTTTCTGTGATTATATAGGAATATTCTCAAACCTAACTGCTTACACAGAGTACAAATAAGAGACTTTTTCCATTAGATTTTTTAAATACCTGTTCTTCAGATTTAAACTCCAGGGTTGTACTAATGGGAGTAAGTTTTTCTTTTATTTGCCAAGAAGCTCCATGGAGAAATGTGTTGTTTTCATATTTCTAAATAACAGTGTAAAGCATGTACTGTGTAGAATAGAAATTACTATTATGAAAATGGCCACTTTAGTTTACATTGATTGTGAAAGTGAGCCAGGGGATTCTGTTTGGTTAACTTTAGGGAAGCTGTAATTTTCTTTTGTCTCTTTAGCCTTCCTTCTGGTTTACTCCAAGAATTTTCAGCAGGTTGCTCCAGAGCTGCAAAGGAAAGTACAGTTCTTGGAAAGTGCTTTCTGGAAGGATCTCCAGTGGCATTTAGGACTGCCAAGCATCAGGAAGTAGAAAAATGGAGAAATAAATTACTTCATTTACAGAGAATGTCATTTTAGGTTAAAACACATAGGGAAAAAATGGCATGGGTCTTTAAAGGCTACAAACAGATATTTATAACTAAGAAATATGGATAAAAATAAATAGGTTGTGGGAAATGTTTAGAAAAAATGAAATAGTATTTTACAAGATAATTTTTATGTCTGCCTAATGTTCATCTTAGAAAAATGATGAGAATCTTTTGTATGCTCTATATTTATAAGAAGTAATAATAGATTTTGAAATAATTCCGTATGACAGAAGTTTTTTCTTTATACCTGATTCCAAGTAAGCAAATGTTTGAAGAAAATCTGTGGGTATTTTTATTTATAAGAAATGCAGTATATTAATAAATACCTAATTACTTAAGTGAGAAGATAAACAAAATCTGACAGAATGTTTCCTTTGCAACAAATGTACATACCCACAATTTGAAAGTTTGAAAAAAAACACTTTCTATTTGAAAGGAATCAAGGTGACTGAAGAATAGTTTTACATAATCTCATACTGAATTGTAAGCCTATCCACTGTCCAAAAGAGCAAACTAAATCAAGAAATGAGTTGAAAAGGAAGTTTCAGAGAATCTAACCCAAAGTTCAATGACTTTTTCAGAACAATAAATTTGATAAGATAAACTTAGCCAAAATGAGATTAGTCATAAATTGCATATGCTGTATTCTTTTCTTTCTTATTTTCTTTTTTTAAAAAATTATTTATTTATTTATTTATTTATTTATTTATTTATTTATTTGCTGCATTGGGTCTTCATTGCTGTGCGTGGGCTTTCTCTAGTTATGGGGCAGGGACTACTCTTTCTTGTGGTGTGCAGGCTTCTGATTGTGGTGGCTTCTCTTGTTGTGGAGCACAGGCTCTAGGCATGCGGGCTTCAGTAGTTGTAGCACATGGGCTCAGTGGTTGTGGCTTGCAGGCTTTAGAGTGCAGTTGCTGAGTTGCTCCACAGCATGTGGGATCTTCCTGGATCAGGTCTCGAACCCGTGTCCCCTGCATTGGCAGGCGGATTCTTAACCACTGCACCACCAGGGAAGTCCCTCTTTCTTATTTTCCATTCGTTGTTCCCCATTACATGGTTCCTATACATGTGAAATAATTATGTGGCATTTCTCTCATCCTGTACCCATCACAGATATACATAATTAAGAAACTGTGCTTTTTCTATAGATCTCAGGATCCTTCTCAACAAATTATTTCAAGGGACCCGCTAGCAATAGATTAGAATTGAATCCTAATTGTGCCTCCTAGATCTTCTGATCAGTTCTTTTAATACTTGCTCTCAGGAAAATAATCTATATCTACAATGAAGAGTAAGGAACTGTGTGATATAATAAAAAAATGCTCTAAAAGAAATCAGAACATTATGTCCGAGTCCTGGTTCTGTCATTAAGCATAGAATCTTGGCAACTTGTAACTTCTCTAGGACTGATTTCCAGTCTGTAAAATTAAGAGGGTTAGGCTAGACTCTCTTTCTGAAATCCTGTCAACTTGTTATATTCTATACCTTCAGCAAAGCCACATCCCCCACCCCAAGACTTCTCACCATTCCCTAAGTACACATTATTTTACATCTGCAACATTTTGCACATTCTCTTACTTCAGCCTGGGAAGCCTTTGGTCACCTTTGCAGCCTGGCAAAACCACCACTCATCTTTCAAAATCCACCTCTTTAGTGCCAAAGTCTTCCCCAGTTTCCCTCAACTCACAGGTCAAGGGAGGTGTCCTCAGCTTTGTGCTTCTAATACTGATCCGTCTTCATTGCTTTATAATTATTTATTGATCTCTCTCCTGAAAAATCCTGCAAGGAAGGGACTCAGACCCTTGATGTTTGTACTCTCCGGGATATGGTGCTTCATACATCCCAAATGTTCAGTGGAATTGTATTGAATTAATACAGTTAAAGGTCAGTATTTGCCTGTTATAAGCGTAAAGCCTGGCGATAGAAGATTATTCTTTATATGATTTTACACACATGTATTCTGGTGAAATTATTCATAGTAAGTTTCAATACTCCTGTTTCATCTAAGCACTACATGACCTGTGTACATTCTGAACCACAGAAACCACAGATAATTCAGTGGGCTTTGAGATCAGTTGAACTAAAGATTATTAGAGGTCAGGGGTTAATAAAGTAACAAAGAGCTCATGCAAATAAGTAGGGAAAACACAAAAGATTCGATGTTAAGTCATCAGAGATGTGTTTAGACAATTCACAAAAGAAAATATATAAATGACAAATTAGAATAGTTAAAAAAAAAGGCAAAACAAAATTGGGACGTCTGGGTAAAGATAGAGCAATTAACACATTCATTTAATACTTCTACCTTCTGAAAACCATAAAAGGATTTTTTTAAGCAGCACAGATGAGAGTGACAAAGAAAATGGGAAAGGAGTAACAATAAAAGTTTGGAAGCTGGACAACAAATGGTCACGTGGTAACTGCCTTAGTAAACAGTTGAAGCTGAATGCTATGCTAGCATTAGGGAAAGCGGAAAAAGCAATCCCACTAATAGTGCCAAACAACAGAAAGACTCAAAAATCAGCCATAGCCAGTACGGAAGAAAGTGGGGTAAAGTCCAGAACTGTTTAAGAAACAGTTAGACCTGCGGATCCCATCATACGTTCTATGGAGTAGTGTGAGTGTCCCTCATTCATCCTAGAAACATACTGGACATTTATTCTCAGAAGGGTAAAAGCCCCGGTCTTCATAACAGAGAAAGTTATTTATTGAGACAATGTCAGATCGGGTTAATAGCGCCAAGAGTGGAATCTGGATGAAGGCTAACAAGGCCATCTGGAAGCGTGAGTCACTCGAGCACCATGGATCAGAGGCTCGTGCAAGTGCGCCCCGTGTTGCAGTGACTGCTGTTTTCGTGATTGCCCAGGAATTGCCCAAGGAAGGAGAGGGCTTCCCCGTTGGATAAAAAAAAATGAACTTCCCATCCTGGAACAGAATCCACAAATAGCATATGTGATAAGGGATGGGTTTTTTTTTTTTTTTTTTATTAAGGTGGAAAATAATGATTAGGATGATGGTAGAAGCACCAGTGAAATATTCCTAGACCAATTTTCAGTCCTTTAATTGCATATTCTGGACCTGCTGGAGCATCCAAACTCTCACATGGAATGTGCTTGCTGTTAACTTTTCTTTCTCTGTTTTGTCCAATGCTGTAAAATCTGCTAATCTTGATATACCAAGTCTCTTAATATTGAGTTATTATAAAAGAGGTCTGTGTTTCAGTGGTATGGGGAATGGAGAAGGGATAAGGAGAAAGAAGGATTTAAGTTAGTTTTAGAATGCCTTCCTTTGTTTATCAGTTGAAAGAAGAGGTAGAAAGGCAGTTCTTTATTTTTTATTTTTATTTTTTTAATATATTGACTATTTAATTATAATGATAGTTTCATAGGTTTATACATACATCAAAAGATCAAATTATATAGTTCAAATATGCCAGTTATACTTTAATAAAGGTATTATTATTATTAATTACAACCAGATTTCTTCATTGAAAGACTTGCCTTAATCACTGGAAACCAGACTTCAAAACACTGAAAAAATACACCTTTCACTGCCAACTTTTGACACTACTGAGACTCTTTCAAAGTAGGCTTTGGTAGAAAGGCAGTTCTTTAGATAGCCTTCTACTCCAACCGCAGTGATCATTCATCCATTTCTCCAAGAAACCATTTTAATTCCAGCCACTCACGTTTGCACTTTGTTCCTTCTCTGTAGGATGCCGTAACAAACTTCTTCTGCCTGATAAACTTTTCTTAGTCTTCCAGACCAAGCTGAAATGTTCCCTCCAGCGTGAAAACTTCCCCGACTCCAGAAAATAACAACTATAATAACTGCAACTTAACGAACCACTTGGCCCTTGAACTGATTCTTACCTATCAGATAAGCCAGGTCGTTTCCTTCTTTATAGAGAAGGAAACCAAGTGTGAGAAAATTTGAGTCAGTGGCTGAAGGGCACAGACAGTTGTCCCTCGGTATCTGCAGGTGAATGGTACTGGGACACCCCTCAGATAGCAAAATGTGTGGATGCTCAAGTCCCTCATATAAAATGGTGTCGTGTTTACATATAACCTAACATCCTCCCTACACTGTAAATCATCTCTAGATTACTTATAATAACGAATACAATCTAAATGCTGTGTGAATTGTTGCCAGTGTGAAGCAAATTCAAGTTTGGCTTTTTGGAACTTTCTGACCATTTTGGGGTGAATACTTTTGATCCGCAGTTGACTGACTCCAGGAATGAGAAACCTGTGGATACCGAGGGCAGTCTCTAGCGAGATTTGAAACCCAAATCCAAATCCAAAGCCTAGAGCCCATTCTTTTCCACATGTGCGTCACTTACCCATTGTTTTGGTTTATATTCCTTAACATGCCTGTCTCCTTCCCTCACTGGACTGAGGTTTTATTCCTTCGTGGAAAATAAATTGTCTTGGGGGTGGTGGCATTTTTACATATAACATTAATCAGATTTAAATTTTTCATTTACTGTTGACATTCCTTGTTTGACTCTGGTCCACAGGGCAAGATGTTTAAACCAGATATGTTTTATTCATTATTGTCACAGTGTCTGACACAGAAGTTGCTCAATATATATTTTGGAGTGAATAAATGAATTAACTAACAACTGAGTGAACAAATGAATGAAGCAGAAGGACTAAATCCAGCTCCTAGCAAAATAATACTTTTTTTTTCACTTTCATTGTCCCCATTATCTGAATAGACAGTGATTTCTTAAACTTTTGTGAAATATACCGTCAGCATCAACAGTCACGTTAATCCAAATGAAATCTGTATCCTAACAGAATCTCAGCATGCTGGCAGTGTGGGTTAGGGGCAAGTTTTACTTTCTTGTAAACAGAGACTGAGACTTCAGAATACTCAGCTGTAGAGATGCTGAGTTTTTATATTTCATACATATAGGCTTTTTTTAAGGAGGACAAAACATGTACTCTTTTTCATTGCAAGACATACCAACACATTTGAATTTTCTTTTTTAAAATTTTTTATTTTACATCAGAGTAGAGTTGATTCACAATGTTGTGTTAGTTTCAGGTGTACAGCAAAGTGATTTAGTTATATGTATTCGTATATCTATTTTTTTTTTCAAATTCTTTTCCCATGTAGGTTATTACAGAGTTAGGCTGTTTTTAATCTAGAGCTCAAGTAGGCAGTTTTAAGCTCTGGACCTCAAGCCAGTGTGGTTCATGTTTTGTCACTATAGGGTCTACAGTAGAACTTTATTTTAGTAGTCTTATGAAGTTTTCCTAAATTTTGAGTTATTAAAAACTGACCAGAAAGAGTACTATAAAAGATTGCACCGATTACAAGATGCTTAGCCTGTAAGTACTAACTTACACTGTACTTAGGGTAAATTAAGAAAGATGTGTTTACTTACTTGGTAACTTTAAAAGTTCTTAAAGTCTAAAAATAGTGTGCTTTTTGTAAAGAAAAGAAAGCACATGTCCTGTTTCTCTTTTTTAAAGAAATTAAAGCTCATAAGAAATAAGAGATAGCAGAAGGTATTAAATTATTTCTTCCTTAACAGCACAATCCCACATCAGATTTTAAATATTAATACAAAAGAATAGGCAAAAGGATAATGGCGCTGACTTCAGTTCTAACCCAGATAAAGCAGGAAATTGAGTGAAATCAGTTCTTCCTCTAATCTTACATGGAAAAAAAAAAAGTGTCATATGGCAAACCCATATGATTCCAATCTGTTGGGTTTTTTCATCCCTGCAGTGACATTCAGACTCCAGAAACTATATCAGAAACGTAGTCAATATTTCAACACCATCATGCAAACTAGAAATGCAGGTAAGGTATGTGATAACTTACTGCATTTCAAAAAAAGCGTCCTGATTGGGACAGGATGTTGGTCATATATCTTCTTCTCTCTTCAGAAACTTAATGGCTGTTTTCTTCCTTGCAACTCACTCTTCGTAAAGGCATGTTTTCTCTTCTTTTCCCCATAGAATGGAAGAAAAAGAAGAAGGATCAGTATCTTAAAAATAAGCTTTCCCACTACTTGGGGACATGACCAACTTCCATTACTAGTCACTCATTTCACACGATCCTCTCCTGCCTCAACTTACAATGTTCTTCTACACACGCCCCCTCTCCTATAACAAACACACCATTCCCATGACTTTGCACATTTGCCCATGTTATTCTCTGTTTGGGACCCCTCCTCATCTGCCCACTCCTTCCCCCACTCCACCCTTGCTCCTCTTTCCTGCACCTAATTCTTCCTGCTTGTTAATGTATCAAGAATCAGCTCCTCTAGGAAACCCCCAAGAACAAGTTAGATGCCTTTGTGTTCTGAATGTGCTGTCAGAGCTCACCTCAGTGGTCCACTAGGATTGTTTGTTAGCTTTTCTCACTTCTTGACCAGACTGTGAATTTCTTAAGGGCAAGAACTTATCTATTCATTTTTGCATGTCCAGCATCTTATCCAGTTTAGTATATATTATGTATTCAGTAAATGGTTGTTGAATGAATCAGTGAATCAGTGGTTTTCCGTTAGGAGAGTGAACAAGGTATATTTCTTAGAACAGAATCTGAAAAGCACACAGAAAGAATCTGGGCATTTTTGCTTGAGGAAAAAGTACTTTGACAGGGACCACTTTTGAAACCCCGCCTACTTGCCTCTCGTATTCTTTGTGAAATAGGAATATTAATTATCAGATCCTATCAAAGGAGATCTAGTTATTAAGGGACAAAACAAATTGGTATAAAATGGACTTTCTTACAAGAGAGTCCCAAATCTTATATCCTAAGGACAATATTATGTTGAAATACCTCAATAGCTTCCAAATACTAATACATGTGATATCATATGATTAAAACAGTATGAGTCAAAGGAAGGAACAGGATGTCTAGGTTTTCAGTGTACTTGGTATTCCTTAACAGAATATTTTATTAGTGTATAGTCTCTTGACAGTTATTTCCTGATCTTATTTTCCAATGAAGCTTTTTAGATTTAAGATGTTTATTCTGAAGATAGGTGTATGATATTTTATTTTCATTATAGATGTAACAAATAGAACACATTTATCCTCTGTGGCCAGGGAATAAAAGGAGCCTTATGTGTAGAAAGTAGTGAAATCTCCAAAATATGAAAATTGGGTGTGGGTGAACTTGAAGTCAGTGTGTAAGACAAGCATAGAATCTTCTGACTTTATTTTCTTTAATAAAACTTATTTATTTATTGTTAAGGAAAGTCAGAGACCTGGTGCACATTTCTACAACTGAAATACTTCTTACACTTAATACTATTTGTTGAAAGGATAGAAAAAAAAGCTAACACCTAAAAAGAAAACTAAGCTTGGAGAGGGGATCATCACTAATGGATGTATTAATGCATGGATTGCTGATTCTCTGATTATATACATTTTTTTAAAAAAGGTTATTTGTTGGTGTACCCCCCAAAAATAATAAATAAATAAAATTTTAAAAAAAGTTATTTGATAAATGAGTACAAATAGATGGTTTATTGACATTTTAGGGAGGAGTAACAAACTCTATTTAAAAAGAGACCCGATCTGAATTAACAAATCACCATGTTGTATGGGATGTTGAAAATTCATGGCCTGTTCTGGGTATTTCGTTCCCATTTGGTTCATTGTGATAAAATACTGGGGCATAGGTAGTCTAGGACCTGACAGCAGTCTCCACTTTAGCAGGACCAGCATCATGGCTGTGTGGTTTAATTTAGGAGGCGGTTATAGTCTACCAACCCCAAAATGGACCAATGAGAGCTTGGCTAGGACTTGCCTATGGTAGCCCATAGAACTCACCTGAAAGAGTACCAACTCACCTCAGCCAATTGGCCTGTCAATTGACTGAAAAAATAGAAAACATTTCTAATGTATTTTAGCAAAATGTGATATTTTGAAAGGGGTCTGAAATATAGTAGCGATCTTAAAGCTGGATTTTTGTTTCTTTCCAGGCTTTGTCTCTGTCTATTAGTCACTCTTTCTCCCTCCTTCCTCTTGTGACCTGGTAGGTAACAAGAGAAAACATATATATTGTCTCGTGTTACTTTATTAATAACAACGACCAAACAATTGAATTCTGGCCACCCGTCCAGGTCAGATTTTTAATTTAAACGGTGTCTTCCTTGGAGTTGCCTTGGAATTAGGTTCTTATTCCCTCACCATGTCTTTTGTATTTCTGAAAGATATTCATCAATGAGAAATAAGAATTCCAGTCTCATTCTAGAGAACTAATTCTATCCTTTCTCACTCATGTTTTACTTCTTTTCCATTCCCCATGCCTCTGCCACTGCCAGATAAACCGATTATCTCAATTTTTATCTTCTCTTTTATATTTGTAAGGCAATAACTGAAATTGGCCTGCTCCGAGGCAGATCCTCTGGCTGACAGGAAAACTTGAGGCAAAAATGGTTTGAATAAATTTACGGGTAGTTTTGATCACATCTATCAGTTTTATAACCTGCCGTTCATAATAGATCGCTTCCTAACCTGACCCTGGCCCTGGCCCTGGCCCAGCTCAGAAAATTACTAGCGTAGTTACTGGGTTGACACTTGAATGCGTATCTTCACATTTAGTAATCTGAAGGAAGATTTCCAGAGGCATGATAATAAGGAAATTTAATTAAGCGCTCGTGTTGACTCAGGAATATTATGTACAGCATTGATCCACAGTGTAGCTAATACATTCATTATGCTGCAGATTTCAAGTGATTTCTTAGTACACTGGCCAATCAGAGCAGAACCTGTCTCAACAGGAATGTTGAAAGAGGCAAGGCAGTGAAACTTTCATCTCCACTGGGAGTGAACTAACTTGCCAAATCTGGGCCATCAATCAGAGCAAATATGTTCAAAACAAATCATACATCTTCCACATTTCATAGTACTCATCAGCACTTTTGAAGTCAGGAGTCCAAAGCAGACACTTTTGGCCAAGTTTTCCACAGCCTGTGGTTTAGGCAATATGCCTCAGCTATCTTTTTCAAGGCTATGGTTCTCAGGTAGCTGTACTCCATGGGGCAGTGTCAACAAAATCTGAAAGGACAGATGGGCAGCTTCGTTTATAAGGGAGGTCATTACATTATATCTTTGAAAATGTTGTCTTAAAAATCAAGCCGTTGTCTAAAAGGTCTCTTGGAATCACTTAGAGCTTGAATGCATGAATAGATTAGAAGACTGAGTTTCCCACTCATATACTGTGCTAACACTCATTATATAGGCAAAAAAGTACAGTATGAAGTGTCTGTACGTGGGTGGGGGGGGCAGGAGAGTGTTAAAACATGAAATAATTCATTTATTGTCACTGTTCTCATTGTGTTTCTTTTAAATATTTTATTAGGAAATCTCATCAAACATAATAGAAAGCTTCATGAAGAGTACAGAGATCAGTGTGTATCCCGCACCCAAACTGACTGATTGTAAACATTCTGCCTCATATGCTGTATCACTGTATTTCTCTTTGTGTACACACACACACACACACATTCACACACATATTACTTTTGTTCTTTGAACCCTTTGAGAGAAAGCTACACACATCATGGCTGTCCATCCTCCAACTTCCCAATCTATACCTCCCAAGAACAAGAATACTTTTCTGTACAGCTAATATACACTCAAACACCTGATTGCCTTTGAATATTTCAGCATGATTTATTTTTATACCTTTTTACCTCAAATTCTAACTGAGATACTGAAACTGGTAGAAAGAATAACTCAACTATCTGAAAAAAGTCATATCGCTCATATTTTAAATTCTGCCAACAAACATGGCATGCCAGTATGTGGGAAATGATTCAGTGTTGGTTTTAGGAAAAGTAGATGGGTTACTTCTAATAGAGGGCTTCCCTGGTGGCTCAGTGGTTAAGAAACCACCTGCCAATGCAGGGAACACAAGTTCGAGACCTGGTCCAGGAAGATCCCATATGCTGCGGAGCAACTAAACCCATGTGCCACAACTACTGAGCTTGCGCTCTAGAGCCCGCACGCCTAGAGCCCGTGCTCTGCAACATGAGAAGCCACCGCAATAAGCCCACTCACCGCAACTTGAGAAAGCCCTCGCACAGCAATGAAGAACCAACACAGCCAGTAAATAAATAAATAAATAAGAAGAAGAAAAAACTAATAGAGATTTCCCTTAATAAAGAAATCTTATGTGTTTAGGGATGCATCTTATCAGTGGCACTGCAGTTAGCTAGCATTCATTAGGGCAGACAGAACATCTTGTCTTTCTGTATTTTTGATCCTGTTTTTCCTGTAGTGATCGCATAACTCCAGGTTTTGAAAGATTTCAGTAGTTTCTCCTTAGTCAGTGCCATTGCCTTGCTTCCTGACAGTAAGCAGCAGAGAAGTGGAGGGGGCACTGGTGATGCTGGGTGGGTTCTGGAGAGATCAGGGGTCTTGTGTGTCGTTATCCTGACACTACACCACAGCCATTGCTTCGCTGAGATAGATAGCAGTGGATCGCTCCCACAGTGGTTCTTGTAGCTGTTTTTATCTCCTATCTTAATTTTTAAAATGAAGGTTTACACTGGTGTGAATAAACAGAACTGAGATTTGTGTTTAATAATCTATATAGCTACTTTTGATAACACATACCTGACTTTTTTTTCCCCAAAGGGTCTTGAGCAGGCGTATCCCTCTCCACCCCAGTGTAGCCAGCAGTATGCCTGTGTATTGGGGGATCCAATTGAGAACAAAAGTGCTTCAGGGATTTAGAATGAGCAGCAGGGTTTTCTGTAGGAGGAAGTTGTGATGCTGCAGCAACTTGTGAAAAACGGTTGCTTGGTAACCATAGTGGACCCTATAGTGGCACAGTCCTGCGAAGTCATCTGGGAGGCTGTGTGTTCTTCTAATGACAATGGACACACAGAGGTGGGCCTCAAGTATGTGCAAACAACACGTTTACTACCCTGAGCAGACTCTTCTTTTATTCATTCAACAGATTCGCTTTGAAAGGTAACGTTCCAGGAGATGGAGATTTGGTAATAATTAAGACAGCCATGGTCAATAAGCACCTCATGGGGCTTACACATGAAATGTTTTGCTTTAAAATATTGTACACTAAGAATGTTTGTGCTCTGACCATATGAGCACAGTGTGTCATTCTGTAAACCTTTCAGACATGACTTGGATCCTCAAGAATGTAGTTTTAAAGCTGTTGGATTTGCAGGAGGAGAGAACATTGGCTTTGAATGACAAATCATGGAAAGAAAAAATTTTGAAAAGATCCTCCAGCTTGTAATGATTTAACAAGAGCAGTGTGCTCAGACCCTACTGAGTCAGAAAAACATGTAAACATCTGTGTGTTCCCGTGTATACATGAGCAGGGTGGGGAGGCCAGGGGGAGAACCTTCCTCAAAATGAGCACAGCGTTCTTCATGGTAGGGAAACCATTTTTTGGTTCATCACTTTCAGGCTTCCATCAGCTTCCAGGCTGGAATGACTTCCAAATCAGCCTGGAAAGACAAATATCTGAATCCTAAGGGAAGCTCCAGGGTGGTTCTTGCAGAGTTTTGTTTGGCATATTTTCTCAAAATTATTTTCAGATTGTTCCAGAGCAAGCTCTTAATTCACAATCTATCACTGCACAATATCTTTGAATTACAGTAAACTGGAGACCAGTTATCCAATAACTAAATTTCAGCCTGGCCTATGTCAACACACTTCTTGTTGACAAGACTAAGCTACGGTCCTAGATCATAGGTGAATAGGAGTTTTATTAATGGTGTTTATATTAGCTGGGATTGTATTTGGCTGTGAATATAGACATCTAAAATAGAAGTGGTTTAAACAAGGTAGATGTTTATTTCTGCATCATGTTAAAATCGAAAGGTAGGTAGTCCAGAGCTCATGGGGCAGCACTTCTATTCCATAAAGTCTTCAAGGACACATGCTTTTTCCATTATGTTGTTGTTAGATGTGGCCTCAATATGTAAATTCAACTCATGACCCGATATGGCAACCCCAGTTCCATCCATCAACTTCATATTCTAGCCAGTAGAAAAGAGAAGGTAATGGAGAAGGACAAATAAAAGATACGTGAGAGATGTCTTTTAATAAAAGTTCCTGAAGCTTCCATATCACACTCCTACTTCCAACCCATTCACTGGGACTTAGTCATAGGGTAACACCTGGCTACATAGGAGTCTGGGAATTTTCTGTTTTGAATATCCATTTGCTTAGGTAAAAATTGGGGTTCTACTACAGAACTGATGAAAAGCATCAATATTAGAGGCCAGCCAGCAGTCTCTGCTACCGTGTTGCCTATTACTAATGTTGCATGTGTTTTAAATATTTGATAGTGTGCAGCAGTATATTTGCAATATCATTTGTAGTGTGACCTTGTACAGTACGAGCTTAGTAGCTGTAGTTTTCAAGAAAGTTGTGTTAAGCTCTGTTAGACTCTTTTACCTACCCTGGATAAGGACCTAAAGGTTTCATGTGCTAGCCTGATGACTAATTTTAATGATGTGTGCAAATAGATTCCCTACCTCAAAGATGATGTGGTCACCTGGAAATGGGGAAAGGAGAACCTGGTAGCACGGAACAAAAGTAGTTTGGGCTCTTAACAACTGTTTGAGGCTCTTCATGTTCTTACCAACTCATACCCTCATCTAAATTTGAATCACAGGTACATTTTGAACTTACGGTAAAGTCCTAAAGTCCCACATGAGGATTACTGCGCTTGTTCTAACAAGATTGTGTGCCAGCAGGCATGCCACAATTTGAGAGTTACAAATAGGGAGGTCTGAAAGGAGAGGGGCAGAGGAGGTAATTTCTTTTAACTCGACTGCAGTGTCTTGGATTAAGGTAGATAATGGTTCCCATTTCGCTGACATGAGACAGATATGTCACTAAATAGGGAGAATGAACAATCAAAGAGCTGATTTAATTTCCAGCGGGGTTTATGGAAGCACCGAAACACGATGTAGCCAAATGTTCCTAAAAGTATGAAGTAATCTAATTCGTTCCATCATTACAAGAAATTAAAGCCAAGCACAGTTACATCCCAGTAGTGAAAAGAATCAGTTCAAGTGCCATTGTTATTGACCGAATGAAGTGAGCTCTCTGATTACCTTGACCAGTCAACGTTTTAATTTTTGTCTGTCCATTTATTCCAGATCACATTAGAGGGCCTTAATTGATTTTGACCAAAGAAGCTACATTATTAAGGTGCAGTTTAATTTGAGCAGCGTAATTACTAGATTAGAGTTTTCAAATGGACGTGTCTTCTAGATTTCATTACATTTGGGGACGTAATTATTAGGGATTCTTTGTTTCTTAGTGTTCATAAGAGGTCCAAGATGAAAGAAAGACAAATTTAGAGAACTGATTTTTTGTTGTTGTTGTGCCATCAAGAGTGTCTCTGACAAGAGGTGTCTGTTCTTCCAGGAGTGGCCCAAATCTCCTGAAATGCTTTGGTGATTTGAGAGAGTTGCTTCTATAGAGGAAAACCTTGGGCTGGTGCGGTACCCAGACTTCCTGGGGAGGTAGAGTTGGGCAGCTAAATGATGTGTGATGAACTCTCCCATAGTGTCCATATGATTTGGCATCCACACCAGGACACTTCTGAGAATGAAATGCGATGCTATTCATACTTATGCTGGGATAAAAGACATAAACCTGGTAAATTCAAGGCCACTTAGAATATATGAACCCCCTATCCATATAGAAAAGGGACAATAGATATCTAAACAAACAAATGGAATAGGGTGTTCAGGCATCCAGACAATAAACCGTTCTGTAGGACACTGGGAGGTGAAGATGAAGGTAAAGCTCACCGTACCAGGAATTTCTCTCTGCGGCACAGAAGTTACTCTAATCACGTGATATCTCAGAGCATGAGGCTTACAAGCCCCGGAACCACGTTAATATTCCTCTAACAGTCTAGCTATTGATTCTCAGAGGTGTGAGAAGCTCTGGAAACATTACAGAAAGATAACCTTAACAAAGGGAATGTTTCTTGCTTTTTCCGTTTAATTCAGTTCAACAAACATATATTGGATATCTGGTATGTGACAACCAGTATTTAGCACCAGAGATCGAAAAATGTATTTGATATGGTCCCAGTCCTGGAGAAATTCACTCTAGTAGTCAACAAATCATGGCAATAGATTATTTAGTGATTTAATTACTCGAAGAATTATTAACTTCAGATTTGGCTGTCATGCATCATACATGATGCCTGCCAGTCTCTGTCTTTAGAGGGAACTCCTGCTGGGTGGTAACCTGGATTTTTCCAGACCCCTAGTCATGCTAGACACTATGCAAATAAACAGGGTGAGTGGATTGTTCTAGTTTCACTCTTTTTATTCAGAGGTCTTTGTTTTCCAGATTACAAATTTATTTTTTTTCCACCCGGAAAGCCCTTCCCTGCCATCTGAGCTGTTCTGACCAAATCAGCAGAGATAAACTACAGAAATTCAGGATGTCTGGGTTAAAAAAGGTTTGCTTGTTTAATTAGATAAACAATTTGAGAGTACTTTCCAGGATTACTCTTCCTAATCACATTGATAAAGGCTGGGAAGAGCCTCTCAGTCAGTCAGTGGATAATAGAATCTGGGAAGAAGAGTGAAACACGGGAAGGAGCTGGAAATAATTCAGAAAATCCTCACACACTGTGTGTGCCTGCGTATACAATTCATCATCACCATGCTTTTCTGAGCACTTACTTTTACACCTATAATCCAGTTAATCTTCAAAATCACCCTGTGATGTAGGTACTGCTCTCTGCATTTTTCAAATTAGAGAACAAGCTTAAACAAGCCCACCAGCTTATATGAGGGTCTCAGGCTCGTCAGTGGCAAAGCTCAGGTTGGGAAACAAGGACTGCCTTACTCCAAAAACTGTTCTCTTGAATTTTCAGTCCCTCTGTGGCACAGAATAACCGAGCATATAGTTCACTCAGAGATTAAGAGGAGCAGGGACCCACCCAGCCTCGTTTCTAAATAAAGAAATAAGGGGTGGGGGCAGGTCAGAGCTCCAATAAGGGCTTTACTCCTAGAGAATAAGCACCTTCCTCTAGAAGCCAACCAAACAGGTTCAATTCGATTGCCAGTCTCACCCCGAAGGAGAATCATTGATGGTTACTTGGCCTGATGAATTCATTTCTAAACTTTCATTCCCCACAAAGAGAGCAGGACCCAGGCACTGAAACCGAGTAGCGCCTGGGCGCGGAGCCCTCCTTTTGTCCACCATTTCTCATAAGGAAGACGCCAGCCTCCGTGACCTTCCCTGAGTTCCAGAGGGCCCGGATTTGAACAGCTGCTATTCAAGGGAGGAGCAGCCCAGACACCACCTGAGGCAAGATTAAAGGGACCAGAGAAGTTCCTGGAGATTAGGAGACTAGACCACCTGAGATGACATTAAAGGAGTGCAAGCCCTGCTCACACCCTAATCTTGTCAGAGACCCCACCTTTGAACCACTCTTATGAAACCCTTCACTAGATCCTCTGGGGTTGAGACATGTAGCTTTTCGAGGCACAAGCCTGGTGTGGCCCCCTTTGCCTGGCAAAGCAATAAAGCTGTCCTTTTCTACTTCACCCAAAACCCTGTCTCTGGGGTTTGATTCGGCACCGGTGTACAGAGAGACCAAGCTTTCAGTAACAGGGCCACAGGGACCAACTCATGGGGAAGAGGATGAAGCAGGCAGGAGGGACAGCGAGTAGGGAATTCAAGCTACCAAATTTAAATTCTCAAAGGGCTGGATTTTCTTCACCCACTGATCTGCCAGCCCCAGTTTTTCTCCTCTGCCTCCCACAGTTGCCTCGTTCCTTGCTCTTTTACATAAACATTGTCTTCTTGGTGTTCTCCGCTTCCAGTTGGTTGGATTTCTCCGCTCTTAGAGACCCATGCCTCCCCTTTCCTCCTTTGCCCAGTGGTTGTAGCTCTCTGTCTCCTTTTCTCTCTCACTCCTAGGCTTCCACTGAAGAGAATGTGGAGAGTTGGAGAAGGAAAAGACTGTTGTTTTGTTTTGTTTTGTTTTATAAATTTATTTATTTATTGGCTGTGTTGGGTCTTTGTTGCTACACATGGGCTTTCTGTGGTTATGGCGAGTGGCAGCTACTCTCCATTGTGGTGCACAGGTTTCTCATTGCGGTGGCTTCCCTTGTTGCGGGGCACCGGCTGTAGGCATGTGGGCTTCAGTAGTTGTGGCACATGGGCTGAGTAGTTGTGGCGCACGGGCTGTACAGCACAGGCTCAGTGGTTGTGGCGCATGGACTTATTTGCTCTGCGGCATGTGGGATCCTGCCCGGCCAGGGCTCGAACCCGTGTCCCCTGCATTGGCAGGCAGATTCTTAACCACTGCACCACCAGGGAAGTCCCCAAAAGACCATTTTTGTGTCTGGTGTGCCTGAAGCCTAGTGCCAAGAGCTGGTTCTTGCTCCATCTGAGCCACCAGGCCCACCCTTGCTGTTCCCTGAATCCCAACCCGGTTTGCAGACTCTGATCACGAGTTACCAGGTGGAAGAGGGCTGGGCCATTGTCTGCAGGAAGACTGGCGTGCTTCTGCCTTAGCACGCGTGAATTCCTTTTTTTTTAAATTAATTTTTATTTTATGTTGGAGTATAGTTGATATACAATGTTGTGTCAGTTTCAGGTTTACAGCACAGTGGTTCAGTTATACATATGCATGTATCTCTTCTTTCTCAGATTCTTTTCCCGTTTAGGTTATTACAGAATATTGGGCAGAGTTCCCTGTGCTATACAGTAGGTCCCTGTTGGTTCTCTATCTTAAATATAGTAGTGTGTGTATGTCAACCGTTTGAAATCACTGTGATTGTTCATTTTTGGACCAGTACCTCTAGACTGGGGGCTCCCTGAAGCCAGAGATCTTCTGAATTCAGCTCTGTACATTGAGCACCTCTTGGAGTATGAGATACCTCCTAGCAGATGTTCAGCAGATATTTGTTGAGTAATGCGTCGGACCAAAGTTTAAATAAACAAGAATGAATCAACGTCAATAAAAGCAACAAAACAATGTCTAGTTTCCCAGCTTTGTCCGTGAAAAGGACTTACCCCCGGTAAAACCAAAACAGGCAAAGTATATGATTCCCTCCAGCTCCAGAATCCAGCATCCCACATCTTCTCCTGAGTGCCCCCTCCCTGAGTGATCGCAGGATCACTGCACTCCAGACTTTTCTGCTGCTCCTACGGAGAGCTCGTCATCTGCCTCTATGCAGAGCTGCCTTTGGAAGAACTATTGCATGAGGGAAGTGACACGTGAAAGGCATGAATAGAGTAGATGGAAGAAAAGAGGGAAGGAAGGACTGGATGAGCGAGAGGCAAGTGTGACCAAATGTGCAGAGGTGGGACTCTGGGGGGACGTGCTGACAGGAGGTGGAGAGTGTAGGCGGGGTCAACCACAGGGGATGGTGAGGATAGATGGGTCTAGTGAGATGGATTTTAGAGGGTGTTCCAGGAGTCTAAGTGAAATTTAGATGTAAACCTATATGCATTAAAATCCAGAATATGGTCTTGTGTAAGGAGAGATATTATCATTACAGAAGAGGTGCTTTGGGAACATAAGGTTATGTAGGAGGGATTGAAAGAGGAAAAGACCCCAAGGAATTGAGGGAAGAGCTAGGTTTTCTGGGACTTTCTTTGTAAGAGAGAATTAAATTGAGGGCCAAATGGAAAGATTTATTTTTCCTATTTATTTGCCAGTGAAGGGGTTAGGATGTTAGGATGTGTGGCAGTCTTTGGGAAACAGTGCTCCCTCTTTGGTTGGGTCATTAGTAATTGTTAGGTCATTGGAGTCAGATATTTTTGGTCAGGCCAAGTTCCTCACAGCACATCTCATAGGGGTCCAGTTGGTCCATAGACAGCTGAGGTCATTTGGCCAAGACCGTCCCTGAGTAATTATTGGAACCTGGTAAGGAATCTCTGTCGTTTGACTCCAAAGCAAATAGTCTTTGTGACCCCACATTACCATTCGGATTCCAGAAACACTTAATTTTTCTATCTTGAAATTATAATGTCCTTATAGGCTTGTCTAAAACACCATCTCAGGAAGACTTCTGTCACTTGTGCTAATAAGCACTGCAGATATTAGAGGTTGCAATCTGGCCACTAAGTGTTATGACTTTTTTTGTTCTGTCCTTAAAATATTTAACTTTTTAAAATTAGTTGCCAAAACTTTAAGAACAGATTTTGCATATAAAAACTCCAAATGTGGGGAATCTTTTGAAAAACCTGAAGATCTGACAATAATTGGGCATCATTCCCACATGTGCCCTCCGAAGTCCCCACCTAGTACACCCGCAGTCCCCCCAGCCACGCCATTCATCCATCCATCCATCCATCCATTCATTCGTATGATCTGTCTGGCTCCTATAAGGCTCGTAGTGAGTGATCTATGCTCTGTGTGTCCAACTGGCAAGCCATAAGGAACCTCACACATGTATGGAGAAATGACTTACAAAATATCTGCATATTAGACAGCTCATACCTTAAAGAACCTCGTGTTTTACTTACATCTCTCTTGCAATAGAAAAGTAGAGGGAGAGTTTTTATTACAAAGTGGGAAGGAGAGACAAGAGGGAGACAAAACTAATATTTATTAAGCTAGATGATTCCTTACCTCTGTGTTTTCAAACTTATTCATAAATTGCAAAATCAGTTTTACTGGTCCCGATCAATATTCTTAAAATAAATAGAGTAGAAAACATCCAAGTGGTTCATACCTGGTGAGAGTTAATATTATTTCATGTAAGTTGTATTTCAGTTCTTTATATACTGGATCAAATATATGTCGTGTGTGTGTGTGTGTTTCAATTATATGTAGATTTCCTTCATATTGTGTGTATATCATTCTTTCACTGTAATTTAAATGCATGGTTTGTTAAAGACTATAAACAAATTTTGCCATGACTATTATATATAACACACAGGAATTGCTTTTAATAGGAGTTCACTCCCTCCTACCTTTTTTTTTTTTTTTTCCCAGTAGTGTGTATCTGTTAATCCCCAACTCCTAATTTATCTCCCCTGCCTTTCCCATTTGGTAACCATAAGTTTGTTTTCTATGTCTGTGAGTCTGTTTCTGTTTTGTACATAAGTTCATTTGCATCATTTTTTTAGATTCCACATATAAGTAATATATGATATTTGTCTTTGTCTGACTTACTTCACTTAGTATAATAATCTCTAGGTCCATCCATGTTGCTGCAAATAGCATTATTTCATTGGTTTTTATGGCTGAGTAGTATTCCATGATATATATACATCTCCTATATATATATATATTCATATATATATATATATCTCCCACATCTTCTTTATTCATCTGTCAATGGACACTCAGGTTGCTTCCATGTCTTGGCTATTGTAAACAGTGCTGCTGTGAACATCGGGGTGCAGGCATCTTTTCAAATTAGAGTTTTCATCTTTTCTGGGTATATGCCCAGGAGAGGGATTGCTGGGTCATACAGTAACTCTATTTTTAGTTTTTTTAAGATACCTCTATACTGTTCTCCATAGTGGCTATACCAAATTACATTCCCATCAACAGTGTAGGAGGGGTCCCTTTTCTCCACCCCCTTACCTTTCTAAACCAAACAGGTATCAAAACATTCCTGTACATATTTTTTATATTAGGAGTCAGTACCCACACTTCTTCAAAAAATGTTAAAACAATTAATAATAGTATTCATTATACTTCCTACTTCAAATAAGTATCCTGGTGATAGTATAAAATATGTTTCGTACCATGGTTCACTGTCAAAAATGTTTGAAAGACACTTCCTTATCTCATTTACTCTTCCCCTAAAACTCTGTATGGGTGGAGTCTGGGCTTTCAGAAGAAAAATGACAGTCTCCACAGGAGTGGACGTTCCCCATGATTTTTGCTTGTTGGAAGGTCTCAGAGAATGCCAAAAAGGAATGGTCTGTTTAGCTGGGGCCTTGGATAAAGGACACATTTAAGGTGGGAAGCCATGATTATTAGGTCACCAGGACAAATTATGAAAACAAGACATACAGACTGAACTTAGAATGTGGACCTAAATATCCAGAAGCTACTCCATTGGTTATTTTGCAACAAAATATTATATGAATGAAATAAATAATGCCAGTGAAATGGTAAATGCACTGAGTATAGTGGTCTTAGCAAAATGGAAAAATTCATGGAACTTAAAAGTTATACTTCAGGAGTTAAAATATGCAATACTGTTTAAAAATATAAAGTCATCAGAGGGACACACCACAGCAACTGATTTTAGTGGATCTCAAACTTTCCTTAACTCTAAACCCTTAATAATCTCAATGCAAAATGTCCACACATTAAATAAATAATTCTAGCTAGTAAATATGCCCTTGAGATTTATACAAATATTTATAATATTTGCACAGCCATTCAACTTTTTTCTCTAATCAGAAAACTGTATTTATGCATAAACCTGGAATATTCAAAGTAAAATATTGTTTTACAAGATCAGAGGATGGCAAGTGTCCAAGTTGTTTTGAAATATATATTTTCAAAAGCTGATCTTAATGAAATAAAACATGAATGACATACTTTATACATCTAGCTTAATAAAAGGACTACAGTTTAAATTGTTTAAAGTAGCAGGCACAATGAATACTGTTGCTTATTGTGTTAATTTTCCAAGAGATGCAGGTGCTAGCTGCTACTAGTATTAAAAATATGTACAGAAATGTTTTGATGATCCCGTTTTAAGAAGAGAAGAGGAGGAAACCGATCACTGTTAGAATCAGCTGTTATGTGTTACACGTAACAGACTTGATAAATATTTATAATGTTTTTTAACAAATCATGCATTTAAGTTGAAAGGAAACCAACAAAAACGAAATAGGCATATGGATATGTGATTCTTTAAGTTAGTCTTAAAATTCAAATAAAATATGGAACATGGCCTGGGGGTGCAACTTTCTGTGGGATGTATTTTTAGCTCTATTTACAAATGGATAGATTGGGAAAGTTAAATAATTCACACAGCTTTGCCACATGGTTGGTAAGTTTCAGAGCCAACACTGGAACCTAGGTCTCTGTCCACAATGTCCTGCTCTTCATATCGCTCATGACTGTCATAGGAGGCCACTAGAATAGAAGCTTCTAGAACTCTTGGCTTATTGTTCACTGTGTGTCTAGACTCCTGCAATGGATTCTTAATCTCCCTCCTCCCTTCCCCATTTTATCCTCCTAGACCACCAGTGAACTTATCCAATTCCCTTCATATCCACTAGCTCAAGGCCGCACATTTAAGTATTCAACTCTGTTTCCCTTCTGCTCCCTGGAAAGATACTCCATCCAGGCCATTTTCCACCCACACGTGGAACCTTTATTCAGGCTTCAGATGCTAATCCTACCTGAAAAGAATGCTGGCTGACTCCCTCCTCCCGCAGCCGTTCAAATGAAGACCTCCATCCAGGTTCACCTTCTTTCTGGAACCCTGCATACTTAGCTACAGTCCCACAGTAGCGCTTCCAAGCCGAATGATTTCTCTGCCACCTTACACTTGTCTCTAGGAGGCAGCTGGTCATGTGTCTGATTTTCTCAGCAGGGTGTTATAAGTTCCTTCCCAGGTCCAGGCCACTGAATCTTTCATGTTCTTGTAGTTCACAGCAACCAGCACATCAGAGAGCTCAATAAATATGTATGGATTTTTGGACTGCTCTCTTTTTGGGGAAAAGAGAGACAGGAAGGAAGGGAAAGAAAAGGGTTCCTCTCTGGCCATTTCTCAACAGTACACTAAGGCATGAGGAGGGGAAATAAGACGTCTTTGGTAGAGATTTCAAATCTGTGGAACCTACAGAATATATGTGCTACGTTTATGTTTTCAGACTCGCCTGACATGCTTTAGGGCAAAGTCTTCCGAAGTATGCCTGAAGACACTACAGTTGTTGCATTGCAGGAGCAAATATGTTTAAATAATACTTGTTGAATGACATTAAGCAGGGCTCTTTCCTGTAGAGCTTCTGGCTTTTGGTAGGTTCAGGTCCATTAAAATCACTGTCCATTAAAATCATATATAACATTTCCCAACTTTGCCCACAGAATTCTCTTAGTGAGGAGAATCTTATAGAAATTATGTTCATTTAAACATTCTTTGGGAAATGTTGGAATGATAGCTCCCAGTAACCTCATAGTAAGTGGTGTTCCGTCATTAACCAATGACATATTTTGTATGTATTTTTAAATACTAGTGAATTTGCATGATTTGGGGTGGTCTTGTGAAGGCTATTCTAGATCTTAGATTCTTCACTCATGTCCAGCCCAGAACTGGTTAATAATTGAGGGCCGATTAATCGAAGGATGATGGTAAAAAAATAGTAATTGGTTTAGTATTGAGGACCCGTGAGAGTGGGAGTAACCCTTTATGTATGAAATGAAGTGCCTTATTGTCGATTAATGTATTTGAACAACCTTATAAGTTGGGTCAGAATAATAATTACTATTGATTGAGTACCTACTATAAGTCAGATATACATACATTACATGCATTTTCACATGCATTTCTCATAAAAATTAATTTCCAACTTATACAGTGGGCTCAGGTATTTAAATGACTAATTTGAGATAACATGATGACTAGAACAATGGCGAAGCTAGAATTCAAATTCTGGGTGACTTAAAGATCTATGCTCTTTCTGATCTGTCATACTACTTCCCCTGGGGAACTCTCTGAGGGTCATGGGTCTTTGCATGTGTGTGTAAGAGCTTTCTTATCCACATCTAAATCTGTCCAGATACTCTTGCACAATTAGAAAACTAATTTCTTTTACTTAAGCTTGTGTATGGTGCCAGTTCATGCACAAGTAGACCAGCCACGTATATTTGATATAATCTTGAGTGGTGAAACTTGCTCTGTAATGTAGACACACTTAACAAATGCAGGTTTACCAGTAAGCTGACATGGATTCTCACTCCTGTGTTCTATTTATAGCACAAGTAGTGAGTATAAAATTGGGACACAAGAAATTACCCTTCTCAAACCTATTCATAGCCTATTTAAAAGGGCCTAGCCTTTCTTTGTACACTTTTTGTATATATATTTTTTTCTTAGCTCTGACTTCAATTCCTTTAAATGGAATGAATGTCTTTTTGGCATTACTTCTCTTTAGGTATCCCTAGTGAAGGGGAATAAGGAAAGAAGGCAACAGAGGTACCAATTCAGAGTAAAACAATTCTGGAGCAGTTTTGATTAAAATAATTATTTTATTTTCTCCATTAAGGAAGGAATTCTCCACCTGGAGTCCTTGGGGACTTCAGGGAGGTCAGTGAAAACTTTCAAAATAAAAACTCCAATTATATAAACTTACGTCCACTTTGCTGGAAAGGTTTGCTTTAGACTCTCAAAAGATTTATTAGGCTTCCAAAAAGGTTTACAAACAATGTGCCTTTTGAAGTTCAGGGAATCAAAATATATCTACCACCAATGCCTCCTCTATGGGCAATCACTTAAGGGAGTTTTCCTTCTATGTGAAAAGTGAGAATAAAGATTGGGAGATAAGGGTGATGGAGTGTACAAGATAGAATAGTGAGCAATGTATCAAGTCTAGGTTATGGGGAAAAGAAATATGTGATATAATGTGACCATGAATTATAATGTAAAGACTGGGAAGGGATTCTTAAGCCAGAAGAGTCATATTCTAAGGAAAATCCAAGTAAAAGTCTGGAATTTAAAAATCTAAATTATTTTTTACAAAGCAAAAACCAACAGTATATATGTGTAGAGTCTATGAATGGGGAAACAGATGGGGATGGGATGGATGGGGGAGATGAAGGAGTGAAAACACAGACTAATCTCATGGGGAGGCAATAGACAGACAGTATGTAAGTTTATTACACTGAGAGAGAAATATAGGTTTAAATATGGCTGTTAGAGAATAGCATGAGCACTACAGACTAGCTACATGCAGAGCAGCAAGAATAGGTAAGTAGATAGGAGATCCAGCTATTCTCTCAATGTCTTTGTTTTGTTTTATTTTTTAAAATAATATTGGTTTATAAGTTTCATGAGTACAACATCATATTTCTACTTCTGTGTACACTCATGATTTTATCTATGTATTTTATGTTTGGCTGCGTTGGGTCTTCGTTGCTGCGCGCAGGCTTTTCTCTAGTTGTGGTGAGTGGGAGCCCCTCTTTGTTGAGGTGTGTGGGCTTCTCAGTGCTGTGGCTTCTTGTTGTGGAGCACAGGCTCTAGGCACACACACGGGTTTCAGTCGTTGCAGCACGTGGGCCCTAGAGCACGCACGCTTCAGTAGTTGCAGCTCACAGGCTCTAGAGCGCAGGCTCAGTAGTTGTGGCGCAAGGGCTTAGCTGCTCCGTGGCGTGTGGGATCTTCCCGGACCAGGGATCGAACCCATGTCCCCTGCATTGGCAGGTGGATTCTTAACCACTGCGCCACCAGGGGAGTCCCCCAATTTTGATTTGCATGGGGAACCCATTCTCTTGCTCTCGGTAGGATGGCACACAGCCTTTAGTTCATTCACTGTTCCCCTCAAACTTCATACCTGTGTATTGATGGAATCTTTCAGAGTGCTGCCTGATTTTATAAAGTTTGTTCTCTGTATTTATCACAATACCTACCATTTCAGTGTAATATTAATATTTCTGTTCTGAAAGGCAGCATGATGTGTTAACCATTCCGAGGTTCTGTCAGTGTTAGCTCCTGTTACCCTCTAACAACAGACATCAGAATCTGAAAGCGAGAGAGATAGCGTAAGAGACAGAGGGAGATGGCTACCTCCAGAGAGGCATACCCAGGGCATGATGACTGCTTAAATCTCACTTGGAAAGAAATATTCTTATGTGTTATAACGCATGCCTACTTATTGGTTATTCACTCACAAATACTTGTTGTGTGCCTTACATGTCAGCAACTGTCCTAAACACATGTAGAAAAGCCTAGAAACACGTATAAAAGTGACATAAACACAGTCATAGAGACAGGAGCCAGAAAAGTGTGTCCAGGAGGAAGGATTGACTAAGAATGGCAGCCTCAGATGGGATGGTGAATGAGAGGAGCTGGAATGGTATGGAAAAGCCCACTGAAAAAAAGGCCTTCTGTGAACTCAAGAAGTATGGCATCCATAGAATAAGAAGGAGGGAGTTTGTGCAGCTGAATTTTGAGAGAGGAGCTGACACATTAAAAACAGAGCTTAAGGAAGATTATTCTGAGTTTATAAACACAGGACTGTGGTGAGAAAAACTGAACCCAAGGAGCTCCAGTAGTCAGCTGTTACATGAATCTAGAAATAGATAGATGAGGAGTTGACTGAAGGTGGCAAAATTAAGAAGAAATCGGTAAATCAATTGGCAAAGTATTAGATGGAAATATTGCTGGGACAGGGGTAGAGAGTGTAAATACACAGCAGAGAAAGCAAGACTTTCTATTTATCAATAACTTTCTTTCTCAAAATATCTCAGTTTCAAATAGAAAACATCCATACCAGGTATACAGTTGAGCTAAAGTCAGAGAGTTCCAGAATCTTGGCATTGGATGGGACCTTGGGAGACATCTGGTCAGTCCCGAAATGCCCTCTATAGAAATACCTGACCCCACCCAGGTTAATCAGTCATGAACAACCTCAAAACCAGCACCCCACCCAGATCAACATAGTGTCAGAAGCTATAAAATAAATAAATATTAGAGCTGCGTAGGCAGCAGAGATCACCTAAGCAAACTCATTACTTGCTGTAAGAAATGCTTTGTGCGAGAACTGACAGGTGAAGATCCAAAAGCTGTGTCATCCCTGAAGGCTGATGGAAACACAGATACCCCCCTACAAGCCCCTTCTCCACGGGAATCAAAATGAGTCCTAAGGTTATAACTGTGTATGAAAATAACACACATAGTTCCTTTCTTTCTTCCTTCCTTCCTTTCTTTCTTTCTTCCTTTCTTTCTTTTTCCTTCTTTCCTTCTTTCCTTCCTTCTTTTTCTTTCTTTCTTTCTTTCTTTCTTTCTTTCTTTCTTTCTTTCTTTCTTTCTTTCTTTCTTTCTTTCTTTCTCTTCCTTTCTTCCTGTCTTTCTTTTTCTTTCTCTTTCTTTCTTTTTTCTTTCTTTCTTTCTTTCTTTCTTTCTTTCTTTCTTTCTTTCTTTCTTTCTCTTCCTTTCTTCCTGTCTTTCTTTTTCTTTCTCTTTCTTTCTTTTTTCTTTCTTTCTTTCTTTCTTTCTTTCTTTCTTTCTTTCTCTTTCTTTCTTTTTCTTTCTTTCTTTCTTTCTTTCTTTCTTTCTTTCTTTCTTTCTTTCTTTCTTTCTTTCTTTTTCTCTCTCTCTCTCTCTCTTTCTTTCTTTCTTTCTTTTTCTCTTTCTCTCTCTCTCCCTCCCTCCCTCCCTCTCTCTCTCTCTCTCTTTCTTTTTCTCTTTCTTTCTTTCCTTCTTTCTTTCCTTCTTTCTTTCTTTCTTTCTTTCTTTCTTTCTTTCTTTCTTTCTTTCTTTCTTTCTTTTTTTCTTGGCTGCGTTGGGTCTTCATTGCTGCACGTGGGCTCTCTCTAGTTGTGGCGAACAGGGGCTACTCTTTATTGTGGTGCGTGGGCTTCTCATTGCAGTGGTTTCTGTTGCGAAACACTGCACCACCAGGGACGTCCCTAACATATATAGTTCTAATAGTATCTTTTTCATCCTTTTTGCATAACGTTTGTTGTTATTTTATTGAAACAAATTCCCAGAGAGAAGCCTCCTGGCTAGCATTGCTAATCTTTGTTGGTGAAATATAAATTGGGAATGAAAATCACCTTACCTCAAACTGGTGGGTGCCTGTGGTCTGTTTTGAATATCAGTGGCTGTGCCTTGATCCTCTCCTTTGAAATTCTTTTTCTTTGCTCCTCAGAGGTTCTCTTCCTACCTTTCTGGCAGCTTCTCTTCTCACTCTAGGCCTCCTAACAGATCTTGTCTTTCTCCAACCCTCCTTTCACACTCTGTTCCCAGAGTGATCTTTCTGAAAAGCACATCTGACCATGTGACATCCTTGTTTAGATGTTTAGTGGCTCCTTCAGAAAAAAACCCATAAACTCTTGGACGAGTATACTAAATCCCCCATAACTGCCTCTCCACCTTTATCTTTGTCCATTGCTGGACCCCAGACTTAGTATTCCTCTCTGCTTGTAACTACCTGGATGGCCTATGTTCTCCAACTGGAAATGACACGTTTCTCTCTATCCCGGATGTCACCTCCCATTCCTCACCTGGTTAACTCTTCAGTTCATCATTGCAGACTCCAGGCTGGCCCTCCCTCTTTCAGAAAGCTTCCCCAGATCTCTCCTGAGATGTGGTAGTTGGCACCTTCCCTGTCTCCCGTCTCTGCCTTGTGTTGACATTGCTGTACCTGATGCCTGGTTTCGGTGGAAACTTACATAGGTATCTTCAATAATTGCCTTCCTCATTGGATTATGAGCTTCTTGAAACCCACAGTTATTTCCTTCCATTTGGTGTACCCAGCACCTGCGACATAGGTGTTCACTATATGTTTATTCAAGTGAAAAGAAAATTATAACCACTAGAATATAAACTCCTTGAGAGTAGGCAGGAACTTTTAACTACCTGTTCATTCCTAAATCTCTGTCATTTAGTGCAGTGCCTGGAAAAGAATCTAGTAGGTAAGCAACACAAGGTTATTTAACTCACAGTCTCTCACAGACTAAACTCCAGGGTTCCTGTTATTATCCCCAATCTACAGGTGAGGAAATTTAAGGTCCAAGAAAGAGGAGGTGATGTGCCAGGGGTTATGGCTTGTGTGTCGTGGAGTGGAGATGGGAACCACCTCCTATTCTTCCAGTTTCCATCAAGCAGTAATATTACTTATAGTCACTCACATGTCACATAATGTGACAATCCAGATGTCTGATGAAACTTGGCTCAAACTCCAAGTCCTTGGACAAAATTCCTTCCTGCTCTTACACTGGGTTCCAAAAGCTTCTTCCTCTTTCTCTGTCTCTTCTCTCCAGTGTCAGCTCAGGCTGATATCTCAGTTTGAGCCAACCTGGCCTCCAAGCTCAGGTTAAACAAAACCAAACAAAATCTCTCTCTCTCAGCATGTTGTCCCTTCAGTGACTTTATTAAAGACTGGGGGGAGTGGGAGATTTATAGGGTGAAATGGTCCTGCAAAGTAAACTGATTTCTTTCTGTTATAAACACACACACACACACACACACACACACATATATATTCCCGCTGCATCAACGAGCATATTCTTCCACTTTCCTGTGTGAAAGAGACCACAGATTAGTTCCGCCCAAACCAGTGCTCCTTAAAGTCTCATCTTCTGTGATAAGTAGCCTTGTCAAACACTTTCTTGCACTCTCCCTGAAAAAAATTCTCGTGAATAGAGTTATGATGAATATAATATGATGACAGTTTCAGAAGATTGTAGTTTTTAAGGGCAAGAAGTCTATTCTCTTGAAAGTCCCATTGGGCAGGCCTTCCACTCATGCCTGACATATCATGAGAGCATATGCGTGTGTCAAATTGCAATACTGAGATTATTTTAGATAAAAATGATCATCAGAAAAGAAAATATTCCATGAATTATTAACTTTGTTCTACCAATAACATGGCTGAAGTGGTCTCGGTAACTTCACTTGCCTCCCTCAATCCCATTTGTTCAGAGTCCTAGGATTTTCCATCTCAGTAAAATCAGATCCCCTATCACCTAGTACTCTGAATCACTCAGTGGCTCCTCCTTTTGAGGATTCATCCAAAGCCCTTACCTACACATGCCTGACAAGACTTCCATGACCAGTGTCTGTGGATTTCTCCAGCCTCTTTCCCCCTGAGCAAGGCCCTACTCATGGGAGTTCCTTTCCCTACACACACACACACACACACACACACACACACACACACACACACATCTTTTGAACTCAGACCCATGTGCTTGTTCATATTGTTTTCTCTTAAAAATTCTTCCCACCTCCTTTACTTACCTCCTGTTTCATTCTTTAGGACTCAGCCTTCTCCAACTCCACCTCTGATTTAAATTGCCTTCTGTTATGGGACTAGCCTATGTGCTTCCTTCTTTCAGAATGTTTTGTACAATACAGTATGCTGAAACCATCTCCACCCCTGGACTCTAAGCTTTCCTTGGATAAGGGGCACATTCTTTTATTCATCTTGTTTTTGCAGACTCATTAAAGTCCATGGCACATACTTGGTGCTAAATAAATATTTGTTGAATTTCTGATGGTACTAGAAGTCAGTGAAATCCAATCTTATATTTATTTCATTAAAAAATTCTACTAGAACCTTAGGCAGACCCAGAAAAAAAAAATCATAGATAGTGGGAAGATAGGAAAAAACTCACAAAATTATGTACACCTTCTCCTTGGAGGTTTTTTGAAGTACTAAGTGAAATTTTATATTTTTCATAAGATTTCAAAACAAGAACTTGATGCCAGAAATACACTTGGAAATGAGAACAGCTTGCCACTGGCAAGCTTTGCTTAAACCTGTTACACGTACACACTGAAAGTGAATCCAACTCCTTCATGTATTTCCCATCAGATAAAATGTATAGAGGGAAAAAAAAGTCAGCAAAAGTTAGAGCTAAACTGCATCAATCTTTTACTGTAGCAAATTCAGGGAGTGACTAGCTCGAAGCATACATTATGAAATGGAAATCATTTTTCTCCAGTTCTACCTACTTTAGACACTATCCATTCCATCCTTAGGAACAGAGGGAATTTGGGTGGGAATTAGGAAAGGAGAAGGTGGAATTCCTTGGGAAGGTATGCATTTATTTGCTCTTAGGAGATGTTTAATGAAGAGCTTTTTTTTTTATAATTTTAAGAAAAGTCTGAATCAGCCATTACAGTTTGTATGTGTTTTTTAATTAAGGGTAAGCAAATGGTGTCCAAAGTAAGTGATTTTTTTGGACTTCGTCCCTTCATTTACACCAACAGGCCTGTCTAGGAGTTATGACAAATTTATACAGACCTTTAATCAGTCAAGAATTGGCAAAGAAACTGAAATTCACAGAGTCACACATCACGTAGAATGGATTCTTTTACCTCAATGGTCAACATCACTGTAAGTTGCGGGTAAGAGTAAGTGGCTGAACATTTCACAAGAAAACGACCTCAACCTCTAGCTCACTGCTGTGGCTTTTCTTCCTTTTTGAAAGGAAGCTGCTGCTTCAGCATCTTCTCCTGGAGCTCCTGGCACCGTTTCAGGCCATGTGTCAGGGGAACCCTTGATCGCATCACAATGACGGAAGCCAAGTGCTGGCCTGCAAGGGTTGAGGACTGTCTGTTCACAGAAGACCCTGAGCAGAAACACGGGTGTCACATAGTTCAAGGGGCCCTTGAAGGAAACTGATGCTGCCGTAGGAGGGGACTTCCAAAGGCTCAAGTTATTTCTCAGTTGCTGTTGCAGAGCCCTCTCCTGGCTTTCATGGAATTTGGCCAAGACTTGTTGCTTAGGCAGTTTCTCCTCGTAGCTCCTTGACTTAGTAAGATTTTGGACAGGGAGATAGAAGAGTTTTCTTATATTTTCAGGTAGTGCCACAGTGACTGCTACTCTCTGGGGAGAAAAGTATTTTATTAATGAATGCAGCATGTGTTCTTGGTAAAACCCCAAATTAAACTAGTTCACTGTTTTTGTCCTGCAAGCTGTTGGTGACATTTAGGTGTGTTGTTTGGTGTGGTGACTCAGTTTCCTGGGGGATAGCTGGTAACTCCACATTGAGGCTTTTTAGTGGGGATGAAAAGGTCAGTTACTCGATGTCTTAGAACATTTGGGGTTAAGATTCCTAAAAGTTAAGGAAGTTAACACTGATCCTGAAAAACTGTGGCGAGCCATGTTTCCTATAAACCTAGGAATTTGAAAAAAGTAGTGTTCTCAGCTCTATGCTCATATCAACAGTAGTTCTTTATTTGAACAACAGTTTTATAGAACAAACTGTTCTTTGGTCTGTTGTTAATTATTTTCTTACTTATTGGTATGTAGATGTGCTCTGGTCATTTTTTTTTTTCTTTTTTCATTCTCCAGATTTATAGAGTGCATGCAGAAGTAGTTAGAACTTAAGATGTATATACACAGGCCACATTCTTATTATACTCAAATGCTGATTGTCAAAATGGCTAATCTATGATTGGGACATAAAGTAGATCTTCTGAAACAAGCTGTCCCTCTTGTTGCTGTACTGCCTTCTTAAGAGCAAGTCCTGTATTTAAGTGCAAAATATCTTGAGACATTGAAACTTTACTGAATTACTTTTCCACTATTACAATTACAAATTAAACACGGAAGTGTAAGATGTGGTGCCACACCCTGCTAGGTCCAAGGCCTATATTTCTGAAAAGCTTTGAGAAGTTGGTGAAGATGGGGAGGGCGACTGGGAGGTCCCCCTGGGGCTCAGACTTTGGAAGAACTGGAGAGCAGGGGAGAAGAACATGGAACAGCAAGGCTTTGAGGTGTGGAGAGGGTACTCCTGGCTTCCAGATATATCCAGTGACTGCAAAGATGGCAGTGAACCAATCGTGGGCACGATGGTTATGCATCTTTAACCCACTGGATGTGCTAACTGTGGATAGCCCAAATCACCTAAAATAAGTTAATTTTTTCTTAAAATTCCTACATCCTTATTTTATACCTTAGATGGAAGAAAACAGCCAAAAGAAAACCATATAGTACATGTAATACCATCACAATTAGGAAATGCTGTAGTTGCATATGGAAGATATTAAATAAAATGAAAACGTGTTATGGTCCTAGGCTTAATTATTATTTGTGATCTTTAGGGTATGGGATTACAAGGAACTTTCTGCATTACATCTTTGTGTAATGTTTCAAATTTTATAATAAGCATGTTGTATTTTTATATACTTAATCAGGGAAAGGCTATACAGATAAAATACTTACTATTTAAGATTATCTTTAAGGTTTTTCCTTTTGTTGGGGGAAAGCTCCAGTCTTACACTTTAATTCATCTCAAGGTTAGGTAGTTGTTTGTTCACCTAAAGTATACATTTACAGAGATTGGTGCTGGGGAAAAAAAAGTGAAATAAAAGAGGCAATTTTTAACCTAGAGTTCCCACAGTGAATAGCAAACAGTTCAAGAATCCTTGATAACAATGAGCCACGTGGCCCATGTAACAAATACTTTGAAAGTTATTCTGTTACAAATGTTATATAAAAAGCTATCTGGAAATGTCCAGGAGCCTGAGATTCAGTCCATGAAATTTTTTGTTGTGCCACGCATCATTTATGGAGTCTAAATTTCAAGGGCAGAATTTCTTCTCCAATACCTGTAGATTCGAAGACCAAAGAAAAGGATCTCACCACCTTCATGTAAGCTTTTCAATGTATTGTTTCTAACTGACAATAACAAAGTTTCCTAAGATGGACTCTTGGGAGTTTGGATGTTTCTCCCCCCGAAAGGTTCGCGTATCCGCACGCTAATGTAGTGAAGTTCTCTGCAATTGATCCCTTCCTGCAGAGTTCCCCCAGGGTTAGCTTTTGTAAATAGAACCTGCTTCCATAAGATGTCTTTGGATGTGGTCTTTTCATTTTCTCACGTTTGTGGTTTATTCTGTGTATGCCGGGTAGAAACAGTCTTCCAGACTCTTCGCCTTTGCATCGCAATACCATCCTGGCCCCTGATTTGCAATTCCACTGACAGAGTAAGCACGTATGCAGGATGGCATAAATCACCCACAAAGCGTGGTGCATTCACATTGCTGTTCCTTTACTATAAGTCAGACAATTCTGAATGCGAAAAGACAGCATGTTGCCACATCTGTAAATTCTAAGGCGTTCTGACCCACAACATTGTAGGGTTTTGTTTACTTGTTTATGTCCACCCCAAAATCTAGATGTCTGGTACTTAGCTGGGTGTGGGCTGGGTACTGAGAGTCTGGCCTTAATAGAAATACTTTTGATTCCCACAATCAGCCTGTCCTCTTGAGGTAGGTAAATCCTAAACCCTCGGAAACGAAGCCTCAGAATCCCTAAAACCCTAATCCACACAGACGGTTGCGCGGGTCCTAAATAACCCAGGTTGTGCCGCGCGTCGGGCTCTCCCGGGAAAACTCGCAGGAAGCGCCGGGTGGTGGAGACGCGGAGGCTGCGGCCGTCGGGGCGACCCGGAGGGCCTCCTCGGCTCAGCCGGGCGCGTGGGGTCCCCGCGGGGCAGGCGCGCGCGCGCGGGGGCGCCAGGTCCCGCCCGAGCCCCGCGCCGGGAGCGACCCCGGGGCGGCGGGCGAGCCGGCGGTGGGCGCTCCACGCCGGGTTTTCCGCCGCTCCTCTCGCACCGGCCCCCGGCAGCCCCACGGACACACAGGCGCGCGCGCGCGTGCCTCCCCAGCCGGGCTTCCGAGCGAGCGGCGCGGGGCCGCGCGGGGGGGATGCGGCGGCGGGGCGGTGGGACGGCGTGGGGCCCCGGCGGGCCGCCGCCCCGGGCGATCCCGGCGTGAGGGAGCCGAGGCGGAGCCGGGGCGCGCCGCGGGCCGTGCGGGGCGCGAGGGGGAGTGTTCCCGGAAAGCCGCGGCGATGGAGCTGCGCTGCGCTGCGCCCGCCGCCGGAGGAGTTGAGAAAGAAAACAGGAAACGTGGTGGCCGCGCACCCGGCCGCGGCTGATTCATTCGCTTTGAGGGAAGGCTCGGCAGGAGGGGCGGGCGCGGGGCCGCGGCTCGGGGCCGGGCGCCGCGCACATCGCGCCGTGGACCAGACGCTCCCTGCGCGGGGCGGGCTCCCGGGCGCGCGCGCGCGCGCGCCACCCCCATCGCCATCCTCCGGCACCAGGACTTCTTCAAAGTCGCATCGTGGGGGTTTTGGTCCGTGTAAAAGTTGGCTTGCCGCACTTGGCGCGCCGTCCCTGGACGCCGAACGGAGACGCCAAGCTGGAGAGGCCGTGCGTTCCCGAGGCCGGCCGCCCCGCTAGCAGAGCCCCGGCCCCCCTCGCGGTGCCCGGCGCGGCAATATGAAGGAGCAGCCCTCATGTGCGGGCACCGGGCATCCAAGCATGGCGGGGTACGGCAGGATGGCCCCCTTTGAACTCGCCGGCGGCCCCGTGAAGCGCCTGAGAACTGAGTCCCCCTTTCCCTATCTCTTCGCAGAGGAGGCCTACCAGAAACTGGCCAGCGAGACCCTGGAGGAGCTGGACTGGTGTCTGGACCAGCTAGAGACCCTGCAGACCAGGCACTCCGTCAGTGAGATGGCCTCCAACAAGGTAAGCCCCGGCTCGGCTCTCACCGAGCCTCCAGGGCTGCTGATTCCCACGCTGGTTAAGCCAGCAGTCCCCGTGGGCCCGGGAAATACATACAGAGGTTTGTCACACTCACTGCATTTTGGCAGCCTTGGAAGGAGGTTCCTGGTGCTGTGCCTTCCCTCTCTCTCCTATTCACTCCAGAGAAATTAAACATTTTGCAAAAGCAACTTTGACATGGTTTGATGGCAGTACCCCAAGACGCTGTGTGTGTGTGTGTGTGTGTATGTGTGTGTGTGTGTGTGTGTGTGTGTGTGTGTGTTTGGAGGGGTACTTCTAAGTGACACTTTGCCCTTGCAGCAGAAACCAAGTCCAGTCTACTGGCAATCCACGTTTTAGGGTATTCTTGGGATTCCCAATGGGAAATCAGAGTTGCTAGAGGTCAGTGCAGTCCCTTGGATGTCACCACCTACCTCATTCAAACTCAGAAGAGTTCACTGAACTTGGAACCTTAACCCTTAACCCATGGTAATCTAAGTGTCAGGGTACCCTGTAAGAACTGAGCCTTTATATTCTCGCTTGGCCATATGTGACCACAGGGTACGTCAAAGTCAGCGTTCACTATTATCATATTATGCTTTTGCTTCCGTGAATCTTGGAGAGAGAGTCCAGTTTTCAGAGGTTATTTAGTTACAGTGATGATTCAATGGAGCATGTATGTGCCGTGTATGCCAAGGTGCTGGTCTTGGTGGACAGTGAAGGTTTGAGGGCTGAGAAGCAAGCTTCAGCCTGTCACCACCTTAAAGCAAGGTAGAGTGTTGTCAGTGTGGTGTGTTTTTTGGAATTCCGTGTGTGGGTATTTACCTGTTTAGTTATGTAAGGAAATAATTGGGATTATGTATGTTTTTAATGATTGTTTGGCTCAGGGGATAGGAAAGGCGGCATGGGTATGTTGGACGCAGATGGCTGAGGGATTTAGCCAGTAGGTAACTTTGTGTGGCAATTAGTAACAGTTCCCCCTTAAAAGATATTTAAATATTTCTGGCCACCTATTTACAAGGTCAGGAAGGTTATACCATTTTACTGTTTATCTATATGCACATATTTTTCAAAGAGCTATGCTTTGTACATTTTTTTTGGTTTACCATAGTTTTCATCCCACCTGCTTTCTTCTCATGCAGTTTTAAAAAATATCATCGCCTAATACCCACTTGGTTGTCTTATCTGTTGACAGTACCTCTATAGATAGCATGGTTTTTAGTGAAAAATTAGCTTCAAATAAACAAAATAAAGAGGACTCCCCAGTCATTATCTGCAGGCACTAACCTACCTTTAAGCACAGTGACCTACCCATATGCACACAGATGATCAAATCTGTTTTTGTTTGTTTGTTTTGTCATTGAAGCCTCATCTCTAAATTTGGTGTGGCTCCTCATCAAAATGACAAGTTATTGCCCTCTTACTCCCTGCTGTAGCACCAGGTGCCATTGTTCTCATCTGGCTAACAAGTTCTTAGTTCATTGACTCATTTTATAACACATAGATTGTTCTTTCGTAATTTGGTTCATAATAGCAGTAGACATCTGCTGAGTATCTCCAGTGTCCTAAACGCTGAATGGGACCATTCTGAAATGGGCCTGAGTTCTTATTCTCTTGTCTGGTTAATCCTGTGTAGTAAAAGGAAGAACCAGAAGGCACCAAAAGATGTGCAAGCCTTTGCTTATATTTTCAAGATGATTTGATAGTACTTTTTCAGTACAGTGAACCTCAGCAGCTACAATTACTTTCCCCCAAATCCATACTCTTAATGATGAGACCTCTATTTAAATTTAAAAATTAACACGAAATCTAATCATGCATTGTAAATGACTTCAACTGTTAAGTAATTTATCTATACTTTAAGATGAAAAAATAAAACTTAAGGTCACAACGATTGGTCAAAATGATTTCTTTCTTTTAAAGGCACCGAGTAAGACGAATTTTTTTTTTTTTAATCTTTATTGTGAAGGCCTCTCAGACTTGGAGTTAATCTACAGGTTTAGTGTAGGAGGTGAGTTTATTTGGTTGAAGTGAAATCTAAATTAAGAGAGAAAAGACTTTTTCAAAATGTGGTCATTCTGACTGTGTTTATGTCTTGTGGTTGAAAGATTATTGACATGACACTTAGTTTTAACATTAAAAAATTTCAACTCAGCTGAAGCTGTTCATTAAACTTTTCATGTCTAAGCCATTCATTTCTTCTTTTTTTTTTTTAACTCATTCATTTCTAAATGAGTGCTAAGCTCCTGTGACTTTTTATACATGAAAAAGGATTAGCATAAAAGGAAAAAGAGCTCTTGGTAAAGGTTGTAAAGTTACCCTTCAGCCTGATAACAAGGGCACGAATAAGTCACATCCACATGAGCTGTAAACTAAGTTGGAGCAGCTGATCTAAAGGTCCCCAGGAGTGATGCCGAACCTAAGTCTGAACTGGAAATGTGACAGCTTGCATCACATGTTCACTAGCTTGTTGAGTATCTCTTGAGAGTGAATGAATCAGTCTGAAACGCTGCTTTTTGTTATTAGTTTTATTACCATCCATGTTTTTTTATGTGGAGTTGTTCGAACCAAACCAGTGTTTCCTTTGAGAAGCTGTGATGTTTTCCTTTGTTTTCTTCTCTTTTTGAGGCTTTAAAAAAAATACTCTAATAGATTACAATAACACAATAAAATCCTAGTAAGAGATCAGGATTTTTAAGTGATTATGTAGAGAAAATATTTATTATGGAGGTGGATTTGGGTGTTAGGAAGAAGGAAACTGAGCCCTCAAACTCATTTAACAAATTGGGTTAATGGATTCTTCATATTTTAAAAGGTCTTAATAGAAGGAGTCCGAACCATTAGCAGTTTTTAAATGATGCTTTAGAAGCAACTTTGTATTTCCTGATTGGGATTGTAATGTGCCTAATGCTTATTGATGGTATTGAGACAGGAAAATTATTGAATTCTTGGTCAGTGCCAGCATTGGCTGTAATACATGTAGCATGCTTGTACCAAGCAAGGTAAGAGACTCCAGATGGCATTTAATTTGAGTGGTTGAATCTACAGCATTTACCCTCATAAGCACATTAATCTGCACAAGATTTGTACAGATTTCCTTTGAAACCTCACTGCTAGAGTTGAGAGAGGTTTTGGTGAGGTCTCAAAACTTGAGGCAGACAGAGCTGAAAGTTGAATCACGGTTTTGTTCCTTACTGAGTTACATTAGAGAAATGACAAACTTTTTTAGCCTCGGTTTCCTTAGCATCAGATGAGCACAATGATATACCTATTTTGAAAGGTCATTGTAAGAGTTTGAAAGAATATGTGTAAAATAGCTAATAAATAGTTTCTGACAGGCACTGTACCCGTCGTTATTGCTATTATTATTGGAGGTTTAAGTTAAACTTGATTGGTTGCTTACTTGGCTACAATATTTTTACCAGTCAGTTGTAATTTATGCTTGATATTTTAAGTTTCATGGATTTTTATAATACAATTCTTAATAACTATCTTTAGTGCACATTTCTGTATTATAAAAAATGTTTAAATTATGTTTATACTTTTTTTAGTATGATATATACACAAACATTTTGAAGTTCCAATTAGAAGCTTAATCTTTTCTTAAATTTCAGCTACAGAATTCCAGACAGAGAGCTAAATACTTTTTCTCTTATATTCTGAAATTGGAAACACAGCACTGATTAGCTTTTAGAAAATATTAAACATAATATGGAATTGGTAGGTACATTGGCATCCTTTTGTACAGATTTTGTAAAGCTGTAGTAACGTTTTAGACTGTTTTTAAGGCAGAATAGTTTCACACTGTTTTTGGTTACCTTTCTCTCAGAGAAAGTAAACTGAGGATGTGAAGGAACCCAAGCCTCAGGGGCTATGCTGTGGACCCCTGTAACTTTATTCTCTTGTGACCTGATAATGCACATTTCACCAGACCTTCAGTGTAAGTGTGGCGAGGTTTGAAGGAGAACATGAAATCATCTTGATTTCCCCCCAAAATATACTACTATAAAAATGTATTGTTTCTCCTTGCTAAATTTGGGGCAGTTCCGAGGCTTGGCGTTGCTGGAACCTACCATGCTTCAAGCTGAAAGTCTGTCTTGAAGTGAGAATTCAGGCATCCTTCTAAGACACTTAAGGTTTTCCTTTAGTTCATTCCAGATATACGTAGGCCAGCTTTGCGAATGTGGGCATGACTTCTTTATGGACTTTATTTTATCTGTTTGGTTTTTAATAAAGATCTCTATCATGTTTCTGTTGCCTATAAATTAAATTGCTTTTCTGGGGTGCTTTTTCTTAGTGTTTTTGCTCTCTGCTCCCCCTGCTGCTTTTTAATGGTCAGTGCATATGTAACATATACCACAGCTTTCTGTGAATGCTGATGTATTTTCTTCTGGGCAGGAGTGGTCCTGGAATGAATATAGAATGTTCATAGAAGTGGCTAAATCATAAGATTTTTCAGCATTACATGAATATAAAATAGCCCAGAACAGAAATAAATGTTTAATTTTGCTGAGAAGGAAGCTGAAATTAGTTGGAAAAGCATTTTAATTTTATGAAGAGCAAATAGGAAATAATAGTCATTTGCTTTAAAATATTAAAACTTATTGACATAGTTATAAGAGAGTTGTTAAGAGTTAATTAGCATATCCAAAGAAAAACTGTAAAGTTTAAAAGAAAATATCTTTCGTAAATATAGAAATTCAGCTTATTGATGTTTTGAGTTTGCTATCTGCTTTTTCATCTACTTTGTAAAAGTAGATTTAGCAAAGATTTGTGGAGTTGACATATAGAGCCTTAAAACTAGTATAACGATTAGGAATGTTTATTTTTATGGTCACTGTTTAAAGACAATACTTTATTTGCTTTTATTTTAAATAATAATAGAAAGAGGGAAGCACTTTTAACAGGTATTTCAATGTTTCATTGAATAGTAAAGCCCTTGAGTTTAACTTAATAAAACAGTAAGGATTAAAGCAAATTTTAATTTATCTCTGTTTGTCATCAACTCAGTTCCTGTATCGTTAGTTAGTGACAGTAAGCTTAAATATTCTTAACATTTAATTTTCAAAAACTGCTCACTTTTATGATTCAATAAATTAGTCGTTACTTGAGAAATTGCTTCCAGTTATTGCATTTTGATTTAATTATAGGAAAGTGGTAACTTCTCTCAGAGTGTTATGGACTATGTCTTTTTTTTTTTTTTTTTAATTTCAAAACAAAAGGCTTGGCCAAGATAAAATAGTACTTCTCCCAAAGTATGGCTAGATTAAGAACATTTTTTTCCCCGAATAGCAAGGATGATAGATAACGATTTTGTTCAATTTAAGAAGATTCCTATGATAGTCATAGATTGTAGCTGTTCCTTAAGACGCACGTAATTATGGCAGAGGCGAAATGCTGATACTGATTTTCCGTTGGTCCATAAAATACTACGTTGAGTCCGATTTTCTCTTTTTCAGAAAGAAACCAGTCCTTTATAACGGCAAGTAGCTGGAGTTTATTCTCTGATAGCATAGTGCTGACAGGGTGCAGTGCTGTCACTGGCTAGTTGTGATAGTTTAACTGGCACTACTAGTCTGAGATCTTTCTAGCAAATAGGGAGTAAGTAGCCCTTTATTTTGATATTCACATTAGTTTTAGAAGACATTTTAAGAAGGCATTTTCTTTTATGTGCTCTAACAAGGAATGGCTTGGGGAGTGGTGAGCCTTCATATTTGCTTAAACAACAAACAATTCTGCCTTGCTCATTGGGAAATTCGTTACATGGGGCACCAGCTTCAGTGATAGGAACTCTAGTATCCCTTACACTTAGAGAAGACTTGCATGAAATATTTTCCTTTGTTATTATGGTTTCGTATTCTGGGCCTTTTGTTCCTGTTGCCGTACTTTGTGTGTGAGGAGGATGAGTGGTGTTGACTTTGTCTCCTGACATACACACCAGTGCTTATGGCGGCTTCGTAGAGTGGAAAGGACATAGGTGTGTTTGTCAGGCAGACTTGGTTTCGGATCCTAGCTCTGCTTGCTTCCTGCCTAATATTTTGGGCAACATGCCGTACTTTTCTGAATCTCAATTTCTTCATTTCTAAATGCAGATAATAAAAGGGGAAAGTAAAAACTGAAAGGTTGTTAAGAGCATTATATATAATATATAGAAAGCTCAATTTGCTGAATAGCATATACTGGGTGCTCAGTAAATTACATGTAATTTATCCTATCCCTAGACTATATTGGAAAAGGAGAGATTAAGAAAAACCACGTGTCATATACTCCTTGTACTATAAGAACAGAAAATTTCTCAGAAGAAAAATGTGACCTTTATTCTATAGTAAATGAGTTGAAATTAGTGTTCTCAGACTTCCTGTGTACATTCATAACTACTGTATGTTAAATGTTTTTACTTAAAGCATTTATTTTTTAAAGTTAAATGTCCACCTCATGTGTGCCTCATCTTAAGCAAGGGAGTACATGAAATCATGGATTTGATGTTCTAGTTATAATTTCTTTAACATACATTGAAATTAATTTGTAACAAAATGAGGAAATATTCATCCACACCACCTTAAAACATTTTGCTTACCACTCACAGACAATGGGCGTACTTTTGGTTATATTAGTCTAAATTGGCAGTAAGAACCATTTGGGGAGCCATTTTTGGTTAGAAAGATATGTCTGTTTTAAACAACCTATGGTTTTTCTTCTCTGCCTTTAATGGGATCTCCCCACTAGAGGAGAAAATGCCAAATATCACCAGCAGAAACCTCCCATTCATTGGGCGTTCATTCCTCAGGCAGAATGGTCTATGGATTTAGAGCCCTCTCCTGCAGCCAGATTACCTGGGACAGGATTCACTCTCTGCCTTTTACGAAATTTAAATGGGACAATTTACCTCCTGTGCTTCAGTTTCCCCTTCTGTTAAATAGTTGTTGTGATGATTTAGTGAATTAAAAGTTGGGAATTGTCTAGACAGAGTCAGGAACGTAGTGGGTGCTCAGTAATTTTAAGTCCTTTATATCCATCTATAAAGGAATATCATCTTTCTTTACTTAATTTTGTGGGACGAGAGTTAGAGAAGGTGTTTGTTTGCCATCCTGATACTCATGCTTGCAGTGAGCTTTTAAGAGCAAATGGTGGCCTAATGATATTGATGTGAACCAAATAGGACTGTTGCAATGTTTCGTTTGCTCTTCACCCCATCATTAACTTTTCATGGCATTTACCTTTTGTTTCTGTATGTAATTTTATGGTATAGCCCACCAAACTGGCTTGAGGTTTTATCAGAATATCTAAAACTCTCTAAGCTGTTTCTAGCAGAAATACCTAAGTAGTGGAGAATAGTCCAGCAACTTTTTTTTTCATAAATGAACGCACCCTGTTATTCCTCTGAATAAGACTGAAAGTAACCCAGGCGCAGAATCTTTTATTAATACTTAATGTTAAGAAAAGTGTATTCAGGACATAGCCTTCCACGGCACTTCTCAGCAACTTTACCATCTAGTATATGCAAACATTTCTTTGCTCAGTCAGCTGAGAGAGCCTAAAGCATGGACAACCCAGTAGCATTGAACACATCCAGCACCCTCATTTTGGTTTCTAATACCATTCTGCAATGAAAGGAACCAGGGCTCCTTGGAGAAGTAGCTGAGTCTAAAACCGGGGCAGGAAATGAGGCTGGAGAAGGTTTCTGTGGCAGAAAGTAAGGAAGTGCTCAAGGAAATATTGATGGGAACGTATCAGAGGGACACAAGAGCAAACTGAAAAATCTCCCTGTTCCCAGCTGGAACTATTTGATCTAGAAAATAAACTAGTATTAAAATATAACTCAAGGTATAAAACAAATAGCCGTGAGTTCATACTGATATAACTTATTGAATAAGTAATTAAATGGGGGAGAAGGGACAAATTGCCTGTGCGGAAGAATTCCAAATAATTTATGTGGATACTCTGCTCTCAAGGAAGGAGAGCATAACTCCTCACTCCTTAAATGTGGGTTGTGCACATTGACTTCCTTCCGAAAAGCACAATGTGGAAGGAGGGGAAGAGTACCTCTCCTGTGGACAAACCTGACAGACACGCACTGCCTCATCCAGTGATCAAAATTGACATCAGTGATGATAAGTCAAGTTGGAGTAGGTACCCTTGATGTGATCGGATGGAAATGGTACTGGTATCTGTGTTTTCCTACCAAAAACATATAACCCCACTCTAATCATGAGAAAAACATCAGATAGTTCTTGGTTGAGGGACATTCTACAAAATACCTGATGAGTACTCCTCGAGACTATGAAGGTCATCCAAAACAAGGAAAATCTGAGAAACTGTGACAGCCAAAAGGAGCCTGAGTACATGCAATGTATCCTGGATGGAATCCTGGAACAGAAAAGAACATTCGGTGAAAACTAAGGAAATCGGAATAAAGTGTGAGCTTTAGTTAATAATAATGTATCAATATTGGTTCAATAATTGGGACAAATGTGCCGTATATACTAAAACAAGGTATTAATAATAGGGGAACTGGATGTGGGGCCATAGGAACTCTCTGTACTTACCTTCACAACTTTTCTGTAAAACTTAAACTTTTCTAAAGTAAAAAGTTTATCAAACGAACTAGCCTTTAGGGTCCCCAATCCCCGGGCCATGGACCGGTACCGGTCTGTGGTCTGTTGGGAACAGGGCCGCACAGCAGGGGGTGAGTGGCGGGTGAGCGAGCGAAGCTTCATCTCTATGTACTGCTGTTCCCCATCATTCGTGTTAACCCCTGAGCTCCGTCTCCTGTTAGCATTATGGTGAGTTGTATAGTTATTTCATTACATATTGCAATGTAATAATAATAGAAATAAAGTACACAATAAATGTGATGCACTCGAATCATCCTGAAACCATCCCCCCCCCCCCACCCCCGCCTGTCCATGGAAGAATTGTCTTCCACGAAACCAGTCCCTGGTGCCAGAAAGGTTGGGAGCTGCTGCTTTAGGGTCTAGCTGGAATGTTACCTCCTCTGTGAAGCCTTTTCCGTCCTGTCTTCTCCCATATCTCCCATCCTACCCTCTCCTGATTGGGTGAAACGTCTTTCTCCTTTGACCTTCTACAGGACTTTATTTGTAGTCCTCTTAATTCTCTGTACAATATTTGTTTCTTTGTTTTATTCCTGTCACTTTGTACATTAGGTGGTTAGTCTTATTCATTTTCCAGCCCCCATCACGTGGGACACAGGCCATGTTGAACAGGTGCTCAGTGAACACTGGGTGAATTATACGAATCGTATTGTAGTGGTGATTCGTGAAAAGCACCGTTAAATGATTCTGGTCTCAGTGCTGTAGGAGTCATCACTGATCAATCTCAGGGACTGAGTTTAGTTTTACTTGTCTAAGCCCTAAAGCTTAGAAGATAAAAATTCTTCCTTTATGGGTAATGGCTTCAATTTTACTTTGTCAGATCCTTTGCAAGGAAGTTACTGAACATTTGGTCAAAGCATCAGAGAAATTTATCCCAATTATTCTGTGTAATTATCACTTGAGTGGAATTAATAGAAAATAATAAAATGAAAATTTCCTGTTTCTGCCTACCGCTTCGTTTTCTGGTAGTTTTGTCAGTATTTAGCACGATCGGTATTTCAAAGCATCACTGTTAGTGTTATTCATCTCAGACGCAAGCCTTATGTGTTAGAACTAAAAGAGGCAGACGTGATCATTTGTCTGACTTTACCTCATCTCCGTTGGAAAACGAGGCCCCAAACTTGTCCACATCCGCCTGGGTAGTTAGAAATCTCTTGACTTCTTATGTAGTTCACTTTCTAGAGGGTCTCTACATCATTTGGGGTTTTGTATGCAGCCTTTATCTCAACTCATATTCATAAACTGTGGGAGGGAGATACACTTTTTTTCTTTGAACGTGTTAATGGAATACAAGGCATGTTTCTGAGGAGCATATAAATTCAATAACTGTTCAGGTGCATAACCAGTGAGTTTTCTACCCAGCCACTAGGAATACTGCTAAGTCCTGCATGGCTTCTAGCCCAAACCCAGTGAGTGTCCATGTATCATTTTTTAGTTGGTCATATAAATTAGCACTGTATACATGGTGTTGGTTGATGTAAATGCCATTTTTCACCTTAGATTGGTAGCCTTAGAGTCTGTACGTGGTAATTGATACGTTGTAAGAAAGTGGTTTCTATTACTGACAAGAGTCCTAATCATTTCCTACTTAAAAATCTCAATCCTGCTTATAGATGCTCATCAGAAATTGTGGCATAGTTTATACTGAGTTTAGTCTCATCTCATTTAAATTAAAAGTTTGTATCATACAGACAAAAACCATGCAAGTCATATAGATGGCCTTAAGCTGTTCTCTCTCCTCTGTACTTGTTTTAGCAATAACATTGTTATTATAGGTTTGTTCCCAGTAAAAATGACATATCTGAATACTTTCCGTGCTAGCCTGGGAGGAAAGGGTGTGTTTGTTGGTTTCTGCCTGTTAGGGAGTATTCTGTGCAGCTTTACCCAGGTCGTGCTTGGGTTCCCGGCAGCATCTCTGTTCTGCTGCGCTGTAATCCCTATCGTGGCAGCCTCTGGTGTTTATTGCTGGCAAGCAGTGCACTTGCAGACATAGGCACCATAATAGGAAACACCTCGGTCTGTCATAAACAGGCCTGGAGAGTAGAAAGCACAGGCCTGACAGGGATGTGTCCATAGAAACCAGGCAAAGATGAGGCTGACATCGTGGAGTAAGTCCAGGCTGATGTTTGTCTTCTTCATTTCAGAAAAGAACTGGCTGGTTTTTTTTTTTTTTTAAACTGGCTGATTTTTAAGACTGCCTTCCATTGTTGGCATTGCAATGTTTTCATTGCTTTGTTTTTGTTTTAGACGGAAATATGAATAAAGACATCTTAATTAATACTCTCCAAAATATTTTGAGAGGATGCATCAAAGTGTTTTCCTTTTGCTAGTCTCCTTCTGATTCTACCTGATCATTCCAATCCATATCCATTAGGAAGAAAGAACAGCTATTTCATTACAGTGGAAAATTATTTTTTAAAAAAGAATCACATTAAAAAAACTATCATGTGTATATTTAAAGAATTATAAATTATACTGAATTATGCAGAATTACAAAGAAAAAAGCATTTCTTAGTAAAGTGACTTTTTGTTGTTTATGCCTTTACATCATGTTCAGGTTTTAGAAAAAGAGTACATTCTTTGACCAAGAAAGGTTCTATTTTATATTCGCTAGGTTTTTTTTTTTTCAAACTTCAGAAAAATAATGAAATACAGCTTTAACAATGCTGAGCTTTGTCACAAGAGTTTAGGAAGAAGATAAATTTCAAAATTTAAAGGACTTTAACAGTTTTTAATAAACAGATAGAAATGCTTTCATGGGTGCTTTAAATATATATATGTGTCATTTCATTATTTGCAAGGAACCCTTATTTCACAAAAGAGGTTCAAGATTGCAAAGGATAAAAAAAGCTGCAATTTTGTTAAAAAGAGTACGTAAAAATTTAGATAGACATAGGCGAAAGTCTTGAACCTTTCTTTCTTTCTTTCTTTCTTTCTTTCTTTCTTTCTTTCTTTCTTTCTTTCTTTTCTTTCTTTTGAGATTAGGTGTTAGGTGGATATTTGCTGACTTACCCCTTCCCTTTTTTTTTTTTTTTAAAGTAAGCACTGATCCTCTTGTACTTTTTTATTTTGAATATTTCAAGTCAGTTTCAACCATATGCTCTGGTAACAATGAAACTAATTAAAAGTATCTTTGATATACAACGTTGATTTTCTGCTCCTTGTTTTCTTAATCTTATATTCTCAGTGTGGTCTCTTAGATCTCCATTAGGGTAAGTAATAGTTGGGTTTCAAGAAATCATAGGAATTTTTTACTAGAAGTAGTCCTAGTCCTTTAGTAAGCATCAGGAAAGATTAGTTTACTTTCTCCTGGAAGATTCTCTTTGGACCTGCATCTCAATTTTTCTAAATAGTGTTAAAGAGCAGTGAAATAAAGCGTGCATGGGCGAAGGGCCAAGAGAGAGCTTGCGTCATTACAGACTGAACATACAGTCCCTATAGGAGAGGAATTTCTTCTCTCCAAAGCAGAATTCAGTGGAAGCGTTACTTGTTGCGCTTCGGCCTTATTTTCAAACATTTTAATATTATCCATTTGATGCATATGAGCGGTCTCTGACTACCCAGATCAGGAAGCGTCGGTGTGTGCCTCGCTTTCTAATGTAAGATTTGCTTCTGACCTTTACTCATACCTCAAACCTTACATTTCTCACTTACTTCCAGAACACTACCCACCAAAACAATCTGTCCCGTTTTTGAAGATGAAAACCTGAGGCTCAATTAAATGTGTCCAAGATCCATATGCTTCTTAATAGATGTAAAGATAATTCTTCTGAATGTAGCATCTGGGGGAAGGACTGGGAGACAGGGAAACAAGTGTTTGTTCTCAGGCAGCCTTTTCAAAATATGTGCTAATAATTTTATTTATTTAGTGAGCACTAGGTTCCAAAATAGCAAGAGCCATTTTAGCAAAATATCATCCCTAGAGGGGAATCCTGTTGCACAGCTGATTCTGCTTTTCTTGTTCTCTGTGTCGTGTCGGGATGGGCACAGAGAGGACCTTCCTAGGTCCTAGCTCCTGGGAAGAATGTGATGGTGGGATGGATGGCTTGTTAGGCTGGGACTCAGCCTAGCAGGCAGGTAGTGAACAGGGCACAGATGTAAAATGAAGGATAATAGGGTTGGTGGATGAGAAGATTGTGACTAAAGCAGATCTGAAATTCTGAGCTGGCAGAGGATTTGAGGGGGGAGGGGACAGATAGGATTGAATGAGATGAAGCTTAATAGTGAGGGGGGCAGCAGGTAGAGAAGGCATAGAGCGAACGCAGGGAAGGTATGAGCAGGTGTTAGGATTTTTTAAATGACCTATTACTGTGGGGTTGCCTTGGAGGTTTGTTTTCTTATTCGGACAGAATGGGAAAGGAAGCTGGACTCATGGTTAGAGTGAAGATGGAAGGAAAGAAAGGTCGGAAGACATTAGCGAGTGAGAGGAGGAAGGGGAGGGGTGGCAGGAGGACTCAGACTGGGCTGACCTGGGAGCAGGGCTGCTCTCGGCTGGAGGCAGGCTGCCCACGTCGTGTTCCCGCCCCCTTCCCACCTCAGGCTTCCTGTTGCCGAATCTGGTTGGAATAAACCTTTGGGACCCCCTTGAAGGAAAAAAGAAATCCCAGAGGGGTCGCGTGCGGGTGTGAATGTTTAAGAGAGGACAGTCAGCTGTAGGGGTGGGGAAGGGGAAGAAAACCAGCTGCAGAGGGGAGATTTATAGATGCAGTGTATTTCACGAGGCCGGAGTCTTTTTTAGCACCAATAGCTGGCGTCACCTCCTTCACCTGTTGTCTCCTTGAGTCATGACCCAGTAGCAGCATGGGTGAGTTGTCCCATCCAAGTGCCGGGCCATCCCCTAAGGACCTGTCGCCTGGGAGTGAGGACGTGGGACAGCCACATACAAGCTGGAGCAGAGTGAGGAGAGACTGAGGTTGATTCACTAATATGATGATGAATTATTCGATGCCAAGGGAAAAGTGGAACAGAGTAGCCGATGACAAATGTCAACCTTTATCTTGATTCTGCTTTGAATCGCCTACATTCCAGTGAGCTCAGCAATTCCTCTTCTGGGTTTGAATGCATCCCACACGAGAGTTGTGACCTTGGATACTTAAATTGCTTCAACTTCTCTGACCCTCTGCGTTCTCTATAAATTGGGATTAACAAAAATCTATCTCACAGCACGGTTATGGGAATTTGAAAACTTACATCAAGTGCAGAATATGGGGCACACCCATAACAGGCACCGTGGCCTATCTTTAGTTGGGATGGGAACTATTTTTAAACTTGAAAGGTGAACTTTATATGCTGCCGTATAGGTAACCCAATGCAGCTGGAGCTTGAATCAACAGGCCTGGGCAGATGAGCTCAGAGGGCGCCTGTGACATCTTGATCTTCACCCTGGTGATTTACGGGCCCTCACCAGCCTGCCTGCATATGGGATGGCCCGCTAAAGTTGTTTACTTTGGTTTTAGCTCGTTACCTAGCATTCGTGGATAGCATATTTTTATTTACACTCTCACTGACCACTTTGCCGTGACTGCTTTGAAATAATGTGTATGAAGGCAGACATGAAAGAAACGTTAGAGAGGGTCTCATGTGGCTCTTCCGTCCATTTTGTCGAAAAATTGGCACATGACTTAGACTTTGCTTTTCCCTCACCTGGATGACCTCAAAGGCCCTTCCAAATGATTTTTCTGATTCTGTGAGATATTGAGATTTTGATTATTAACAAAGGTGCCAAATATCAATCAATATCAGGTTACTAGATGTCTCTTCTTGGGGAAAGAAGAAACACGAACCAAAAATAGAACCCTTTCATCATTGCACAGATTTAAAATGACAGTCAAGCTGAGAAACAGAGGAATGGATGAAATGACCTTGAACGTAGTTCCAGCCCAGATGGGCTAGTTCCAGTCTGAGTCATGGGTCTGACACTAGCGGTAGCCAGAGGGAGAAGAAATTCCCCAGCCGTGTAGTTGTTATGAGTTGAAAATGAGTCACTGAGTAGGTGATTGATCCCTTTCCATTTTCCACTTGCCATCAGCTACTTTGCAGAGAACTCAAACTTTGGTATGCTTAATAAAAAAAGTGTTTTCTTTTTTAATTCCAAAAATCCGAAGAAGTGAAAAAGGTTTATGAGATCAACCCGTTCACTTCCTTCATTACAGATGAGGTATAAAGGCACAGGAAAGTTAAAGTGACACAGAACAAACAGTCCTCTCTTACTTTTGTCAAGGCTTTTATCTTGTGGCAAATACAAATTTTTCATTACTAGGCAAAACCCTGATTTCTGTCTTTATTGATATTATTATTTTCCAATGACATTTTTAGTTCCGATTTTTAGCCAGATACGATTTTCATGTGAGAAATAAAATAGATTTTTTATTATTGTTGTTTTGCACCTTTTGACTTCAGATAACCTCAATCTAGTAGTTAGGCTTTCACTAAGGAATTTTTATTTTTGCCTGATTAATGCAGAACATATATCTGCTCCAACGGCTTTCATACATGAAATGAGACTTTTAAATATGTGCGTTTGTATTGAAATACATAAAAAGAGAGAGGGAGAGAGACATACATACATACAAAAGCATATAGACATATACAGTGAGAATATAGCTAGCCATGGTGTTTTGGTCCTGTAGAGGAGTTCAGAGTGTGTTCAACACTAAGGACAAGGATGATTGGGAAGCATCCTGGAAAAAGTTCTACTTAGGCTGGATCTTCACATAGGTTGCCAGCAAGGGAAGAGATGATACTCCAGGGGCTGGATGAGGCAGGGTACGATGGGAGACTTGTGCATTTACCGTATTGTTTCTGGGAGTGGTAAGGAGTGGGTGTCCTGGGTGAGTGAGCCTTCCTGGAACAGAAGATCTGATTATAGGAACAGAGGCAGGTGTGAAAAATGTAATTGGGTTCCTACAATGTAGAGTACCTTGAGTGTCAGACTAAGCCATTTGCACATGACCCTGTAAGCCCTGAAGAACCCTTGCATTTTATTATCAGGAAAATATTACAAGGAGAATAAAATGATTTTAGGAAGAGAAATCTGATGGTAGTATGCAAGATGGATCATATTGAGGAGAAATAGTGAAAGCAAAAATAATCCGTTAGGGAATTAAGCATATAAGTGATGAGGGACTGAAATAAGATAGAAAGGAATGGTTAGGAGAAAGATTGCAGGAAAAGGTGGCAGGATATATCAGACTTCAGGGGAAGGCGCTGCAGCCAGAGGAAAGTATGAAATTCTCAAGCCAAGTAATAATAGAGAGAATGATAGTTGGAAAATCAGGAAGAGAAGGTGATTTGAAGGGAGTGGGATGGAAGATACAGCAGTTAAATTTTTAGACCTTAAATTGGAGTGAAATTATATACCTAAGTGGAAATGTCCTATAGGCCTTCAGTTGTCATGATTGGATTTCTGATGAAAAGATAGGCAACCTGGGAGTTGCCTGTACAGACTTGATGGTTAAGACCTTAAGACTCATCTGTCAAATGGGAATAATAATAGTCCTCATAGGACTGGTATTAGAAATAAATGAGATGATGCCAAGCAAGTATTCAGCACTATTCCTGGCACATAGTAGACAGTAAATAAATATTTATCAATATCAATCAATAAATATTAGTTATTACTATTTTTCACTGGGTTTTAGGGACCCATGTAATATGAATTATTAGAACTGGTATTCTGGAAGCTATGTTAAAGCCATCTATTCGGTGTGTTTTCGTAATACCCCAAATGGAAGTTCTTATGTTCTGATTCACACGCTTGCTTCCCTAGCTGTTAAGGGAAAGTGACAGCCCAAGCTATAATTGCTTATGTTTAATCACTGTTTGTAAGACCTGGAGTGTTTGTTTGTTTGTTTGTTTTTTGGGGTTTGGGGGTTTGTTTTTTGTTTTTATGTGAATGGTTAAGGATGTGAACTATGCTTGTGTTTGTTGCAGCTTCTGTAATAAAATCCCTCAGCTGTATTTTTTTTTCACCTTCTGTGTCCAGAGTCAAATCAACTTTGAGGGGTGTATAGAGAGCTTTTGAAGAATGCTATTAGCTCAATGTAAGCAAATGATCATTAGCTCAGTATCATCTCAGTGTTTTAAAACTGCATTCACCCAAAGTGGAACGGACTTACAAAAGAGTAGAAGAAATCCAGGAGAGGTGCGCCCTTAATTAAAGAGTCGTAGGACTCCTGTCTAGGTAGAAGGTTGGACTAGATGTCTTCAGAGGAGCTTCCCAGCATGGGCGTATTCCGCAGAAGCCAAGCACTGTCGTGTGTTTGGTGAGCCCACTTCATCTCACGTGTGTGATGGACTTGCTGTCTCACAGGGCATTAGATTCACAACTGGGAGGCCAGGTAAAACAGACTTTTTGGTCAGGTTTTAGTTGTATTAGTTTATTTTGTTTTTCCCTATTATTTTTATTCTCAGAGGCAAAACATTTTATGTTCTCTCCTCTGAAGGATATAAATATAGACAGGTATTTTAGAAGAATAAATGTCAAGGGGGTTAATACCAATTCTTTTTGAAGTGTGAATGAAAACGAGTTAACTTGCTCTTTAAACTAGGTTTTCAGGTCTGAGTTCTTTGTTAGAAGGAACATATAGGCGCATCTTAGTTTACGGGAACTTAGAAAAATTGAATTTGTTTTTCAGATATTTTTAGTGCCGGTAATTTACTCTCAGGATATAAGAATAATCATGCTTAATTTTTGAAAAATTGTTTAAAAGCAGTATTTTGAATAGAAATGATTGCTTTAGTATTAATGACAACTATCTAACCTTACCCTGTATTTTATAGGTAAAATACAGTACACTTAAAATATGACAAGACTCCCTTTTTTAGCAAAAATGGCAACATGTATCTAATTTGAATTCCAGAAGAGAACAGAGAGAATGGGGAAGAGGAAATATTCTAGAAGTTCAGTGCATTCCAAGCAGGAAATTTTTTTTAAAAGAAACCCACACCCAGATATTTCCCAAAGAAACCGCAGAAACAAATAGATCTCAAACAGCCAGAGGAAAGAGGCAGGTTATCTGCAAAGAAATAGCAATTAGATTGAAAGCTGTTTAATTTGTGGGGAGGAGCAGGGGTTCCTGCGTTTGGAAGAAATTAAATCACATCTGAAACTGCAAGGGCATCTAGGATATGGAGCTTTCACATGTCCAGACTATGGAAGGCGTACTAGAAGGAAGGTGGGATGGCCACTGTGCACACTTCTTTACCTTCAGTCTCCCACACACTGATATGATAGGTAAGCTCCTTCAGAGCAGACGATTTGCTGCGTGACCTTTGCTTAGTACCTGGAAGAGTAACTAAGACATAGTTGGTGCTAATGAAATATTTGGTGATTGAAAGGATTAACATCTTATACTCATGGGTAGTGGGTTTGATCTCCATGGTCCTAAGGAACCTGTAGCGTTGTACCTACATTTTCCTTTAGAGATTGGAGTTTGGTCCTGAAACCTGAAGCGATGTCTTTGTATTTGTCAGGTCGGTGCATTCTGAGAAAATTATCCCTGTTTCTGTGATATCTCCAAAAGCATTTTACGCTGGTGTCAGTGATTTTAATAGTTTGCAGACAAACCATTGATTGCATAAACAATTGGGTAGATATTATTGTAGGACTCTTCATGCAACTGTTTTAACCAGATTGTTTTCTTTATGACAAATTTCAGTGTTTCTGATCACAATATAAATAACTTACACTCCTGACATCTGCTTAACACACTGTGTTAGATTACCATCATTAACTGCAGCTGTCCACGCAACCCAGAGACCTCAAATAGCTTGCTGTGTATTATTTTGCTCCTAAGAGGAAGGCTCAAGATTTGAACTCAGGTGAAGCCAGCTGGAGAAACCAATACCCTATTCTGTCGTACTTATCATTCTCCTACTCTACTCTTTTGTTGCTGTTGCAAGAAACAATCCCATTATTGCACTGTATTTAATTGTGTTTGTGATTGCCTGTAGTAAAGTCTTCCTTCCTAAAATGTCTAAATAAGACATATTACTTTAATAAAAATATTGCCAGCCGTGAATGCTAGATTCTAATTTTGGCTATATTGTGTGACCTTGCTTAGGCGTCACATTAATAATTTGCTGTGAAGAGGGGATTTTAAAAATAGATTATCTGTTGATGTCCTTTCGGTTGGGCTATTCTAAAAACATCTTAAAAGATTTTGATGAAAGTGGTCTATCCTAATGTAATGTCATTAGAGTATTTGAAAGTATTATATTCAACACTCCACTGTCTGACAGCTTCTTTCATCCAGAACTCTGTGAAGAACCTGGGGAGGGGGTTGGGGTTACTGTCCCTCAACAGTAAAAAAAAAAAAATGTGATTTCATGTATTTAAATTTTCTTGCACTTCATTCATAGGACTCTTCTTTCTCCTTATTTACCCTCCTCCATATCTTTACCTCCCCCAGTCTTCTACATCTCAGCAAATGGCCCAAATGTCCATTCCAGGCAGGGAGCCTAGGAGTTGATTCTTATTTCTTCACTTCCAGCGTTCTTTTCGAGCCTTATCAGCTCTTCCTCAACGCTGCTTCCTCTCTATCTGCTTTTGCCTCTCTACAGAGACAACTTTTTAAAATGTGAATCATGTCATGTCACTCCCTGCTTGGAACCTTCCAGTGGTACCCCACACCCTCTGGAAAGCTTGCAAGGACCTGCATGACCTTGCCTTGACCCACCTCTAATCTCATGCCACATACCTCTCCTCTGTCATGCCAGCTCTGTTCCTCCAACCCTTGATCAGAGTGCTTTGGCCCAAATCTTTCAGCTCTTCCTAGTCATCAGTACCTCATCTTAGATATTACCTTCCTGACTATTTAATAGCCTGCCATCACGGTATCATGTTACCCCCTTTTCTTTCATCCAGCATGTTCGTCACTCATTTTTTTTGTCTGCTTGTTTTTTGTCTTTTTGCCCCAGGAGTCCAAGGGTCCCATGAGCAGAGAACTCTTCTGTCTTGTTCAGTACTACATCCCTCACGCTGGCACACAGTAGCCATTTAATAAATATTTGTTGAGTAAGTGAATAAGTTCTAAAAATTTTTATTATTTGATATCTAAAGACCACTACTTTCCACAAGAATTTTCAATGAAATCCTGGTATTTTTGTTCGTTTTTGCTTGTTAGTAAATCTGGAGGGAGCAGAATGAAGTACTGCAGTAATTTTGAGAAATGCTCAGTCAAACAAAATACAAGACGGTTGTGCAGTATGGTTCTTGTCAGAGCCTTTACTGTGCTGAAGTACACAACTTCCAAGACGGTGAGCGCTGGGTCAGAAGTTTATTTGACACTGGTTGTCTTCTTGGAGAATTATCACATGGCACTGTTGTTTTTTACGATGCATTCTGGGAAATGTTGCCTTAGACAAAACGTGTCATAATGGAAAGGGGGAAAGAGATGCTATGTTGAGTGTAAGGAGGCAGATATATTGACCACAGGAGAACAGGCTAACAACCAAGGACTCAGAAAAAAATAAAACCTATGAAAAAGTCACAGAAGGACTCAAAAAGAATACAGCAATGGGACTATTCAGTTTTCTGCAAGCAGCTCTACTCAGTTTATTGGATTTTTCTCTCTCTCACAGCTGGCTCAGTGCTTGGCCTAGAATGAATATACAATAAATATGTGTTGGCTGTTCAGTGATGAGTGAATGATGGTGGCCCAGGGCCACCATAAAATAATTAAATTAAGATCAGTTTGGTTTGTTTAAGAAAGCAGGAAAATACCTAAAGTATTTCCGGGGAATTTGTCATTCTAAAGGATTAAGATTAAAATGTCATTAGTACTTATGAGAATACTTCATCGGTTATTATATTGCCTAAAGGCTTTGCATAACTAGGAATTTACTATATATTGTTTTATTCAAAGCTGATACAGATTTTAGACAAACATATGTCTGTTTGCCTGGGATATAATGGTGGATCTCTTTGGAAGGGTAAAAACCTTATTTTACCAAATGTAGCTATGCTTCAGATTTGTGTTTTTCATTCTTCTTTAGGCAGAGTTAAGCAAGCTTGGAATTAAAATAATTTGATAACGTCACCTAACATTTTTTGAAGTCAGGTAAAATTTACAGATTCATAAGGTGTACTTTTTAAAGATATACTTGAATGTATTTTGACAAATTATACATTTGGAAAACTACCACCATAATCTAGGTATAAAATATTTCTGTCGCCCAAAAAGTTTTCTCTTGCTCATTTGTAGTTATTCCCCTCCCTACTGGTGACTGGCAACCAGTTATCTGATCGTCCCTATAGTTTTGCCTTTCCAGAATGTCGTGAATGAAATCATACAATATGTGTATATGCAGCCTTTTGTTAATGGCTTTTTTCATTTTGCATAATGCTTTTAAGATTCCTCCATTAATAACGTGTTGCATGCATTCGTGATTTGTTTCTTTTTATTGCTTTCTAATATTTTATGGATATACCACAATTTGTTTATCCATCCACCAGTCAATTGACATTCAGGCTATTTCCAGGTTTCCACTATCACGAATAGAACTTCTAGAAACATTTACATATAGCTCTTTGTATGGACACATTTTCATTTCTCTTGGGTAAGTAACTAGAAGTGGGATTGTTGGATCATATAGTCAGTGTTCTTGTTGACTTTATAAGAACGTGCCAAACTGTTTTCCAAAGTTGCTATACCATTTTGCATTCCCACCAGCAATGTGTGTGTTCCATTTCCCCTGCATCCTGGCCAACATTTGTATTATTTGTATTTTTTCATTTTAGCCATTCTAGTATGTGTGTAGTAGCGCCACATTTTGGGCTTAATTTTTATTTTCTTAATGACTAATGATCTTGTACATCTTTTGATATGCTTAATCGATCCTTTTGAGTTCTAAGAGTTTTTTATAAATTCCATGTACAAGTGTTTATCAGTTAGGTGTTTTACACATATTTTCTTCCCAGTCTATGGCTTGTTCTTCCATTTTCTCATCAGTTTCTTTTAAAGAGAAATTTTGCTGAAGTCTAGTTTATCATTTCCTTCTTTTATGCTTCATGTTTTTTGTGTTCCAAGAAGTCTTTGCCTAATCCAAGATCGCATTTTCTTCTATATTTTCTTCCAGAAGTTTCATATTTTACATTTCATTCTATGATCCATTTTGAGTAGATATTAGTATATGGTAAGGCAAAGGTAAAGTTCATTGTTTTGTGAATGGGTGTCCAGTTGTTTAAGCCCTATTTGTTAAAAGAAATATCTTTTCTCCTTTGAATTATAGCCCAAATATGATGACTTAAATTCATATAAGATTCACATCTGAAAGTGGTGTTCAGAAGAGATTAAATATGGATTTGCAGAAATATGTCTATTTGCATTTTTTATTATTTTCACAAAGCATAGCATGAGGTACAGAGGGGATATTATTAAGTATTTTGTGGTGATTATAATAGTCATCATAAACATGGACAATTGGTATTAGGACAATTTAAGTAAACTAGGGGTCCTAATTTTCTCTGCAAGTAGGAAGTTCCCTCTCAGACAAGATTATTTTTGTGGAAGCTTCATTATAGGACATTTGTGCACCCACTAGCCCTTGGGTAGGTATCGTGATGATAATGGTGGAGGTGGCTTCAGCTAGGTTTACTAATTAGTTATGAACATAGAACTCTGTGTCTACTCTGTATGATACAAACTGTAGTAACACTTACTGATTAGGATACTATGCTAACATGTAATGAGACTTAACCCATGTGGAAGAGAAATTTAAATAAAGGTATCATCCTGTCAATTCTCATGTTATTTCAGCTTTAAGGAACCTTTCAACAAAAATAAAGTTGCTTATATTGAATTTCTTTCTCAATAAATGTTACAGATTTTTCCTATTTTAAATAAAACTATTTGGGGGGAAAATTTTTCAAACTAGGTTGATTAAAGAATGATTCTTAGCTTTTCAGATGATTTTTTAGGTTTCAAAAAAATCAGCCTGAAAAAAAAAACCTAAAAAACCCCCAAATCAACCAGGAGTTCCTCTTAATCTCTAGCCTCCAAAATATTCATAAGCCATGTTTTTGTTTTCTGAAGTATGATGGCTCTTCAAGAGCAGAGCTATTCTTTAAATTGAATTTGGATTCATTATCACTAGAGGGCAGTAAACACAAACAGATTTAGTGATTTACTTGTGTTAAGGTTGTTTTTCCTACTATTAGCATTCATCAAAGAAAGCGTGGTCTTTATAATGTAAAAAGAGATTTAAAGTTCTCTTATTTGAAATACAGCTTGTCAAGTAGTTCTAGATCTTTGTCTGCCTCGAAAACTATTTTTAAGGCATTTGAAAGTAGAAGAACACCCTGTGATTTTAGAGACACTGGTATGCTGTCGTTATTGTATTGAATATCTGAAGTTTAATCTTGTCTCAGAATTCTTCCAGGGTCTTTTAGCAATTAGATTTGCATATGTTAAGCCGAGCAGTATTGAATATGTGAGAGCCTACTTTATGCAGATTTGCTTCTTGATTAATAACAACTACCAGAACTTTGATCCTAAGTAGAAAGGTGTAAAATAAATATAACTAATTATAGGATAAACTATTTTCAGATGTAAGTCCTACCAAAAACAGTGCTGTTGCCAGGAATATCCCTTTGGTTGGAGCAATCTAAGAGTTAATAACACTTATTTTAAATAATTTTAAAATATTTCAGGCACAATAATAGATTGTGTAGTTTAGAATTTATTATGTTAATAGGCATACTGTTTATAGACTCTAGGGTAAATATAGATGAATGCCTGAAGTACTTTTTTAGCAATTTGGAGTACTCTGAACCCAGATAGCCTGGGTCCAAATCCCAACCCTGCTACTGGGCTTTGTGGCTTTGGCCAAGACACTTGACCTTCTGAGCCTCAGTTTCCTCACAGTTTGGTTTATTTGCTTTTCTTTTTCCCTATTCAAAAATATGTCCTATCTCTCTTGACCTCTGTTGCAAAGGTGGTGATGCCATCATGTTAGTATTTAAGACTCACCTCCATCAGCAGAATTTTAAGTATCCTGAAATAGTCCTGAAGGGTTATTGATTGCTTAGGGTATCGCTTAAAGACCAAGAAAATGAAGAATGAGGTAGGAGTGGCATCTAGAGATTCTGAGGATTAATATTAGGAAAAGACAGAAAAAGAAAACCGAATGCTGAAGGAAATGATGTACTTTTTTCTATTCTGGTACACGTATACACGTTCATATATAAAATCATTTGGATGCTTGAAAGGAACTCAGGAAACCTGAGTTCTCCCTGTGTGTGAGGGCATCTGTGTCTGGTCCACATCGCACTCACACGCACATGCAGGTCTGTCAGCTGAGGCTGCCTGTCTCTCTCTGGGCACCAGCTTCCTGACTGCACTAGTTAGTAGGTGGAGTCAGCTCAAGGATTAAGAATAAATGATTCCACTCCTAAATTCATACCATTTATCATGGAGTTGGAATCAGCCTGATTATATGACGAGCTGTTCATCCACCATGAAGAGCAAAGCCTAAACGAGACCTGGACTTGCATCTCAGCCCCGCCAGGTCCAGGGCAAGTTATTGACTATTTGAGAGTGTCTGTCTTTTCATTCTTTAAAATGGCGATAATATCTATCTACCCATGATGTTGCAAAGATTAGAGATAAGATATAAATATAAAGCTCTTGGGGCAAAGTAAGTGCCTAATAAATGCTGTAATGTAGGTGTTACAGTTTCCTCATTAAAAGTGTCAGAAGCCAGGTCTGTCTATAAACATTGTATCTCTCTGGCTCCATCCATAGTTCTCTTCTGGGTGGTCCAGATTTCCTTCTGCAGGCTCATTGCACAGTAGTGCTGTGGTGATGGGAAGGAGCTTCTAGTCTGTTTCCTATAATGGGAAAAACAAAATGAATTTTAATTTGGCTCAGAGCTTTAAAAAAAAAAAAGTAGGGATGTCTTATTCCCTAGAAATATGGAAACCTTCCTTGGTACTTCTCACTTAACATTGCTCCTCCTCCTCCTCCACGATTACTGTTATCTCCCCTGTTACAGCAGATTAAGGATTTATGGTTGAATCTTTCTGTGCCTGTGGTTCTCTAAGCTACTTTGGGAAATAGAAAGAAAGAATATCTTTCTTGCCTCAAGCATCCTCCACCCTGGTTGAGGAGACAAAGTTCAAGGCAGTTGAAGCAACTAGAACCGTGATACTTAGCACTGGGGAACATTGAGGAGATTTCAGGTACACTGATTGGACTGTACTCCTGGCACTTCATGGGCAGAAGCCAGGGAGGCTCGATGTCCTAGACTACATGGGATAGTCCTTCACCAGGGAGTATTTCTCTGTGTCCCAGCAGTGACTTACACAGGTGAAAAAATTCAGTTAAGATTATCTGAGACTAGAACACACCTACTTTTTACATATAGATGCAAAATGTTTTTTGCATGGTTTTAATCCACACTAAATCTTTGAGTAATGCAACCACAGTGTGTGTTGAAGGGAGAATTGCACTTTGTTACATTTGAAAACCTTTTCAAGAGCCATTCACCATTTTAGAAAAAGAGTATCCCTCCAATACAGCACTCTTGTAGTTATTTCCATTTTGTTGTCACATTTATGGTAATTCTCCACATCAGAGGAATCAGAGCAAACACTTAATAGATCTTGGTGTGCTAAGTGCTTTACATGTATGTACTAGCTAAAACTCACAACAACCCGCAAGATAGATACTATTATTATTCTCATTTTCCAAATGAGTAAACTGAAGCATGGAGAAAGTTGCAGTAACCTTCTCAAGGTTACACAGCTAGTAAGTGAGAGCAGAATATAAGCTTTTGACTATTTTATTATTTTTTAAATGTCGTGTACAAGTGTTTATATTTTGCAGCATTTAATATAAATTACTTTTCTTCACCATTATATTACTAAGCCATTATACTAGTTTATTTCTTTTGTTAAGCATATAAGGATTTACTTAGTATGTATGTATGTATTTAGTGAAGTGCATATGCAGGAAGAGCGTTTAGGAATTTCATTTCAAGATAAAAAATACTTGTTATAAAAAGAAAAAAGTAACTTAGTTTCAAGTTCATCAAAGAGTAAAATAGCTTGATGGATGGATACAAAAAGGAGGCAGTAGGTCTGATACGGCAGAGAACCCCCATAAAGCATAGTTTGGATATAAGTGATTGTATGACAAACCTTGCTCTGCGGGAGCTCACAAGACCTGCTCCTGCCTCAGGGCCTTTGCTCTTGGCAAACCCATCACTTAACTCGCTCTCCTTCCAGATATCCATGTGATTTGCTCCCTCTCTTTCTTCTGGTCTCTGAGTGTGTCACCTCATCAAAGAGGCTTTCCCTGATCATCTTATAAGAGAGGAGTCTCTACCCACAACACTTCGTATTCTCCTTATCATTTCTTTTTCTGTATTGTACCTTCCATTACGTGACATATTGTATATTTACTGGCTTAGTTATTGAATGTAAGCTCCAGGTGAAAAAGCTTTGTTCACTGCTATGTCCCCAGTATCCAGGACAGCATCTGGAATATAATAGGAGAATAGTAAGTAATCATTAAATAAAGGAGTGAGTGTAGAATACTTAGAGTTTGGAGAAGGGCTGGAATATTTGGTTTTGAGATGTGCTTTGAATGATTTAAGTCTGACTTTGAAAGACCAGCTTGAAGTAGATGGAATAAAAGGAGGGTACTCTAGGCAGTGAATTCAGTGTGAGTAAAGCTAGGGAAATGGGACCATCTGCTGTCTCATAGGGGTGGGTAGAATAGTAGCCTGTTAGGAACAGAGCAAGAGTGTAAAGAGCCATTGAAGATGGGCTTGGAGTGGGGATTAGGGTCGGATGTTGTCAGGCTGGAGCTCGGAGGAGCCTGGAAGGTGAAGCGGGTGATGCCGAGTTGTTGGTGAGTGGCTTGGGAGTGGCAGGCTGAGGCTGGATTTGAGGCAAATTGGCCTGGCAGTGGGGATCAGTAAGGGGTTGGAAGGAGAAAAGCCAAAGGAGGTGAGCTAAGAAGCAGTTATAGTGTTTTGGGTCTGAGACATGGAATGATGTGATGCAGTTGGAAGGAATCATGATATGTTTTTTTAAAAAAGGATAAGCGTGGGAGTTAAAATACGGAGGCGCCTTCATGGAATACTCATCGTCATAGTTATCACCTGATGCCTGTTCATCACTATGGATCAGATGTTGGGTTTTTTTTGGGGGGGGGTTGGGGTTTATTTTGGGTTTTTTTGTTTGTTTCTTTGGCCATGCCACGTGGCATGTGGGATCTTAGTTCCCAGACCAAGGATTGAACCCTTTTTCCCCTGCAGTGGAAATGCAGAGTCTTAACCACTGGACTGCCAGGGAAGTCCTCAGATGGTGTCTTAAGTGCTTTGCATACAACATCTCCTTTAATACTCATAATAATTGTTCTGGTGATTTCTTGCTCTGTAACAAATCGGTTCAAACTTAGTGGCTTCAAATATCAATTTTTTATTACTTTTCATTGTGCTGTGGGTTGATTGGGCATGGCTCAACGTTCTCACTTGGAGCCCATCGTGTGGTTGCAGTCAGATGGTGGCAGGGGCTGGAGTCACCTAAAGGGGCAACTGCCTGGGTGACTGAGATGGATTCTTCATTCTCAGATCTGGCTCTGGGCCGGCATGGCTGGCAGAGCTGGAGACTGGCCAGGTGCCCGTGCGTGTGTGCTCATATGCTCTCCTCTTCCTCCTCATCTCTTTCTCTCTCTCCCTCTCCCAGCAGCCTCTCTGTAAAGTTAGCATGGCTTCCTGCTAACATGGCAGTCTCAGAATAGACTTTCTTACATGGTGGCTCAGGGATCCCAGTAGTGCGTTCATGGAGACCAAGGTGATAGCTGCAAGGCTCCCGGTGACAGCCTCCACAGTCAGGCAGCATCCCTTTTTGGTTACACAAACCAGCTTAGATTCACTGTAGGGTAGTTTAACTCATCAGGAGGCATCTTTGGAGACCAGCTACCATGGTAACCAATTTTACAGATGAGGAAACAGACACACCAAGAAGTAGAAATACTTGCTGAGGACTATGCAGTAAAGGATTTGAACTCAGTCTGGTTCTTAGTACCTGGGTGAATTGGGGGAAAATATTGCCTAAGTATTACTTTATATGGAAATGAGGAAGTTGGAGGAGATGATATTGAAGGTACTTGACATTTCTCTCAGCCTTTAAAGCCTTTGGATTTAGGTGATGGATGTGGGGATGGAAAGGAACAGACTAAGTGAAAAGGCATTCTGTAGAAGGCAGAACTTTGTAACAGTGTTGGTGGAGGGAAGGTACATGGCAGATGGCGAACATGTCAGGGTTACTCAAGGATTCAGTTGGATCATTAAAAATCTAATAGTGATCGGCTTACAAGGAACACCTTTTGAACAGCAGGAAAGAGTCATAGATTTCAGTGTGAGACACTGGAATATGGGCTCACTGAATGAAATGGGAGTAGTCACAGTAAGAACTGCTTTAAATAGAAAAATGGATCCACCGATTTTAAAAAAGTTTGAGATGATTGGCAGGGCATTCCAGCAGGAAGAATATCTTTTAGTTATTTGGAAATAAGGTACTAAAGTTCAGGTTAGAAGTGGTCATCAGAGAGTCTTTCTGGATATCCCGAATTAGAGGATGACTAGAAGAAGGCAACGAAGGTATGGTCAGAGACGTGGGAAGAAAACCTTCCTGAAGAAGCTGCAGGTCCTGGGAGTGAGGGAAAGGGGAGAGAGTGATCAGACAGGGTTGAACACTTCAGAGAAGTTGAGGAGAATGAGAGACTAGTGAGGGGAGCACCTTTGCATTCTTCTGGAAGCAGTTTTAATGGAGTATTGGGGGTTTGGTATCTTTCTTTTGTAGAGGATTGAGAGGAATTTAGGAAATGAACACAGTGAGTATGAACCGCAGCTGAGGATTTGGGCAGTAAAGGACCAGTGGGAGCTCAAAGAGGCAGGGATTGCCTGGCTGTTTCTGATGAGGGTGTGCTGTCTGAGCCGGACACACCTGATGCAGGAAGACTGAGTAGTCACCACACCAGCATGTCATGGAAGTGCCAAGCACTAGGTACACACCGAGGTGGAGGGGAGCTGGAATGGACGGAACTGCATGCTAAAATAGAGTAAAAGCTAGATTCCCCTCATTTCTTATCCATAAAACCTCTTTAGTATAAAAGCTACAGAATAATGCTATCCCAAACCAAATAGAAAAGATTGTTTTTTCCCAGAGGTATTCAGATTTCTTATTTAGATCTCCTCGTAAAACACCTGATTACTCGAGCTCAATTCTGTATGCTTAAGAGCCACTCTTATACCTTTACACAATCATAAAAATGTTTTCTTCTGATCAAAATATAGATCTTGAAATCTGTACACAGAACTCTACATTCTTTAACTGTACACAGTGCATTAGCTTTCAGAGCTTCCCCCCCAATCAGATTTATAATAAACCATCCCCACCTTTAGATTTTTAAGGTTGTGGAGCTCAACCATATATAACAATAGAAACAAAAGGCGCTGAGAATAGCAATGCCACACAGGTGAGGAAATGTATCACTTCCATTTATGAATTCTGGACATTAATTGTATGTTATAATGACACTATGCTGTTATTTTGGACTGAGGAAGAACTTTAGTTATCACCAGGGAAACTACTTGTTGTAGATTTGACAGAGGGAGACAATTAAAATGCCTGATTGCCATTTTTAGAGCAGCTTTTATTTTATTTATTTATTTCTAGAGCAGCTTTTATTTTGAAGAGAAGTCAGAGAATTAAAATTCATAGAAATGACTTTGAAAGAATTGGCAATTCTTATTTAAGAATGAACTATGAATTTTGCAGCCTTTTATGGTGGTTATTCATCACTGTGAGAGGGGAAGCCCATTCATCTTTTCATTCCGCAGCCTCAGCTGTAGGAATACCATTATTAAATGGCGTTTACCAGAGGTGAGGAGGAAAACCTCCTCCCCAGAGGTTCGCCCTTGCCAACCAATCACAGAGCAGCCTGGGCCTCGTCCACACCCCCTGCCCTGATAGACCCAAGGATGCAGTGTGATTGGTGCATAGTTGGGGTTTTATGGGAGGGGTTTCTTGTCACTCTTCCTGGCTTCCCTGCAGTTCCTTATTTGGTAGCTTTTGACAGAACTAGTCTTTCTTGCAGCTAAGCATCTTGACGTACATTATTCATTAAGCCCTGGAACTCAGGGAGAGAAAGATGCAGACCCTTAGATCTTTAGATGTTTCTTTATCACATGAATTATCTTTATTCAGCATAGTGGTTGAATTCTGTTGCATTCTAGAGTTTTACAAATGGCATGTATTCAATGGGAAACCGACTGGATGGGATCTAATGCGAGGCTTTCTTATGTGTACTTAATTACCAAAAATCTTTAAAAACCTACATAAGCCGGGCTTGTGGAGCTTGTTAAAGTATCGAGGTTTTGAAGATATACATATTTTAGAACTTATTGTCTCTCTATATAATCAGTCAAAAATGCCTGAAGCAAACTATTTACTGTCAGTATCTTGGGGCTACATAAAGGTAAGATTTATTTAGCCTTTACTCTGATTACATAATTAATAAATTTTAATAAATTATAATAGAGTTAAGCTTTCTAAGGAAGCTTTTATTTTTTCTTTAGACATGAACTACAGAAGAAATGTGTGTTTTAGTGGTCAAGATAAGGAAAAATTGTATAACTTTTATTAGTTATAATTTGCATGTTAAAATAGCTTTTTAATGTTCAGTGTTTCTTCTGTTTTGTCATGTGGTATAGATTTGAGTTGTCCTTTTAAGTATTAAGGTAATTAAATAAATTCACTGGCAATAAATAATTGGGCTAAATTATAACTGGTACATGGGCTCTAATTAGTATGTAGCACCTGAAGTTTATAAAAATTAATTTGTGTCTCTTTCTAAAAATCTGTACTACTTTTACCTGATGAAGAGTATGTTTTTATTTTGTTTTATTTCACCTTTGGCTATAAAGCTCTACATGACATTAAAATTGACATTACTTGACTTTTAGGTGATACCTTATTAAAATGAACACTTGATTATCTATTTGTAAAACTGGAAGATGTACTGTTATATGATACTGCTATTTCTGTTCATCTCAAAAAATGAATTAGTAGATTGCATTTCATAAGATTGTGTTCCTGCTTGGCACACTTGCATGCCCTGTGGTAATACTAACCTGGCGATCTTATCTGTTCAATAGAAACATGAGATAGAAAAACCTTTTTCAGTTCTAAAGGAAGCATCACTTCAGAAATCAGAATTTCTTGATTATTTGAGCAAATCACAGTACATATTTTTAAGGAATTCTTTTCCATTACTTTAAGGACTCTCAGATTCAAATATTTTTCATTTTCTTTGTTTCTTTTTAAAGGAAGATTCCTCTTTCCTGTGAGATTTACTCGCATTCTAAGAAAACTTACTTGTTTTAGTCATCCAGATAGTCATGATTTTCCACCTCCCTGTAAATCTAGATGGTCCAAATTTTTGTAATTTTCATTATTTGAATTTTGCTAGCCATTTCTTGGCTTGAAATGTTTTTTAAATACAGAAAAATGTAGAGAGTAATAAAGAAGGCCCCTAGTCTCCCTAGAATTAATTTCTTAGCTTTTAGAGAGTTCATATTTGATACCTTTTTTGAAGGGCTTCACATTTGTGTTATAATTATGAATAATACCTTCAAGAATCTGAACAGAATTTTAGTGCTTTTTGTGAAATTTTTTGCTGGAAAGCTTTATATGTTTTTTAATACTATATTGCTAAAAACACTTAGGAAGTATTTTGAAAGAATTATTTTTATACAGCTAATACATTGTTTATTTCAGCTTTTAATGCAGACATCCACCAAACTTGTAGTATATCACAGTGAAGCATATTCAAATAATTTTTAGCAGAATGTTGTGGGGAAAAATAAGCCTTTACTTAATGTTTCACCTTTACCACCTTCTTAATTACATATTAGATATATAATGTACCTAGTTGCACATTGGCATAAGAGGGAAGTATAGGGATTAAATTTAAGAATAATTTTGTTTTATTATTTAATTTTGCTTCATGGACAGTCTTAAATATAGAACATAAATTGGAAAACTGGAGTTTAAAAAGCAATATATAGTATTCCGTTCAACTGCACTTTCACTCTCCTTTATGCTTTAAATTTGCTGCATACAGACATCCTGATGCATAATGAGAACAAAGGATTTGAAAGCGCTCACTCAGAGATCTTCCTCTTTTTTCCTTTGTTGCAACAATAATTCTACATATTATTTCAGGCTATTTAGACCAGAAACAATCAGAATAACTCATCAGTCAAAAATATTCAGAGGTCACTGTGAAAGATAATCTAAATGCTCAATTAAATTGCTCTGCATTTTGCAGCCAGTTCTTTTGAAAAGCAGTTCTGTATTTTGTCTCTTCTAAATCTATAAATTGAGAACCCATAACAGTGTTCTAGCAAAAATACATGTTATTACCTTTCTAATCATTTTCCCCCCATGGCAATTTTATATAGTTATCTTAATAAGTGGTATGTAGTTGTCTTAAAATGAAAGAAATTCCAATGGCATTTAAAAATGATTGTTGAATGGTTTAGTTTATTGTTCTTTAGCACATCCAGCTGTGCACTCCAAAACCAAATTGTAAGAGCAACTACCAGTTGAGAAAGCTCTGATAGTAATTTTTGTGGCTATTAATTTAGCTGCCCTGGACTGTACTTTTTATATCAATAGCAAAAAAAAAAAAAAAAAGGAAGCAATATTAATTCCTTTTAGAAAATGCCCTTGTGTTATAACTTAATTGACTCTCTGGAAATTGTCGTTAGGAAATCTCTCATACTCTTGGGGAGAAAGAGAATTGCTTAAAATATTGTGTCATCTAATTATGTTGAAAGGAAATGTTGACTTCCTTGGAGCACCTCGCAGGTGGGAGGGAGATAAGTGTGATATGAAGAGTTTCTCCACCCATGCTTTTGGGTTTGGAACAAAGGCAGAAGGGTAGTCTGGGAATATATGTATATGATGCAGAAATAATCAGTAGAATGTAGTCTGTCATTTATCAGTCTGTACAATAGAATCCTTTCACTGGCTTTTTGTTTTTGTTTTTGCTTTTGCCTTAGTTATCTGTACCAACTGGCTATTTTGATGAGTTGTATAATCAAACTGCCAGGAAAATTACACCTCATTCTTTATATTCTTCCAGATAAATCCAGTAATTTGTGTGGCATAGCTGCAGATACCATGCAGTTTTTCTGCTTGGGCACATGGCAACACATTCTTCACACCAAGTTGCTTAGAAGTTAGGAGGTAGCTCTGTAGAAAAACTGGGTTCCCGTCTGACTTTTCCAGTTGCGCCAACTCCCCCTGCCACCAAGGTTGCATCGTTTTTTAGTTACATTGAGAGAAATGCATGGAGGGCAGGTGGACAGTGGTTCCTATATAACACTGTAGAGAGACTAGGAGTGTCTGATAGCCTTACCTATTCCCCCAACTTCTAAGAAAGGACTTTGTCATGACCAGGCAGGTGTTTTTGTTTTTAATATTTACTTATTTATTTGGCTGTGCTGGGTCTTAGTTGCAGCACACAGGATCTTTGTTGCAGCATGTAGGATCTTTAGTTGCGGCATGTGGAATCTTTAGTTGCGGCATGTGGGATCTAGTTCTCCGACCAGGGATTGAACCCAGGCCCCTTGCATTGGGAGGGCAGAGTCATAACTGGAGGACCACCAGCGAAGTCCCCAGGCAGTTCTTAATAGCAACTTTTATCTCATAGCACAGACAATTTCAGGTCAAAGAGATATTTCATTACATATATGTTTAAGATGTTTAGCAGAGTCTCTGGAATATATTTTGCCTAAAGAGTAGATTCTTTCCAAGAGTAAGTTTCATTCATTAAACAAGAATTTATTTACCTTTGGGCCTTATGCATGGTATTATTGTTATATTTTTGAAGCATGGTGACCATTTTCTATATGAATAATACCTTAAATTACTTTTCGGAATTGGTAGGGGAGCTAGATATTTAGATATGTATTTTGTGTGGGCATAACTATAGTTAGAGTTTCCATTCATTTTTCCTGCAATGATAAAAATCAGCGATCACTGTAAAAGGCCCAGGAAACTGAGAGATAGAAAGAACTCAGTGCTGAGCACCTACTATGTGCCAGTGCAAGTTAAATAATCTAATACATTCCTAGTTCATAGCCTATCATTTACTTAAGAAAATATAACTTTATAAAAGGAAGGACAGAAAATGTTTTGAACACTATTGGAATTTTCTTCAAGAACTTTCTTGGAAGGTTCCAAATTTTACTTTTTCCCCAGTGGGTCGTAATATATAATGCTTAGAGAAAATAAGCAGCAACCCATGTTTTGTAGACTGCATGATGCCAATTTTAAAAATACATATACATCCTTGTGACTCATTTATTTTATAACTGGTTGTTTGTACCTCTTAATCCCCTTCTCCTATTTTGCCTATCCTTTACCCTGCTCCCCACTCTGGCAACTACTAATTTTTCTGTATATGTGAGTCTGTTTCTGTTTTGTTATATTTGATCATCTGTTTTGTTTTTTAGACTCCACATATAAGTGAAAACATACAGTATTTGTCTTTCTCTGTCTGACTTATTTTACTTAGCATAGTACCCTCCAGTTGCATCCATGTTGTCACAAATGGCAAGATTCCATTCTTTTTTATGGCTCATATTCCACTGTATATACATATATACACCACAAGATACAATGCATAGCACAGAGAATATAGTCAACAAAGTTATAATAACTTTGTATGGTGCACAATCTATAAAATGTTGAATCTACTATGTTGTGTACCTGAAACTCGTATGATATTTTTAAGTCAACTATACTTCAACAAATACACTTATACAAATGAAAAAAAAAGGCATAGAAGGAAAAAGAGCTAATTATATATGGTTATTAGCAGTGGGACAGTGGGGATATACATGAGTTCTAATTTTTTCTATATAGCTTTCTAGATTTTCTAGATCACATATGCATTTTATAATCAGAGCAAGTTATAAAAAAAAATACACAAAGAAAGTGAACTTTGTGTTTCTGAGTTTGAGAATAAGCTCCCTCAACCTGTGAACTAACAACCATAGGCAGGAGAATGCTGATACGCCTTTCTTGTATCCAAAAGTCTATTGAAATTTTTTGTTGCTCTCCCTCTGTGCTTTACAGTGATGAATTCTTATACCTAATTTAGGTGGTCAGTAAGATTAACTCTGGAAGCTATTTGTCGAATTGTCTTGAATTAGAACACCTTGGTATGAATTATGCAGAATCAAGATTTTGTACAAAATTCTAATAAATTAAATACTGAGTTAGAATTGCATTTCAGACATTACTAAATGATGAACTCACTGCTCTCTTTTTCCAGACTTAAATGAGGATTTATGGTGAAATTCAAAATTTTAAATGTTACCAAATATTAGAGTAAAATGTGACAGGTCAATTTTCAGTTGTTTTTATGTGACTTAGGAAGATAGATTGGTAAGTTCTGTGAATGCTGAGAACCAATAAATCCCTACTTAGAAAAAACTTTAAAAAGGAAATATTATATAGTATCTATTCGAGTATTTTCTCCAAAGTTCTGGGAGAGTATTCAAATAAGTCTACTCAGTTTTGTTTGGGGGGAGAGGACTACGTTTTAACCTCAGACCAGTATACGTATTCATTTCTGCTAATGAGAAATTAATTGATAAAAATATATCATGTTTTACTGTGTAGCAACCCTTTTGTGTGTTTATAAATTAGTTTTTTTCTCTTCTCTAAATACTAATAATACATGTTAATTTTTATGCCTTTTCTCCCCCTTAATGAATGTCCTCCTTGAGTGTCTGAATCTGTGCTGTCTGATATCGTAGCCCCTAGCTACATGTGACTATTGAAGTTTACATTGATTAAAATTAAGTAAAATTCAGAATTCAGCTCCTCATTTGCACTAGCCACATTTCAAGGGCTTGATCGCCACATGTGGCTAGTGGCTCCTGTCCTGGACAGCAGAGATTATAGAATTTTTTCATCATTACAGAAAGTTCTATTGGATGGCACTGATCTAAAGAGTCAGGACAGGTTAAAAATTCTTCAGCATATTTTCTGTATCTTCATATAGGCTATGTTATTTCACGTAAACTTTCCTCTTCTGTTATTTCATCTGATCTTTCTGTTTTTCAGTTTAAAAGGATGCTTAATCGAGAGCTCACCCATCTCTCTGAAATGAGTCGGTCTGGAAATCAAGTGTCAGAGTATATATCAAACACATTCTTAGGTGAGAATAACAACTTAAATGTAATTTTTAAATTTTCTTTTGCATTGTTTTTGGAGGTAGATTGGGGTACAAGCTCATTTTGGAAATCAAATAAGAGTTAGGGGTTCCATTTTTTTTCATTTACCGTATTAATCATTTGAGCCTCTAAGCTTTAGAACCTAAGGTGACAAAGTACATTTTTTACCTTTTAGTTTTAGTCAGGACTTTAGGGATTCTCTGAATTAAAGTTGTATATTTCCCATTTTTCCAAAGTACTCAATGGTAAAATGTATCTTATAGAGAGACCTATTCATGCATTCAACAAATTCTTGTTAACTGCCAGCCACTGCTGGACACTAGTATTTAATGATCAATTAGAAGTGGTCTCTAAACTCAATGAGTTGATAGTCTAATGGGCACCATGCCTGGTAGAGTGGAGAGGCAGATGGATATAACACAATTGCTAAAGGAAAGCTAGCTGATGATAGCTAAGAGTGTGGTGTACTGGGACACCACCACCCAACCGCCCATCCACAGAAAGAAGATGCAGTAAGGGAAAGCCAGTAACTTGAACATATCCTTGATCTGAATTTACTTTCAAAACAAAACTGTTGTAATAGCTAATTAGCACATTCACTAAACAGACATTTATTGAACACACACTCTGCAAGGACCAGTTAAAGGAGCTCACTGCTGTGAAATAGTGGATGAGTGTACTGAGATATCTGATGTCTGAAAACAACAATTAGCTTTTGTGAATCTGATGTTCACTTATCAGATAATATTTGAGATTCTCTGTGCTCCTCGTAAAACCTTGTTACATTATCCCCCCATCTTACTATCATATAGACAATGCAAACCAGCAGTAGCAGTCTAAGTCCTTCAGATATGCTGTGTACGCTCCCACAGAGTAACCTGTGTCAGTAAGCTGTTAGGTTCACACAGTGCTGTTTTTATATGTGTGCATGAAATTTCTGCCATTTCAAAGTAGGGATTGAAACTGGAGTTCTTACTTGGCAAGAGCAGTTTTCCCGCCCCTAAGTGAATTTTAAATAGGAATGGAATTGAGCAGTAGCAATAACCAATGTCTTTTGCCTTTTCCAAGTCTGCTATCATAAGTTTTTCAAAAGACATAATCACTGAATACATTTGATGTTAATTATTTTCCAGTGGAATTTACTTGCTTAATTTTGTGTTTGAGGGTATCAAATTAAGTCCACATCAAATTATAAATACTCAACTTCTTTAAAAGGAGTTTTACTTGGAAATATTTCCTAGAATATATAATGATCAATGCATGTTATGATTAAAAAAAAAAACCCAGGTAGAATTAATAGTAAATGTAGAATTTTTTTTTAATTTTTAAGATAAGCAACATGAAGTGGAAATTCCTTCTCCAACTCAGAAGGAAAAGGAGAAAAAGAAGAGGCCAATGTCTCAGATCAGTGGGGTCAAGAAGTTGATGCACAGCTCCAGCTTGACTAATTCAAGCATCCCGAGGTTTGGGGTCAAAACTGAACAAGAAGATGTCCTTGCCAAGGTAAGATGATTTCAGGTATCATGATCAGAAATATGCAGTGAACTTTCATTCCTTCTCTTTTAAATAAATGGGAAAGTTTATTAGTTTGTGGGAGTTTTTTTTGATAGATAGGAAAGCACTTTATAAAGCTCTTTCTAAACCAATTGAGTTTTATTAATATGTGGATTTAGACAGGCGGTTTGGTGTTCTTTATTTTTGCATCTACGTTTGATTGTCTGACCTTAAACAATTAAAAAATCTTTTAGGAGAATAGTTAAGGTTTTTGAGAATAGGTTTTAACTGTTAGAGAAATACTTTGAGATCAATATTTCAAGTATGTAAATATGTTGTGTTGTCAGAGGCATAAGGTCACGCAACACCATTCAGTTTCTAGTGTGTTTAAACGGATTTGCCTGAAGTTTGCCTATGCTTACATGGTGCATTCATTACATTTAAAATGAATTTCTTGAAATCTAACAATCTTTTCATTAAAGTCATTAAATAATTGTATTCATTGTTTCACGTTCTACTTCTGCATTCAGATTTGTTCTGTCTTTCCTTAATCCCAGGAACTAGAAGATGTGAACAAATGGGGTCTTCACGTTTTCAGAATAGCAGAGTTGTCTGGGAACCGGCCTTTGACTGTTATCATGCACACCATTTTCCAGGTAATGTGCTTTAAGTTCTGTCACCTCTCTTTTATTTGGTGACATAATGTGCAGTTCTGTGAATTGTGCATGCATTTTATCTTCTTCACTACTCACCCTCTCTTATTTTTTTTTAAATTTATTTATTTTTATTTATTTTATTGGCTGTGTTGGGTCTTTTTTTTTTTCCTGCTGTGCGCGGGCTTTCTTTAGTTGCGTGCAGTGAGTGGGGGCTACTCTTCATTGTGGTGCACAGGCTCCTCATTGCCGTGGCTTCTCTTGTTGCGGAATACGGGCTCTAGGCGCGTGGGCTTCAGCAGTTGCAGCACATGGGCTCAGTAGTTGTGGCTCACGGGCTCTAAAGCGCAGGCTCAATAGTTGTGGCGCATGGACTTAGTTGCTCCGCGGCATGTGGGACCTTCCTGGAGCAGGGATCGAACCCATGGCCCCTGAATTAGCAGGAGGATTCTTAACCACTGCGCCACCTAGGAAGCCCTTTCTTACTTATTTTGATACTTTTTTTTTAATTTGCCCCTTTAACAAGGGGCAAATAATAATTTACAAAGGTTGGAGTGTGGGTAAAACACAAATAAATCAATTGTGTTATTTTTTTCAAATTAAGAAAAAGATGCAATGCGTTTCATAAGGGGCAAATAATGATATACAAAGGTTGGAGTGTGGGTAAAACACAAACAAACCGATTGTGTTCTTTTTTTCCATTTAAGAAAAAGATGTGACGTGGGCAAACTGAAGCAATTCATGAAAATAATAGTTTAAACTCAGGCACGTGACCCTGACTTGCATAGAGGATGGTGTGCTAACTTTACAAATCGAATAAGCCTCTTGCTGACTCACCTTACAATGTCATTTCTTCAGTCACCATCTTGTGGACTGCTCTCTTCTTCATATTGGTTTCTCAGGCTTGTTGAGTTTTCACCCCAGCCCAGGGTTAGGATTTATATGAGGAGCTGAGGCTGTAGATGCCCTGGGCCTGGAAGGGCAGCTCCGGCCCTAGGCAGGATGTGTGTCTCACTTGTCTTGACCCAGTGGCCGAGTCAGTGGGGCTGGACTAAAGCTGCCTTCAGGATCCCAGGACACAAACACTTGGCTGGTTGGCAGCTCATTCCTGATACCAGATATCTGGGGTAAACATTGTTGGGCCCCAGAACGACAACTTGACTCTAGTCTTGTCCCTGAAGTTCCTGGATTGTCTCAAGGGTTTTCATTGTCCTCACTAGACATTGAGAGAGGGCTGTTCTCGTTTCTGGGTTATCCACAGGGGACCCTGGGGGGGATTTTTGTTGTTGTTAACACACTATATGGAAAATCTTTTATGTAAGGACAAAATTTCTTTTCCTGCAGGAACGGGATTTATTAAAAACATTTAAAATTCCAGTAGACACTTTAATTACATACCTAATGACCCTGGAAGACCATTACCACGCTGATGTGGCCTACCACAATAATATTCATGCTGCAGATGTCGTCCAGTCAACACATGTGCTGTTATCGACACCTGCTTTGGAGGTAAACCTGGTTTCTAAACCTTCAAGAACACTAACTTGCCACTCATAATGGTTTCTTCAACTTTTATCCTGAAGGGTGCACAGGGCAAACAATAATTGGCTTCACTGGAAGTATTACTGAGTTGGGGGGGGGGAAATGTCATTGTGATAAATAGTCTTTGATGAATTTTGTCAGTGATAATTGACCAAAGATTTAGGGATTCTTCTCTTTATGGTACTGCCTCTTTGAAATGATCTAGTGGACATTCCAAAAAGCACATCTGGCTTACACAGTTTTGGTTGGTTTGGGGGTTTTGAGGGAATTTAGTCTGACTTTTTCATTTCTAGTTCAAAGATGCTTCTTTCATAAAATAGAAGAATGCATTGATATTTTTCATAGAACTTATTAGAAGGAAACACATCTTTAATGCTACCAGATCCTATGAAGTTGTTCCATTAAATGTTAATTAAAGCAATTTGATTTCTTTAATTGTTTGGGAGAGTGATCCTCTTTTGCTAATATATTTTATAGTTCAGATTGCTTCATTATAAAACTGTGTTAATACCTCATCATTTGAGTGAGAGATTCTCAACTGGGGGTGGTTTTCCCCTTTCATTCCTACTCCTCCCTTCCCCCCAGGGACATTTGGCAATATTTAGAGACGTTTTTGGCTGTCACAACTCTGGAGTACATGCTACTGGCATCTCATGGTAGAGGCCAGGGATCCTGCTAAAAAATCCTGTAGTGCACAGGATGGCCTCCCAAAACAAAGAATTATCTGGCCCCAAATGTCATTTTTGCTGAGATTGAGAGTCCCTGTTTTGAATGGAAGAAGAGAAAATAAAATTGCTCATCATTAATTTTATGCACATTTTCAGAATATCCTTAAACATCTTAAGTACTTTTAAAATAAGCTATTATTTTCTATAAAAATTTGCAGGTGCTCCTTTTTTAATACTTTAAAAATATGACCAATGGAAAAGTTTTGATCATGAGTTATAATAAAATCAGATAAAATATTTCCTCCAAGATTACACTTAAAAAGACCGTGAGGAGCTCACTTTCAAAAGACTCCCTTCCTGACACATTATGATAATATATTTTGAAGCTTTATTTTGTTTTCCATCAAATTCTAGGAAGGAATTTCCCATTCATATGTACCTTTAATTCATATTATTATAGACTAGTAATGTTATCTATATTGTCTGGATTTTTTCAGGCTGTGTTTACAGATTTAGAGATTCTTGCAGCAATTTTTGCCAGTGCAATACATGATGTAGATCATCCTGGTGTGTCCAATCAGTTTCTGATCAATACAAGTAAGTGAAGCTTATTTATTTTTGCAGAAAAATTTTCCTTTGTACATTTTAGAATGACTTGAGGGTCTTGATAAACTTGAGGTATTTCCAGAGCCGTAGTATTCTCTTGAGATGTGTGAATATGCATTTCAGTGATAGCATATGTTAATGCAGTGTAGCTCTAGGAATGGTTATATCCCATGAGGCATATGATGTTTGAAAAACATGCATCCCAGTACTTCTCAAGAAATAATATATTATCATGTTGGATGGACCTAGAGACTGTCATACAAAGTAAGTCAGAAAGAGAAAAACAAATATCGTATATTAACACATATATGCGGAATATAGAAAAATGGTACAGAGCAATCGGTTTGCAAGGCAGAAATGGAGACACAGATGTAGAGAACAGACATATGGACACCAAGAGGGGAAAACAGGGGGGTTGGGGAGGGTTAGGGTGGGATGAAATGGGAGCTTTGGATTGCCATATATACATTACTAATAGGAAAGAATATATCAAACTGTACACTTTAAATATATGCAGTTTATTGTGTCAATTATATCTCAATAAAAGTTCTTAAAAAAAAAGAAATAATATATTACCATGTTAGTAGACAAGGCTAGTCAAAAGTGAAAGTTTGCAGAAAGATTTAGATAGTTATGTGGTCCCTAAACTTTTAAATAAGATATCAGAATAAATGTTAAAATTCCTCATTTTCTGTAGGTTTTCATTTAATCCTCTCCAGAGGCTGTAACTCCTCTTTCCCCCTCCACCAGCATGCCCAGACATGTTCTTTCCTTTTTATTTTATTTTTTAATAGAAATTTCTCCTTTATTTTATTTAATTTCTTTTAAAATTTTTTTTTTTTTTTTTTTTTTTTAAATTTCTTGACACAGCATGTTGGAATCTTAGTTCCCTGACCAGGGATTGAACCCAAGCCCCCTGCAGTAGAAGTGCAGAATGTTAACCACTGGACTGCCAGGGAGGTCCCTGTTCTTTCCTTTTTAAATCTCTTTTTATATAATATTTTTTAACCATTTTTTCTCACTGGTGACATGTCATAAAATCAGTCATCACTACATTTGGAAACACAAGGACTAGTAGAGACTGTTCAGTGTGGGATACCTCTGACACACAGCTGCACAGAAAACCTCGGCAGGGAGTGTTAGTGGTGCTTGAGCTAGGCTTTTGCAAAGAGGTGAAGCTTTACAGAAATTCTCTTCTTTCTGTACTAGAAGTTAATTGGTAAATAATGTTAATGTACCATTATATAATCCCCTCCCACCATGGCAGATTAATGTTATGAAGTCACTTTTATGTGTGAAAAAATAAAGTTCAGAGTTGTTAACTTTCTTCAGATCTGTTAAGAATCTGCCTTTGCTTTTTGCCGTGAGCCTCCTTGCGCCCCACAGCAGTCTAGCTCTCGCAGCGCCTGTGCCTTCACCATTCATTCCCAGCACTCTGCTGCAGCCAGACTTAAAGAATTTAAGTATAGCCTTGCTGTCAGAGATTTAACTCAGGTCTTTTGCATTATTTATCTATTTGTATATTTTTTAATACCCTCTGACTACCCTGTAACAAAATGCACTTTAGTGACTCACTCATGTATCAGAGGATTGGGAAAGTCATGGATTTCCAAAATCATGGGGATAGTCAGTACATTTTGGAAGTCTGATTTATGAAATTATTTATCTAGGATTAGATAGGATAACATTTCATGTTTCAACCACCTTATGAGAACCTGTAATGGGGTGCTTTCAGGAGTCACCAAAACATTACAGCATATTGACTTATAAATGTTAATACACGTTAGAAGCAGCTGCGTGAGTTACACTATGTCATTGGTTAGGGTTGACTGTGTCCTTTCTGTAAAGAACAGGAAGGTCATATAGTCAAAGGTACACTGGCGATTTTTTATTATTCTGGCCTGATTCATTGTTTTCATTCTTATATATGTCTTGATATGTTATTAATTTTATAAATTTTTAACAAATACATATAAATTTTGTTTTAATTTTTGCCATTAAGAAAGGTATGCACTTTTTCTTTAAATTAATAGCACCAAAATCAGACTTACGTGTTTTCTTTGCATTCTAGTATATGTAATATTGTAAGTTCCCATATTATAACATCAGAATTAAGAATAGAGAACAAATTAAAACAACTGATAATAAAGTCACTGCCTTCCAAGTACTCTGATAAATTTTTCAAGACAAATGAGGACCTGTATAACAAAGGAAGTCCAACTCGAGGATGGAAGATGCCTTAGAGGACTGGAGCGGGGAGGGTGGGGGGGACTCGAGGCGGGGGGAGTCGAGGAAGGGAGGGAATGCGGGGATATGTGTATAGAAACAGATGATTGAACTTGGTGTACCCCCCAAAAAATAATAAATAAATAAATAAATAAATAAATAAATAAATAAATAAAAGAAAAATGAGGACCAACTCTATTATTCTTTCTTGTGGACCCTCTAAGGGCAAATGAGCTTAGGCTGGCATCAGGGTACCCACGGATCCTGCAGTTTAGGCTAGCAAGGCCCCAGTCCACAGATGCATCTGATGCCCTTTAAAGTCTGAGAGCCACTGGGAATAGATAATGGAGACGTGTAGGGGGGAATTATACATACAGGACAGTGGCCAAGGGTGTCTGTTTAAAGTCATTTTGCTGATGACCTGCCTGAGGTGGAAGGATAACTGACCATGCTTCTGGAAGTATCTGGTTATTCACTGATGTTGTGCAGACCTCCTTTCCGTGGGGCCTCAGCCACACAGGGCAGTCAGCAGTTCCCAGGGCAGCTTTGGATTGCTGATGTTTTCTTCAGGGTGGGGTGTGATGAGGCTGTGTTACGCCTGAGAGAATGAATGAGCATCATCACCTGGTAGATAAAAGTTATCCCAGGGTTGATCAGGGCCCCAGGGTATTATGAGAATTACTGCCTGAGTTCGCTTTTAACTAGGGGTCAAGCCAGCAAGCATTTTATTTCAAGACTCAGAAGAGGCTTAGCAGCCAGTAACACAAGTGGGTTTTAGCTTCACAGCATGCTCTAAAGGAGTCCCTCTAACAACTTGCAGACTTATAATAGCTTTATGAAATAGTCTATCAGAATTGTGTGATTATTTTTAGCTTACAGTAAACCCTTTCTTATAGACATTAACTTTGTGTTTTCACTTTTTTTGTGGATTGATTGAGCATCCGTGGCTGAGACTAGCACACTCTCAGCTCTTAGCCTCGAGCTGGCGCTGCCAGCTTGTCCAAAGCCAAACGCTGAATCTGTGTTTCTTGTAATAAAGAGATCTGATTATCAGATTAGACCTCCCGCAGATGGGAGGTCACCTGTCCCATTTTAAGGGAGGCTGCATAACCTGCCGTGGTGGAGCGGCACTGGGGCTCACCTGGCTGGTTCCCAGGCCAGATACACCTGTGCTTCTTAGTTGTGGTGAGAGTTTTCATTAATCATTCCACTTGTATAAGTTTTAGGCACTAAATGATTTGATATTAATGACACGTACACTCCTTGTAAACATGCTGGAAGTTTTGAAAGCAGAGTGATCATTTCTACCTGGCCGAGTTGGTTAAGCTTTTATAAATGATTTAGGAGAATGGGGGATTCTGAATAGGATGCAAACGTTGAAATTCCAGGCGAGGAGCTACATAAGACTTTTTCAAGGACAATACTATGTAAATAAATCCATAAAATGTAAATAGCGTCATAAAGTATTGAATAGAACACGTTAGGGGATATTTGTCTCAAAAAGGGCATTTCACATCATAGCATTATTTTCTGAAACAATAAAGCAGCATCAGAATATATATATCATTACATTTTACTTAGAAAACAGATATTTTATATTTATAGCAAAGATGCCTGGGTTTGGGGGGGAAGAGATTTCCTCACACATTTGAACACATTAGTTTTGTGTTCAAAGCATGACTTTTGAGTTCAAGAGCAGAGGCATTTCATTGTATGAAGGTGGAGCTGGACCTAGCAACAGTACACACACTTTATTTCACTAATTTCATTTTAAAATAAGCTTGCCACAGCTATATTTGTACCTTGTAAGTAGAATGTCATTTTTCTGTATAAACCTAAAATCATAGGGTTTCAGTCAAAATACTCTTGAACCTCTCTTCTCCTCCCTAGCTTCTTTAAAATAGTCATTAATTAGTATTGGATGTTTCTTTCTTAGAAAAGAATATATATTTTCCACACGAGTCAGAAAAAAGATCAAATATGTATGCTTTTAGTCTTTACAGTGACTTAAGTAGAGAGAATGAAGCACCAGTCAGTTTTTTTTAATAACTACCTTATAGATCTGAGTCTGCTATTTACAAGAACTAGGAAAGAGGCAGGATTTCTCACTGCCTAAAATACACAGGTCTAGGACAGTTGTTGGGGAGCAACAGAATCTTCACCATGGAGATACGTGGGCAGCTAAACACCTGTCTCTGTGTGAAGCCCTGAGCATGCAGCTGGGACCGGCAGTGTACACGTGTATAGTGACTGTCAGGATACTTGGAAAACAAAATGGAAAGATGAATAAAGCTTTGACTTTCAGAGCTATCCTATGAACAAAATAAGGATGCATATGAACAGTCTGATATTGTTCATGTGTGCCAAGCTATTCTTGTACCTTCTCAGAGTACAAGTAATCCTAAGTCACGTGATCTTTATATAAAATGTTGGGTAGCTGTTCCGCAGTTGTCAGGAATACAAAATCTTACGCTCTGGACATGTTGCGAATGTTAGGGGTAATATCTCCTGCTGAGGTTATGGAGCTGCCTCTGGCAGATCTGGAGAGGAGGTTCAAGACTATCTGGCCTAACTCTTCTTTCCCTTTAGAACAGAGGAAGCCGAAGCCACTTGCTGTGTGCCAAGAGCATCAGAATACACTCCCAAGATTCCAGGGATCTTTCTGTGGTTACATTAACTAGTAGACTTTCTTCTAGGTGTTGTCATGTAATGGAAATGTGAGCAGAGAGGGGAAATTGCTTCCTAAACCCAAAATATCTCAGAATGTGAAGAATAAGGTAAATTTAGCATAAATGGCTTTGCTAACACTCTATCTCTTGTCTTTCTTTCAAGACTCTGAACTTGCCTTGATGTACAATGATTCTTCTGTCCTGGAGAACCATCATTTGGCCGTGGGCTTCAAGTTGCTTCAGGAGGAAAACTGTGACATTTTCCAGAATTTGACCAAAAAGCAAAGACAATCATTAAGGAAGATGGTCATTGACATTGTAAGTTACTGATAAGAGCAAAAAAGAGAACTGTGATACATGGTGTTTAAAAAAAAAGAATGAGATGACTGTCAGGTAAAGGTATCATGTATATTTCAAGATAATGCTGCCCTTTCTGTCCCAGAGGCTGTCTTGCTGCTGGCAGTGATGCTCTATGGCTAACAGTCTGGAGCTAAGAATAATGACAGCTTACCCTCATTCTAGATTTATTTTCTGAACTGCTCCGGTCTGGTGGCAGACGGAGATGACTAACAAAAGCACAGGGTGCTGGCCAAAAAAATGGATTTTTTTCCATTCAAAAAATGGAAAAAAAATCTCTGTCAGCAGAAATGCCATGTAGAAACATACATGACGTTAACTTATCCTCTGTGCTTTCACAGTGATTACGAGACACAGGAAAATCACTGGTTATCAAAAACTTAATCTTTTATTCTTTGAACATACAAAGAAAGGCAGGCTTTATCTCGCTTGGATAAGCAGAAAATTAGCCAGAATACTGTTTCTGAAGTATTCTGTGTTCAACCTTGAATCACTCCATCATAGTCCAATAATCACTTTTTAGCCCAAGGAATAGAAAAACTTCAAAATGCGTGATGATGTCTTATCCATGGAAATATCCCTCTTTATCACCATGAAAGTGGCTGCCAGTGCCTAATGTTTCTGTGTATTGCACACATTTATCTGGGCTTCCAGGGAACATGACAGCAAAGGGGAAAAGATTCTGCCCCAAGAAGTAGTAAAGGATTCCCACACATGGCTGTTAGATGACAGAGTGGTTTTCCATTTCTTCTCACGTTCTCCATGATATTTTCATGTGCAAATTCTGACTTTTTTCCTCTGGACGTTTTTTTTTTTTAATTATTAAAATACTCTTTGTCGGCACTTCCCTGATGGTCCAGTGGTTAAGACTCCACCCTTCCACTACAGGGGGCACAGGTTCGATCCCTGGTTCGGGAACTAAGATTCTGCATGCTGTGTGGTACAGCAGAAAGAAAGAGACAGACAGACAGACAGACAGAAAGAAAGAAAAAAGAAAGAAAGAAATTAATCTCTACTGTGTAATATAGCACAGGGAACTCTACTCTCAATACCCTGTAATAGCCTGTATGGGGAAAGAATCTAAAAAAAATAGTGGATATATGTATACGTATAACTGAATCACTTTGCTGTACACCTGAAACTGACACAACATTGGAAATCAACTGTACTCCAATAAAAATTAAAAAAAAATACTCTTTGTCTTTTAAGGTACTTGCAACAGACATGTCAAAGCACATGAATCTACTGGCTGATTTGAAAACTATGGTTGAAACTAAGAAAGTGACAAGTTCTGGAGTTCTTCTTCTTGATAATTACTCTGATAGGATTCAGGTAAAGCATTTGAATTTGCTCTGTGTCTGCATGTTCGTGTGTGTACACACGTGTCTGTGTGTCTAGCTTAGATGTCTCCTTTTTCCCAGCTGATAATTTTAGTAGCTATAAGCAGGATTTTTATCCAAATTCTTAATCTTAAGAATTAACCAGATAAAATCCTGTTGGCCTTTTCAAATGGAAATGCGTTTAAAAAAAAAAAAAAAGTAACATCCCACAAAACCAACCGCTTAAGCAGCTCTGAATTTAATCAGCCGTGCACATAAACAGTTTCTCTTATGATACTTAGATGAAGTAGAAGTGGCATAATTTGGGACTATTTATACAGGTGTGAACCGCACACAGACACATCATGGTCGAGCTGTCTGGAATGACTCTTACCCTACATGTATTTTTAAGTGTCACAGTCACCTGATGTGAATTTCTAGTAAAAAAGGAGCAGGTGCTACATAGAGAATGCATTGGTCTGTTTTAGGTCCTTCAGAACATGGTGCATTGTGCCGACCTGAGCAATCCCACCAAGCCTCTCCAGCTGTACCGCCAGTGGACGGACCGCATCATGGAGGAGTTCTTCCGCCAGGGGGACCGAGAGAGGGAGCGGGGCATGGAGATAAGCCCCATGTGTGACAAGCACAACGCATCTGTGGAAAAATCACAGGTGATGCCTTAAGGATACAGCTTTCAGAGAGAACACAACTACATGGAACGTTTGGTTACTTCGTATGCATGTCACACAGTATTTTACTGGGTTTTCTTAATTACTTTCTGACAAGCTCAATTTCCACCTTAGTGTTTGCAAGCCAAAAAATTCTTTGATTCTTAGAATTTATATTCATATAGTCATATATACATTCATAGGACAGTATATTCATTCATCATGACTACTCATATAGTATATTCATATGTGTAAAATCATTTCAGCTATCTCAGTTCGTAAGTGAATAAATTTCTATGAATCCACAAAGAGTACAGGGCATGACTTCGGTTGTCAGAATTCACCTATAAATGGGCTGTTCTAAAGTCCAGGCCTCACGCCAAGCCCTGCCATGTAAACAACGAGATTTTTTACGTCACAAACATACTCTTGGACTCAGATGTCTGAAAGCTGGTTTTCACCAGCTAGTAACACTTTTTTATACAGTCTGCTAACCTAAAATAGTGACTGTTTTACCAAACTAAGGTTAGCAGTCTTCGGTTCAGCGTTACATTTGCAAAGCATATTATATTTTATATATTTTCATGTAAATTCTTTATATCATATATAAAAATTCAATTCAACATATAAATTAGTTACCTCTGTGGGATCTTACTAACCTTTTCCATTGTTCCTTAGTCCCAAGTCCTGTACTCAAATGGGATTTTTTTTTTTTTTAATCAGGTGGGCTTCATAGACTACATTGTTCATCCTCTCTGGGAGACGTGGGCAGACCTGGTCCATCCTGACGCGCAGGACATTTTGGACACTTTGGAGGACAATCGTGAGTGGTACCAGAGCACAATTCCTCAGAGCCCCTCCCCGGCGCCGGATGACCAGGAGGAGGGCCGGCAGGGTCAAACCGAGAAGTTCCAGTTTGAACTGACTTTAGAGGAAGACGGCGAGTCGGACACCGAGAAGGACAGTGGGAGTCAAGTGGAAGAAGACACTAGCTGCAGTGACTCCAAGACGCTCTGCACGCAAGACTCGGAGTCCACCGAGATCCCCCTGGACGAGCAGGTGGAAGAGGAAGCCGTGGGGGATGGGGAGGAGGAGGAGAGCCAGCCCGAGGCCTGTGTCATCGGAGATCACTCTCCTGACACGTAACAGGGCAGAGACTTCCACGCCTTTTGTTTGTGTTTTTTGTTTTTTTAAGTAGAAACGTTGTTTCCAAAGTGCATGTCACATGCCACAACCACGGTCACACCTCACTGTCATCTGCCAGGACGTTTGTGGAACAAAATTGACCTTGACGACTCAGTCTGGCACTCAGGAATATCGTCACCAGTTTCTTCACCTCCATGTCATCAGAACGAGGAGGATATTTTCGCGAACAGCAGTGTCACAAGATGGCAGCTCACTTGAGCTGGAGAAGCAGAGAAAATCAACTCCAGAGTGTTTTCTAGGGAGTGTGGCTCATCAGGCAGCCCCAGAGTTGAGATGGTGTGGGGGTTCTTTTCTTTTTATTTGTCGGCAATATTTTCAGCAGAAAGAAGGCATTACATGGACGGAGTGACCTAATGGGTGAAGCAACAAATGGGTCAGGAACAGGACACAGTGTGAAGCTGTTACCAGGAAGAAGAAGAGCCACAGAAATTGCATAATTTTCTAATTTCAAGTCTTCCTGATACCTGACTGAATAGTGTGGTTCAGTGAGCTGCACTGACCTCTACATTTTGTATGATATGTAAAACAGATTTTTTGTAGAGCTTACTTTTATTATTAAATGTATTGAGGTATTATATTTAAAAAACTACGTTCAGAACTTCATCTGCCACTGGTTATTTTTTTCTAAGGAGTAACTTGCAAGTTTTCAGTACAAATCTGTGCTACACTGGATAATTTACGAATTTTTCTTGCACTTTAGACTTCATAGCAATTAACTGATTTGTAGTGACCCATTGTTTTATATACCAATGACTTCCATATTTTAAAAAACAAAAATTGATTTTCTGTTGCAGGAAACCCTTTTTGTAGGTCTTCGTTTACTGGCTTTCTGTTTCACTCTTTTCAGACACGCAGAGTTGCTCCCCGCTGACATTTCTCTTCACCGTGTGCACAGTGAATGCTTGTTCCATGATACTTTGATGTGCATTCTGTCTAATATGTCTCCAGCCTCATGGACAATCAGTCATCAGTTGGTGTTGTCTGAAGCCAGTGAGAGATATATAAATACCCAGTAGCTAAAATGGTCAGTCATTTTTAGATATTTTCCTACGTATATTTTCCTGATAACTTTTTGCTGTGGCAATAGACCCTCATTTCACAAGTGCATGTCTTTGTAATAACCCACGCATTTCATGCTCATTTTTATTGTTTTCACAGTCAGTTATAGTAAGAAGAACTTTTTCCCCTTGTGCTGCTTCATTATATTTAGTGTGTGTTTGAACCTCTGCCCACATTTACTGCGTGGGGTCTTATCAAATTTATCACCACCGTTCTGATGGATGCAAAGAACAGGTAGTCATGTTAGAGTTAGCATTCTTTTCTGCCATGAGGTCATATATAATGACTAGCTTTTACTTCTGATTTACAAAGGAAAGTTAACAGCTAGCTAGGTAATTTTTTAACAATATTAGCAGAATATATTAATGAACACCAGTACAATGAATGCGCCTTTGTTTCTATGATTTCATCATGGGATTAAGAACTGTGTGGGGAATATTCCCAAGAAGTGATTTTAAGTGTAGCAATGACTCTTCCTTAAAGGACAGCCACGTAACACGTAGCACTTACTTAATCAGTTATCAGTGATCCATAAGTGTGTCTTGTGGAGGAGAACGTCTTTAAATACACTGACAGAAAGAAGCTGATGGTGCCCTTGGCGCCAGGGATTTGGCAGCATAATGCCATTTTAAAATATTGGGTTGGATAAGAAGATTCTGCCCAAGTCAAACATTAGAGGTCACTCTTGGCTGAATTTAGCATCAAGAAATGTATTACAGTCTTAGAGACCGATTCCCAGTATTTACCTTCAATTGGCATCTTGGGGCATTTATTTAGTTTCAACTTCCTTCCCATTTCAGCTCTTAATAAAGTGTTTACCTTCTCTGTGAGGAGTTTGGAGCCCAAATGATCATTTTTCACAGGGATATCCAAGAACTCAGGCAGAGGCTAAAAGAGTATCTGACCAAATGGAAAATAAATAAAACACTAAATATAATTGTAACCCTGAAAAACATTTACATTGGGGATGTCAAAAGGAGCCATCTGGGGACTAATCACTAAGTCAGCAGCCAGGGAAATGACCCAAGCTGAGGATTCTCAGTGATTTAATCTGCTGAGATCCACTGATGCTTAGAAACTTGCACAGAAAAATTACGTAGCTCTTATCTTTCACACAGAGCACAGGATAGGAATCGACCAATTAATTATCAGATTTCCACTTTCCTTCCCCTGTAAAAATCAGACAGTAATCTTTCAAATAAAGTCTTATGTTTGGCAAGTGGTTTCACAAGAATGTTTGGAAACTTTTTCCGTTTTAATTTTATTTGTCCCTGATGGAGGTCTAGAAGAAAAGGCAAAGAATCTAGGGTTTCTTCCTTTTTCCAAAATATTCTCATTCCCTCCCTTCCCCAGTGCTTGGTATTTCCCCCACAGAGTGCCTAGAATCTTAATAATGAAAAAAAAAATTAAAACAGCAATATGTCACAAATCCAGACCTGAAAAGGTTTATAACTGCACTAAAAAAGAGAGGCTTTTTTTCAATTTGTTGGTTTTTAATCGTCACATGTTGTGAAGATATCCACTGATGGACAATCAAATTGTAGAAAAGACATAATATCCAAAAGACAGGGACTAGTGCACTGTATAATCTACTTCTCCTCGCCCTTCTCTCTTGCCAAAGTGTGCTTCAGAATTATACACTGCTTTAAAAAGAATATCCTTTTACAAGTGGCTTTACATTTCCTAAAATGCCGTGAGAAAATGCAATATCTGGGTACTGTATGGGGGAGAAAATGTCCAAGTTTGCTTAAAACCAGTACATTTCAGCTTGCAAGTTACTAAACACAATAATGCTATTTTAATTTTCTTTTCTTTTATGACACTTAAAATTCGCAAGAAAATAATGTAGATAGAACAAATTGCAGACAAGGAAAAAAAAACTTGAATGAAGTGGATTTTACAGAAAGCTTTATGATACTTTTTGAATGCATTATTTATTTTTTGTGCCATGCATTTTTTTTCTCACCAAATGACCTTACCTGTAATACAGTCTTGTTTGTCTGTTTACAACCATGTATTTATTGTAATGTACATACTGTAATGTTAATTGTAAATTATCAGTTCTTATTAAAACATCATCCCGCAATGGGATGGTGTTGATATATTTAGAAACTCTTGGTGAGAGAATGAATGGTGTGTATACATACTCCTTGTACATTTTCTTTTCTTCTATAAAATAGTCTTGTCACCTTAGAGCTTGTTTATGGAAGATTCAAGAAAACTATAAAATACAAAAGGTATATAAAATTAAAAAAACATAGCTGCAGGTCTTTGGTTCCAGGGCTGTGCCTTAACTTTAACCGATATTTTCTTCTGTTTTGCTGCATTTGAAAGTAAGGTAAGGGTGTGGCTAGGGCTGGGCATTTTACATCTGAGCTTTGAATCAGTTGGATTTCCAGCAATAGCTGGATTTTCACAGAACCACGGACAACATCTGGAGCATTCTGAGGCCCTTTTGAGAGACAAACCCTTAAGAACTTCTTGCCATGAAGCAGCATGGCATGTATGATGCTGGTTTTCCCTATCAGATCCTGAGCGACTTCAGTCAGCTACATTTGATTTTTTATTTTCAAACACTACTGGGAAAATATATTCTTGTCCAGCGATTATCAAAAGTCTTTTTGGCTTCTAGAGCACATGGGCAAATGAACTTGATTTGAAACTAGAGCCATAGGTCACGCGTGTTAGTAATTTATTCCTTGGCTTTCCTGTCATGTTAAGAAAATACATAATATGAAAAAGGTCAGTTTTTTAACCCTGGAATTTTTCTTCAACTGAGATGAACCAAATTTCCTTATGTATGTAAGTCCATATATTTAAACACAAAGTTTTATATGACGCCAATTCACACAGCATAATGGATTCACCATTCTCTAGAATGTTTCTGCAAAATGTACATTGCTTTAGAATTTTTTAATTTAACCTTACACAGCTCCCAAAATCTATGAAAAGTTCACAGTGGCTGATATGGGAACCTCTTTCTACTGCTGCCCAGCCCTTAGGACGTGTGGCTTACTGAAAGGAGAGATTCTTTTCCTAGGAAAAATGAGCCTCCTTTTATTTTATTTCTTTTATTTTCTTTTCCTTTTCCTTTTTTTTTTTTTTTTTTGACACAAACTGTAGATTTTAGCAGCCCTGGCCCAAAGGAATTTGATTACTTTTGTTTTAAACAGTACAACGGGGACACTATAATTACAAAAAAAAAAAAATCCCTACTGATTTCAGTTGTTTTTAATTTGATTTCTTTGGATATGTTTTCAGAGTGGTAAATTGTGTGTAAGCATTACAAATGATGATTCTTTTAGTGGTTTCTTAGCCTCTCTTACAGCCCATGGGGATAGTACTGTACATCAATACCTTCATATGAAATTTTTATATGCAATGGAAATAAAAGCATGGGTTGATTCTGCCTATTTATGACTCGATCTTTTACAAATAAAAGATTATTCATTGTAACCTGTAGTTCAGTCAGCACAGGTTTCCAGGGGCCACGAAGATCGTTAAGGTGGGGTAAAGGATAGTGACATCATTACTATTGATATTCACAATCCAGTGAAACCTAATTGTGTAGATTAATCTTGCTACAGAAAAAGAAAAAAGGCCAAAATTATGTAGATGGCCTATAGCATTAAGCACAGTGTTTTGTAAACAGCCTTGAGAAGGGGACTTCTCTGAGAATTCTGGCATACTGGAAGTTATGCACGTACCCAACAATAATTTTCTGGGTCCCAACTCTGCAAATGACAAGGTTGTAAGGATTTAGCAGTGAACAAGACATAATTTCTGTTTTTGTGATCTTACGGTCTAGAAGGGACAAAGGCATTGAATACTCCCATACACGGTGTCGTAAGTGTCCTCAGTACAGCAGAGACGCTCAGGTGCTGTGATTGAGCAGGAACCTGGCCTTGGTCTCTTCTGGAGGACCAGAGGCTTTCTGCAGGGAGTGATTTGGGGCTGAGCTGTGAAGGATCCTGAGAGGTAACTTGTTGATGCAAAGAGGAGTGTCCAGACAGAGAAAACTTCAATTGCAAAAGCCCTGAGGTGCACATGAGTTCCAGACCCCCGGAGAAATGGAAGGAGAGCACTCCTGCTCCACAGCTCTTCATCCCCTCACCCTGCCTTCTTTCCTTTATAACACTTGTCACAAATTGACAGGTGTATGTTTGTCCCTCTCTCCCAGCAGAACACAGATTCGTGAGAGTAGAGTCTTTGCTCACTGGTGTATCCCTCACACCTAAAGTGATGCCTGGTACACAGTAGGTGTTTAATATTTGTTGAATATAGCCACCAGATTGATACTGGATATAATTCAATCTGGTGGTCAATACATTTAGGGTTGTTACCATAAAAACATTCTGGTGGTTTTTTACTGTTGAGCTTAAGATCCTGGATAAAGAGAGTTTACCGTTTTCTATCCTGTTGCTAACTAATGACTGCCTCTTCCTCACAAATTCTCCCTTTTTGTTCCTGAATGTCAGAAAATCAGTTTTCATGATGAGGAGAGTAAAGAAATCAGCAAAGGTTTAATCCCTAAATCTTCACTAGTAGAATAAGGTAAATTAAATGAAATAATTGTGCTTAGCGTCAACACCTCAGGGAATAACAGCAACTGCAGCCAGAAGATGCCCGATCGTCCCTTCTAGGAATGCTTGAGCTAAACCCAAGTTCCCTTCCTCAGTCCATGACCCTAAAGTGAGACTATGGGACAAAGGAACAAGCTGCTTTCTTTTCCCCACCCAGCCCCCCATGTTGATTTAGGCCAATTTGGGTGTGTTGAGCCCACCTAAGTTTAGGTCTTTGATCTGGAAACATCTCCTCAGGTACACAACTTTGAATCCACAACAGCAAACATTCCATGGAAAAAAAGAAAACCATCTTCCCTGTCGCCAGAGAGCACCACCCCCAGCAGGAATGCACTTACTTACAGAGCCTTGTTTTAAAGGAATGTCACCTGTGCTTTCCCAGCTTTCTGATTGGGGGCTGTTTCTTTTGCTGCTATTCTCATATCTGCAAACATGCAATGTCAGACTTAGTGCAATGGGTATAAATCTCAGCCCAGGCACTCAAGTGTGCAGGATACACTGCTTGTTTTATTTGTATCCATTAATGTGGGCTCTAGGTCTCCATCCTACTACAGTCTTGGGAGTTTCCACCTCTGTCTTTATTAGCGCATCTTCCTCCCTCCCAATATAAAAGGGCTCTCACCTGCAGCTGAGCAGAAGCACTTTGCCTCGGTGTTGTCCAGGCTGCAGCGGTTCCTTACAGTTTCTGGGATCTTTGCTTCCTTGCCACGCATGTGGTGTCTTCTGAGGCTGGGAACCCAGGTTTGGGGGTCCTACGTCCTTCCGCCCACCATGGATGCGAAGAATACCGCCCTCCCAAGATCCAGAGCCACTCCCCGAGATAGTCCAAAAAAAGACACACCTAGACAATTCCTCTGAGAGCTGGCCACAGTCATTAGGACCCTAGCCACAAATGAAGTGCAACCCATTTCCTGTCCAGCCATAGATGAGCTGCAAATGGAGTGCAACTCACATTTGTGTCCGGCCGTATTTCTGGGCCCCCAACCGGACGGTTGAGCTGCCTGCACACGTAAGAACCTACAACCTGCGTGCCCCGGGCAGGCAGAGAGCCACGCCAAGCTGGCCGGACACAAAACAAGGAGGCAACGGCTGTTCCTGGGAGAGAAAGGATCCAAGACCAAGGGCTCAGGCTTTGGAAAGGAAGGGAAAACTTGACATTGTACCTTTCTCAATGAAGCACTGCAGAGATCTGAGAGAGCGGTAAGAATTCTCACCCTGCCTTGGCTTCTGCTGGTTTCCCTAGCATCCCATCTGCAGGCTCCAAAGAGAGTGGGCTTTTGAGTAGAGAGTGTAGCCCTGCGTCTACGAGAACTTGACAAGGTTTTTCATTAATTTTAATTTTAGCTTCCCTTAGGCTGTGGAAGGAAGTAATTGATAGCAGTTAACTGGAGAATCTCTGGAAGTCTGGTCAGCCCTGGGAGGGGCCCTCTTTCGAGGGTAGATATGGGGGCGTTCAAGTTGGTGTGGAAGGGTTTGACAAAACCTTTTTGCCAGTGTCCTAAGTGAATGCAGATTAGACGATTTCTGAGCAGTGTTTTGCAGGTGGACCTCAGGAGGGTGCAGTGAGGGAAGCCCAGGTGTTCTAGGTTTCTGGCATGAAGGTGTTGCAGCTGTAAGGTAACTAACTTAGCGGACTTTTACGCTCTTCTGGTGTCTTCAGACAGGAAAAGCCATTTCGTGGAGGCTTAGTGAGTACCCAGGTAAAGGAGGGTAGAGGCGGGCTGTAGGAGTCACCTCGTCTTTCAGTGTTTTGTCTTAGGCACCGCTTTGGTCTTTAATTTTTCATTAGCCTTTTACAGTGACTCTTTCAATGAAGCTTTTTTGGAATCTTGAAGCTTTTGGAGGCTTTGCCTGCCAGTTAAAATAGATATCCCCTTTGTTGGTTTGGGAACCCTTGCTTTCAGGTGCACTTCTTAAGTGAACCATCTTGTCTAATTGGAACGTTCCCCATGATGGCCATTGTAATTCTACGTTGTCTTAGTAAGATTTTGCCATCTTTGTAGAGATCTACAGCTTCCTGGACCACAGTTCTTAGACATAAAATAAGCAGGTGTGCCGGGAGGTGGCAGCTCAGTTCTTCGAAACTTGAGGATCCTGTAACTTGAGCTAAGCCTTGGGTCTCTCGGAGCCAAATTAATATCTAAGGGGGATGTGCTCCTGGGTTGGGGCTTTTATGGTGTTTTACAGTGTACCTCCTTGCCGAAAACGGTTTAAAAATGATGAAAGAAGACAATTTGTGTTGTACGAATGGAGAACTGCCCAAAGGGTCAGCAAGCAAGAAGCTTTTATAGGATAAAGCATAAAGAACAAGGAAGAGACAAATAGAGAATATCTGCTTGGCTGGGGACGAATAGTCAACCTCGTCTGGGGTGAGAAGCCATAGGGGGCCTGGTCTTTGGGGATTAGCTGACTGGATATACTGTGTTTCTGATAAAAAGGAGCATTTACAGAAGCACAAAAGTTATATGAGTTTTGATTTGTTGGTGCGGCATCTCAGGCAGGAGCCGCTCCATCTTGGGCTTAGAAATTTATTTCAGCAGTATTTTGTACATATTCCTAGATTAGATATGTACATGCCCCTCACTGGATTGTGAGATTTTGAAGAAAATGTTTTCCTTTTGGCCTGGCTGGTAAAGATTTAAGTTAAGATGTCAATATGTGCCCATTCTTTCTCCTTTAATACCAGCACTCCTCAAAATGTGGTCCTTGAACTGACATCAGAATCAGCTAGGCTCTTGTTAGAAATGCAGATGATCAAGCCCCAACTCAGATCTCGGGAATAAGAATCTCTAGGGGTGGGTCCCAGAATCTGTCTTTTAACAAGTCGTCCTGTTATTCTTATGCGCCATGAGAAACACTGTTCAAGACCTCTTGGGGTTGTTTTTTCCTCTTTTGGCTTTGCAAAAACAGAAGTAATCTCAACCCCCTTTCTAATTCATTGCATTTACTCAAAGGGATGCATGTTACTACAGGAGTTTCAACAGGTGATGTGGTGACCACTAATAGCAATTGGAGGAATGGTAGAAACACATGTGTAATGAGCCAGTTTCCATCAAGCAGGGAAGGAACAGTGAAGCCAGCTATTGACTCTTTTCAGTAGCAGAAGAAACCTCAGGTGGGCTGTTGCCATCACGACATTTATTGACATCATACAGGTTCTGGACCCAATTTCAATGTGGAGGCTGGGAGCAAGTTTTTCACACCAACAAGCAATTCTCTGACACCAGCTGGGGGTCCTACAGGTCACCTTAATTCTGGCACTGTCCACCTGGAGATTCCACATGTTAAGAGCTCAGTACTTACTAGAAGACACCCACCCTCACCCCTCCATCCCCGCCTCCTTCATTTCAGAGGCCAGTGGCAAACTCAGGTTGTTACCTGCGCTTCTGCCCTGCTAGTTATAGATCAGGGGTGCCAGCGACACCCTCATCTTGGGTTCCACTAATTTGCTAGAGTGGCTCAGAGAAACATTTTACTTACTAGATCACTGGCTTATTAAGAGATATCACTGAAGAATAGCCAGATAGAAGAGATACATAGGGCAAGATATGGGGAAAGGGCAGAAGCTTCCACGCCCTCTCCAAGCGTGCCACTCTTCCCAAATCTACAGTGTTCACCAGCCTGGAATTTCTTCGAGCCCCAGCCTTTAATTTCTTTATGGGGGTTTCACAAGTATGACTGAGTAAGTTATTGGCCATAGGAGACGGAGTCCACCTCCAGCCCCTCTCCCTGGAGGTCAGGGCGTGGGACGGAAGGTTCCAACCCTCTCATCATGTGGTTTGTCCCTCTGATAACCAGCCCCCATCCTCAGGTGTTTTCCAAGCCACTGTTAATAAAAGACAATTTTATCACTCTCAACGCTTAGGAAATCCCAAGGGTGCTCAGCGCTTTATACCAGAGACTGGGAAGAAGATCAAATATATATTTTTATCATAAATTACAGTATCACAGGTTGGCATGGGTTAAGAGGTGTAAGATTAAAATTTCATTCCAAAAAGAGATAAGACAAAGAAGAGACGATCCCACCCATGTGCTCCCTGCAGGACCAGTCTTATAATAGATGGGGAAGGAGCACCTTCACCCAGGCTTCGGTTGCCCCATTCCAGCTCTCCGTCACACGGTGTGTGCCCCTCTGCTTTGGCAGTTGGGTGAACGTGCACAACACAGGGCTTGAAATCTGGCATCACACGGGACCCCAAAGGGCCCAGGTTACAAGAGGTTAACTTGACCACTGGGAATCCAAAGATGGGAGAGAGCCAGACTGGTCAATATCGTCCCCTCTCTCTGTGGGCTACTCTGAGGCAAGGTTTCTCCTTGAAACCATGGGGACAGTCCCTGTATCCCTATCCAGTGAAAGTCCCTCCCAAGCTGCCTGCAGGGTCTCTTGGCGGCACCTTGGGAGGCAGTAGCCAGCATGGAAACATCACAACAGACTGCTTCCCATCTTTCCTGCTTCCTTTTCTTTTCCTTCCGCTCTTGCTTCTTTTAGCTTTCACCCTTTTTTTCTCACCCCACTGCCTCCCAAATAAACTCCCTTCACTTTGATCTGTGCCTCCAGCTCTGTTTCCTAGAGACCCTGAGCTCCATGCCATCTTTATATTCAGAACAGCAGACGCCAAGTCTGAGTACATGTGTGTGCGCATTGTGTTTAAAATAAGGCCTTTGGATATCACAGGCAGACTGTGCCTTCTTCATCTTGGTTTTCCTATAGCTTAGTTCAGTGTCAGTCATATAGCAGGTGTTCATTAAACAGGAAAAGAATAACGGGGGTTAATTGCCTGGAAGAATGAGGTTGATGATGAAGAATGGATGGGGAGCATTTAAACTGGCCTAGAATGGATTAGAGACTAGATAAACGGGAACTGACACAGTTAAGGGGCCAAAGGCAGCTAGAGGAGAACATGGAACCAACCCAAGTAGAAGTCGAAGGGCTTAATCCCTCTCACTAGAAACAAAGGCTATGGGAAGAGTAAGAGAGATACGGTGGCACCCTTCACCTTCTGGGAAGTCTTCTCGGTACCCACTGTGAAAGGACACTTTGCTTGCCAACTCTGTTACCACCCCTCCACTCCCACTTGCTTCCTGGGGAATGGAAGTTGGGATTTGTTTGGGTCTTATGAGGTCAGGGAATCCTCGGGAAATTCGGCCTCACCTCAGTCCCATAGGCTGATTCTGAGCCTTTTATGGAATTCCTCTGCCCTTGCTAGTGAGTGATTAGGTTAGGACAGGCTTGCAGGGCTGCAGTTCTGGACCATGAGACATAGGTAACTTCTAGGAAAGTCTCCCTCAGTCTTACAAAGGAAGAAAAGGAAGGGACTGTGCTTTGGAGAAGGAAGGGACTGAGCCTTCTGTGGTTGGACTGATATCTTGAGACCTTGAGGGGAATTCTCTGAAGATACAGAGAACATACTAAGGATGACAGAGCTGATGACAGAACCTGAGTCTTTGAAGATGTTTTTGAGCTGCTGAAATAATCAGCGTGACTTCTAAGCTAATCATGTAAGATAATGACCAGTTTTTATAATGTAAGCCATTTCAGTTGGACATTTTGCTACTCAGCCCTGAGCGAATCCTGAGTGACACCTTCACTCTCTGTTCCAGCAATGTGCCAGGACGTCTGGGTGGGGGGAGGCATGCCTGACACAGTGGAAAGACTGGGGCTTTAATCTCTGAATCCTCCTTTTTCTCATTTTAAATCTGGGAACTATGATATTAGAATCTAATTCTTCACAGTGTTATGAAAGCAAAAGAATTAACGTTAATCTCACTATAAATTTTAGACAATACTTTTCAGCTGCAGCTTGTGAGCCATTAATAGATGGTGACGTTAAAAGATGGTTGCATTGAGCACTAAAAATGAAAAGAACTGAAGTGGAACAGAAAATATTGCTGTTGCCACACAAAGTTTAGTCTTCATTCACATGTATAGTTGTACGTGTGTGTGTGTGTGTGTGTGTGTGTGTGTATGTGTGTGTGTGTAGCTGTCAGGTTAAACGTATCTCTTGCTTTAGGTCATGCACAAAAAAGTTTATGAAGCATGGATTTAGAACAAACTCAACGCCTGGGGTGACTGGAGGAACCTGGGTGTCTCACCAGCCCCTTCCCCTGCCAGTTTACTTTCCTTCCACAATTCCAGAATGATTTCTAAAGATAAATAAAAATTCACCAAAAGTGAAGTCCTAGTGAGAACCGTGATAGGGAGCCACTGCTGGTTTTCGGGCAGTGTGGTGGAGCCATGTTCAGGAAGAGAGCCCAGCAGTGACGTTTCAGATTTTGCGGAGAGGAAAATAGAGAGACGGAGTGATTCTAGGTGTATTAGTCAGCGTTCTGCAAAGAAACAGAACCAACAGGGTAGGTAGGTAGGAAGGAAGGTAGGTAGATAGATGATAGATAGATAGATGATAGATAGATAGATAGATGATTGATAGATAGATAGATAGATGATAGATAGATAGAAGCAGAAATTTATTATAGAAATTGGCCCACACAGTTATTGAAGCCAGAAAACTCCATTATCTGCTGTTAGCAAACTGGCAAACCAGAAAAGCCAGCATTTTAATTCAGTCCAAGTCCAAGGGCCTGAGAACCAGGGAACCAGTTGTGAGTCCTGGTCCTAGTTTGAAAGCCTGAGAACCAAAAGGACCAATGTCTGAGGACAGGTGAAGATGGATATTCCAGCTCAAGCAAAGAGAGCAAATTTGCCCTTCTTCTGCGTTTTTGTTCTATGCAGGCTCTCAAAGGAGGGATGATGCCTCACCGGCATCGGTGAGGGCGATCATCTTCACTCAGTCTACTGATTCAAATACCAGTCTCTTTCAGAAATACCCTCACACGCACATGCGTAAGTCTGGGCATCCCTTCGCCCAGTCAAGTTGATACATGAAATTACCCATCACATCTGGCTCTTGAGAACCTGTGATTTCCAGAAGCTTGTTCTAAAAGACTGAAGACATAGCACACCGGCTCAACTGTGTGAGAGGACACAGGCAATTGCACGCTTGGGCACACTGCTTGGAAGTCTCAGCTGAAAGTTAGCTACTGGACAATAAACCCCGTGAGGGTTAGGTATGTGGCTTAGACTCGCCTGGGTCTCGAATTGCACCTGGTCTGTAAGCCATTCGTATTTGGGCCATCATCTGCTGCAAAATTTTCAAACGGGTATCCGTTTCCTTTCCCTCGTTGTGATCCTCTGCTGGATGTCGAAGTAGTCTCCAGGTGAATTGTGGTGATGTGCAGTGTCTCCAGGGAAGAGATGGAGAACAATGGAAGGTACCCAGACCTGTAGGATATCCCACACCTCAGGGGGGACAGGTAGCTTTGCTGTGTTTTGTGAACACAGGGTACTGCTTAATTTTACACTCCCTTATCACCAACATACATCTTAGAGAGACATGGGCTAGAAAAAAAGAGAAGAATTTTGCAATTCTTCTCACTGCCTGCACACAGACAGGAGACACCTGAGTGGAGACGGGGCTTGCTCACCATCACCTTTAATCGCCATGGGGCTCGAGTGTGTACACAAGGCAAGAAAAGGAAGAATTCCTCCAGCACAGAGGAAAGAATAAAACCAGATCCTTTCAAAATGCAGGTTCTGCCCTGGATTGTTTTTCTTCTTTTAATGAGCAAGGGAAGAAGGTTAGAAAACATTATTATTTAGATCAGTCACACTTATCTGGGAGAGGGATAAGGCCTTCAAACAGGCAGAGAGTGGCAAATTCAAGATCAACGGAGCGATAACTGCCTCTCTCTGGACCGACGTGTTAGGTGCCTTAAACGACTGGTACTTGACTCTTGCTTTTGAGGAGCTTTCAGTTTGGTTGGAAATGGATGGGGTAAAAGGTAGGAATCAGAGGAGTAGAGTGAGCACTGAGGCCATATCACACCATTTCAGGTTGACAGGAATCCAATATTTCCTCCATTTTACAGAGACGTCAAAAGAGGCAGAGAAGGATGAGGTCGCCCATTCAAAATGTCAGAGCTGACATTTGAACGTAAGCCCGTTTATCTTTCAAGTCACCTGTATCCCCCCTGGAGAGGAGAATCTTTACCCTGATTGCTGGTTAAGTTTTTTATTTCTTTTGCTTAAGTTCTTTATCTTGTCAGCTGTGAGTATCCAAGGTATTATTTAGCGGATTTCTTTTTTTAATCTCAAATTTCCATCTTCTTTAATAACTACTATTATTAAAGTAGTTAACATCTTGGGAGTGTGGGTGTTTTGCTCTATGTTGAGCAAACACTTAACATACATTATTACCATATCTCACTGCAGAAGTTGGTGGTCACCACCTCCCCCTCCCTCTCCCTCTTCCTCTTCTCATTTTAGAAATTAGAAATGTAAGTGAAATCCAAAAAAGTTAAAAACAAACAGACAACCCTGTGTCCTCAGTATACGGCAGAGCAGGATTTCTAACCTATGCTGGCTGACTTTTGACTAAACCTCTAACATGTACACATGTTATGTGTGTGTGTATTTAAGACATTTTCATTCCCATGTTTGAGGCCAAATAGAGTGAACACAAAAAATCCTAGCCATTCATTCTCTGTGTTCCAGGCCCTTCTCACATGCCCTACAGATGCCTCTTTGTAGCAGCTGGTCTCATCCATTTTCTTAACGTTGATGAAGATCAGTGGGTTCAGTGCTCATGCAGTGACTCTTGCAATGATGGGTATTTTGTACCAAGAGCTGATGGTGGCGTAGTGGAATATGCTGCCATGTTTGCCAAGCCTGGAACTCAGAAAGAGGAAGAGGACCACAGGTTTTGGTTCCTGCCAGCATCCTCCATTTCTCTCTAATTTACACACATGCTAACAAGCAGCTGGGCTCAAAACATAGACTCACCTCGTCAGGAAGGCCCTCCCAGACTCAGCCCCCCTGTTGAGACCTTCTCTTCTCCCTCCCGGGGAAGCCTTAGGGAGAAAAGGGGAAGTTCCCCAAGAGCGTTTTGTAATTTCATCCCTTCTCTGGTTTTACCCGGGATCATAGCACTGTGACCTATGTGAACTCTTTAATGAGAGAAATAAAAGCGTTTCTTCCATCAGTGCATACCTCAAGACAACTTCTGGTTTCAGGTCTCCCAGTACAAGGGTCATGTCTTTCTGCCAGAGTTTCTCCCAGGCCCGCCCTTGTGCTGGGCATTGGTGTTTAAAAGTGTGCTGATGAGATATGAAGAAATGAAGGGTTGACATACTTTATTGTCCAACCCCAACCTTCAGAGCTTTGTAACCAAGATGGCAGCCAAATGGTGATAGTAGCCTAAGGAAGAAGGATGCAGAGGGTGTTTTCCTCCAGGGCAGTCCAAGATATTGCTCTGAGCAGTCAGGGTCCAGTGCTGCTAACACAAAGGGTCTGAGGCCTTTGTGGGGCCCCTTGGACCCTGGGAGAAACTCAGAGATCTTAGGACCCAGGGACTGAGATACACCTGGCTTTAGATGTGTCACCCTGGGCATATTCCTCAACTAATCTGAGCTCCAGTTTTCTTTCTTATAGGATCTATGTCACATGGTTATTATATCTATTAACTGGTTTTAAAATTTTTATAGGAATAATACAGGTACATTATTATTTTTTTAAGCCCTTTATTGGAATATAATTGCTTTACACTCTTGTACCAGTTTTTGAGGTACACCAAAGTCAATCAGCTGTATTTATACACATATCCCCATATTCCCTCCCTCCTGCGACTCCCTCCCACCCTCCCGTCCCAGCCCTCTAAGGCATCACCCATCATCAAGTTGATCTCCCTTTGTTGTACAGCAACTTCCCACTAGCTATCTATTTTACAGTTGGTAGTGTAAATATGTCTATGCTACTCTCTCACTTCGTCCCAGCTTCCCCTTCGCCCCCCGCCCCCCTAACCTTGTGTCCTCAAGTCCATTCTCTGCATCTGCATCCTTATTCTTGTCTTGTCACTGGGTTTATCAGTACCATTTTTTTTTTTTTTTAGATTCTGTATATATGAGTTAGCATACAGTATTTGTTTTTCTCTTTCTGGCTTACTTTACTCTGTATGACAAACTCTAGGTCTATCCATCTCATTATATATAGCTCCATTTCATTCCTTTTTATAGCTGAGTAATATTCCATTGTATGTATGTGCCACATCTTCTTTATCCATTCCTCTGTTGATGGGCATTTAGGGTGCTTCCATGTCCTGGCTATTGTAAATAGTGCTGCAGTGAACATTATGGTAGATGTTTCTTTTGGGATTATGGTTTTCTCTGGGTATATGCCCAGTAGTGGGATTACTGGATCATATGGTAGTTCTATTTTTAGTTTTTAAGGAACCTCCAAACTGTTTTCCATAGTGGCTGTACCAGCTTACATTCCCACCAACAGCGCAGGAGAGTTCCCTTTTCTCCACACCCTCTCCAACATTTGTCGTTTCTAGATTTTGTGATGATGGCCATTCTGACCGGTGTGAGGTGATACCTCATTGTAGTTTTGACTTACTTTTCTCTGATGATTAGCGATGTGGAGCATCTTTTCATGTGTTTGTTGGCCATCTGTATGTCTTCTTTGGAGAAATGTCTATTTAGGTCTTCTGCCCATTTGTGGATTGGGTTATTTGCTTTTTCGGTATTAAGCTGCATGAACTGCTTGTGTATTTTGGAGATTAATCCTTTGTCTATTGCTTCCTTGGACAAGTATTTTCTCCCATTCTGAGGGTTGCCTTCTTGTCTTGTTTATGGTTTCCTTCGCTGTGCAAAAGCTTTTAAGTTTAATTAGGTCCCATTTGTTTATTCTTGATTTTATTTCCATGATTCTAGGAGGTGGGTCCAAAAGGATCTTGCTTTGAGGTATGTCATAGAGTGTTCTGCCTATGTTTTCCTCTAGGAGTTTTATAGTGTCTGGTCTTATATGTAGCTCTTTAATCCATTTGGAGTTTATTTTTGTGTATGGTGTTAGGAAGTGTTCTAATTTCATTCTTTTACATGTTGCTGTCCAACTTTCCCAGCACCACTTATTGAAGAGGCTGTCTTTTTTCCATTGTGTATTCTTGCCTCCTTTGTCAAAGATAAGGTGCCCACATGTGCTTGGGCTTACCTCTGAGTTCTCCATTCTGTTCCATTGATCTTCCTTTCTATTTTTGTGCCAGTACCATACTGTCTTGATCACTATGGCCTTGTAGTATAGTTTGAAGTCAGGAAGCCTAATTCTACCAACTCCATTTTTCCTTCTCAAGATTGCTTTGGCTATTTGGGGTCTTTTGCGTTTCCATACAAATCATAAGATTTCTTATTCTAGTTCTGTGAAAAATGCCATTGGTAATTTGATCGGGATTGTGTTGAATCTGTAGATTGCTTTGGGTAGTACAGTCATTTTCACAATGTTGGTTCTTCCAATCCAAGGACATGGTATGTCCCTCCATCTGTTTGTGTTGTCTTTGATTTCTTTCATCAGTGTCTTATAGTTTTCTGCATACAGATCTTTTGCCTCCTTAGGCAGGTTTATTCCTAGGTATTTTATTCTTTTGGTTGAAATGGTGAATGGGAGAGTTTCTTTAATTTCTCTTTCTGCTCTTCCGTTGTTAGTGTATAGGAATGCAAGAGATTTCTGCACATTAATTTTGTATGCTACTACTTTACTAAATTCATCAATTAGTGCTAGCAGTTTTCTGGTAGAGTCTTTAGGGTTTTCTATGTATAATATCATGTCATTTGCAAAGAGTGACAATTTTACTTCTTCTTTTCCAATTTGTATTCCTTTTATTTCATTTTCTTCTCTGATTGCTGTGGCTAAAACTTCCAAAACTATGTTGAATAATAATGGTGAGAGTGGACACCCTTGTCTTCTTCCTGTTCGTACAGGGAATGCTTTCAGTTTTTCACCATTTAGAATGATGTTGGCTTTTGGTTTCTCATATACGGCTTTTATTATGTTGAGGTAATTTCCTTCTATGCCCATTTTCTGGAGAGTTTTTATCATAAATGGATGTTGAACTTTGTCAAAAGCTTTTTCTGCATCTATTGAGATGATCATATGGTTTTTATCCTTCAATTTGTTGATATGATGTATCACATTGATTGATTTGTGTATATTGAAGAATCCTTGCATTCCAGGGGTAAACCCCACTTGATCATGGTGTATGATCTTTTTAATGTGCTGTTGGATTCTGCAGGTACATTATTTTAAAAGTCCAATTTTTACATGATTCATTACCATGTGTTAGTTTGCCCAGGCTGCCATAACAGTACCATGGACAGGGTGGCTTAAACAACCGTTCTGAAAGCCCAAGATCAGTGTGTCAACAGTTGGTCTCCTGAGGCCTCTCTTCTTAGCTTGCAGATGGCCACCTTCTCCCTGTGTCCTCACATGGTCTTCCCTCTGTGTGCACGTCGCTGGTGTCTCTGTGGGTCCAGATCTCTTCTAACGAAGACACCAGTCAGATTGGATGAGGGCCACCCTTATGGCCTCATTTGACCTTAATCACCTCTTAAATGCCTTATCTCCAAACACGGTCACATTTTGAGGTGTTGGGAGTTAGGGCTTCAACATGTAGACTTCAGGGGGACACAGTTCAGCCCGTAACAACCAACAAACGGAACCCCTGTACCTGCCCCTGCACACCCGGATTCCCAATTCCTGAGAGCCTAGTCCTCCTTCTCCTTTCTCTTCCTGCATTTACTACCACATTTGTAAATGACCTGTTTGTACTGCTGTTACTTGCTTTTCTGATTTTGGTTGTAATCTTCTGACTTTTATTATCAGAGATGAGGATATACCCTCAGTACCGATCCCCACATGCTTTCTTAAAGTCTTCTACTAGAATTGTATCATATTTTTGGTTAGATTATTATGAAAAGTTTGCATTGTTACAGTTATGTAAAAAATTATGTAGTTTGTTATAGTTACATTTGCATTTTTCTGTAGTGTCTTTTCTGGAGATAATAATTATTTCCATTTTTCTTACCTTAGTTTTCAGCATCCTTATGGCTGTTCATCTCATGCTCTCCACCAAAGTGTGAGTCTCCTTTCATTATCCTGAACACATTAGGGAGCCCTGGCTTTCACTGGCTCACCTGCTTCATCCGAGATGGTCATTATCCAGAACTGTGGCTTTGAGATCTTGTCGTGACTACTGCCCTTGGATCTTTGTACTGCATCCTCCTGGAGAATCCCTTCCTCTCTTGCTATATTGGATCCTCTGTTTCCTGGGTCTTAGTGTTTTCAGTTGTCTTGGCGTATTTCTTATTTTGCTTACTTTGGTGTAGCTCATGCACTAGTTGCTTCCCTGAGAAAGAGTGCATAGAAAATAAGTTTGATAAGACTCTGAATATGAGAACACCTTTATGTTACTGTTATTTGCAGAATAGTTAAGTAGAGAATTCTGGGATGGAAATACAATTTCTTTCAGATCTTTGCAGACATGTTAATTTCCTGTGTTGGCACTAAGAAATCTGACTTTATGATCATTACCTTTTGTATATCACCTGGTTTTTCCTTTGTTGTTGTTTTTCTTCATTTTCTTGATGCTTTTGAGATCTTCTCTCTGTCCCATTTCCAACCAATCCTCCTGTTTTCAGAACCCACCTGTGCCCCATTTCTGCAGGTCCCTGGATTCTCCATTTTCTGAGCCTTTCTGAGATTCTGCAGAGCAGATTGCTTATTGATGGGCTTCCCTTGCCCTGAGCTGGGGGTTTTGCTAATTCTGCTCCCAAGTCGCCTCTCCGTGTACCATCTTCTTTTCCATTCTCTTCATCCCTGTGGGTTTATGCCTTTAAAGAAAATCCTTTTACTGTCATCTTTGTGGAAAAATATACAAATATGCATATTCAACCTCCCTTGTTTTAGCGGAAGTTCCTCTAGAATGGTCATAAAAATTAGAAATTCTATATACATATATTTAAAATCACTTATACATAGCACCTGTTACGTAGCAGGCTCTGAAAAAAATATATTGATGTGTATATATGTGTAGCAGAGGGCTAACAGGTATTTAAACACACTGAGGGTCATATGACGGCCTGGAAGCAATCTTTGCGTGAAGACTTACAAACATCTTAAGAAAAAGATGAAACTGGCATGATTCAGTAAAACCCTAGTCAGAGGGAGACGTACCTGAACATAGGATGGTATTTTCTGTTGCTAGACTTTGCCTTTTCCAGCCCTGTGGATTCATGCCTATGCCCTTGACAGAAAGAGCTCTAAAAAGGAATGCTGCAGACTGTGGTTTTAATTCAGCATTTGGCCATAATCTACTGTTCTGCTTTCAGCCTTCAGAAAGCCCACTTCAGTATTTCTGGCATCCGTGCATCATGATGATGTAGTTACAAGTCTAATCAGTATAACAGCATCAGATACATGAACAAGGCATGTAATTAATAGTGTTGTTAATATCACTACACTGTCTTTCAGATCCAGCTTTAGAGATGAAAAGTATGATTTGTGAGAGGAGAGTTGTGCTTAATGAGGGCTATAGAAAGATTTTGAATATTAGTTCACCTTGCTGAAAGGACATTCAGAGAAGGGGCTGCAGGAGTTTGGAGGCACTGCGTAAAGAGCTAGACAAACCAATTTGCCACTCCCATTCATAAGAGTTGATAATTAAAACCTTGAGAGTTCTGTAGGATTTAGTAGTTGCTGTACTGTAAGTAAAGAATTAAGGGGGAAATGTCAAAAGGTAACGAGAAAAGAGTTAGCGAAAGGGAAATTTTCAGTTAATCAACCCAGAATATGTCTTGAGCATATTTTGTGTCAGGAGCCTGAAGAAGTAGCCAGAGAGATTAGGAGGAAAGGAAAAGGAGGGCATCATACCTTGGGGTCCCATGTTGTTTGGATAACAAGGTAGTAGTTTGTGCATGACAGATCTGGGCAGAAACCAAGAACGACAGTGGGGAAATGGGATTTGAATTTGGTCCTGGTCAGAGATGTGCGTAAATTCAATGATTTTGAAATGAAATCAGGTGAGAAAGGTGACCCCCCCCCCCCCAAATCTAGCTGTTTGAAAATTTACAAACACCTGGTTAATAAAAGGCATACTTAAAAGCTCATGGCAGGAAGTGACAACAGTGGTGACCTCAGGGTCACGAAGGAGCTGGGTTTCCTGAATAGCTGAGCAAGCAGGTTCCTTTTGGGGAAAGCACCAGATAGATGTACACTGAGGGCTTCTCCTTTTCATTCTCCTGAGAGACGGCACCATGGAAAAATGATGGCCTTACTGCTGCCTTTTTGGAAGGCAGAACCAAAGGATCCTCTTGGGTTGGAATGACTTTGAGCTTGTACCCCACGTGGGCAGCCCCTTTGATCATGTCCTCTCAGATTTGGTGCCCCAGCCCCCACCTCTCTGACTCCATCAGCTCCGGTTTCTCCTGAGTGCCAGCTGAAGCATCTATTTTTCTCTGTTACCCATACCCCTGAATCTGCAGCTTCACTGGCTTTTGCCTAGTGTTAGGAATCCTTGGTGATTGTTTCCGCATTGGCAGTTGTATGATGTGTTTGGTGATATTGCTGATTGGGGGAAGCTGGGGGAGTGAGGGAAGTGTTATTGTCAGAACTCAGTGGCCTTTAAATCCAGTTTAGCGCCAGTGCACTGGGGGATTCTCTGGCACTCGTGGGAGTATATTTCATTCTTACACACTAGGAATGTCCCGAGAGATCCGCCCCAAAGCGCCATTCACAATAGGGCCTGCCTTTTAAATAGCTTTTCGTTTGGTTTGGAAGAATAGATTCCCACACAGTTTTTGGAATGCGTGGAAAACCCCTATCATTTTCCTGTCTCGACACCCACTTCACATGCAGCCCACACATTTCTTTGCTCTACAAGAGAGAGGCAGAGGGATGGAGGGAGGGAGAAAGAGAGAGGTCACAGATGACGCTCTGGGCTCTCCAATGACCTTTTCTTCTTAACTAATCTGCATAAGGTATATTCCTTCACTAGGCAGCGTGCAGAAGTGATGAGTGGGCAGGAGCTTTATTCTACGCCAGTATCACCACCCCCACTACCCACTCAGCCATAGGACAGCATTACACAATCGCTTCCTTTTGTTCCCATGAAACACCTCTGACTGTGAAAGAAATTATAAAAGGAATACGTACGTGCTCATTGTTGAAAACTTGGTTAGAAACAAAACGCATACAAGGTACCAGGGCAGAAAACAAACAGAAAGACTCGGAATACTACTCCCAGAGCCAACTACTCAATACTTTGTGGTATTACAAATCAAGGATTTATTTAATAATTTGTCAAATATTTATGGAGTGCTTACAATATACCAGGCATGATGCTCGTTGTTGCAAAGAGAGAGGCAAACAAATGAGGTCCTTACTCTTGTGAAAATGTGCCAGTGTTAATGTAGTTCCTGCCTGGGATGTTTCCTGGCGTTCTAGCTCCTGCACCATGTGTTCTGCAGTCATAAAAGGCCCACTTCCTAAGGGGTCTCTGGGCTGGGTTAGCTGATCCCTTTCCTGTCTTTATACAGGGTCCTTCTTGGCTTCTCATGCAAGATGGTGGGTGTCCTGCTCTGAAGTAGGGAAGGTGCGAACATTTGTCCTGCTGAACATTTGGCCACCACTACTACTTTGGGGACTGACAGAGATTTTCGGAAGGGCTCCTACTGACCACTTGAGGGATTTTTGTCGTCATTGTTGTTTCTTTTAAGCAGGCAAGCTACTGGACTTGTGCTTAGGTTGCTGTACGTCCCTCAACCAAGTCTGCTGGAATAGCCATAGACTCCGACTTTGTTCATTTGTTTATTTACTTCACAAACTTTTATGGAGCACCAGTCACTGTGCTAGACACTGGGATTGCAGAGAGAAAACACAGCGGAGAAGCTCACTCTCCAGTCGAGGGGAGGTGCCCTACACACAATTGCAGTGCAGCGTGCTAAGCGCTCTGACAGGCTGGGAGGAGATCCAAAGGATAGTCACCCCATTTGACTGCAGTCTGGGGACAGGTAGTTCAAGGAAGTCTTTCTGGGAGAGGGGAGAGCTGAGCTATATCTTAAAGTTTGAATAGAAGAAGCAGATGAAAGGTGGGGTAGCAATTCAAGAGGCAGCAGCATGTGCAAATGCCAGTGAGCATTAGAGAGCCTGGCGCAGTGGAGAGACGAGCAGTAAGTCCCTGTGGCTGGCCCCGTTTGCAGGGGTACAGGGTGAGCAGTGAAGCTGGGCAAGCAGGATTGATGCCAGACTTTGAAGGGCTTGTTTCTACTATGCTTGAAGGTTTAGATTTTGTCTCGAAGTTATCCAATAGCTACCAAATGTTTTTTTCAAAGCAGCGGCAGAATCAGTGCCTCATATGAAGAGGACAGGGAAGAGGATGGTTTTATAATCCGGGTGAGTGATACAGGCCTAGGAGAGATGGAGAAAAGTGAACAGAGTTGAGAGATGTTATGGAAGGAGGAGGAACAGAAGTTGACGGCTGGCTGAGTGCTGGAGGGTGAGGGTCGGGATGGCTCTCTGGTTTCTGATTGGACAGCCCGGTGATGATGATGTCCTCCACTGAGACGTGATGCTGATGGAGGGGTTCACCTGAGAGATGGGTATTCAAAAAGGAAGCGGGACCTTGGAGGAAGGTGAAAGAAAAACCAGCAAACAAGCACATTAACAAACAAAAAAGCCAACCAGAAGGAAGCAAACCAGGAACTAGGAGATCAGTGTAATCTAGTCAAGAATGATTTCCTTGGCACAGTAGGGGCCAGGGAGAGATTACAGTGGGTAAGAGAGTACATGAGAGGTGAGAGGGAAGGAACAGCCATGGCGGGTCGCTGTGCTGTTGACCTGGGAGGAGGAGGTGGAGGGAGACAGTGCACCGGCCAGAAGAGGACTTAGTGTTGGGTGGGGGTGCGGTGACTTCATTATGACACAGAATTGAGGAAAAATAGCAAATAGAGAAGGTGAGGTTGAAGGGCGAAATGAAGGGCTAACTGATGAAACAGACTCACCAAAGAGAGATCCGGAACACAGACCAGTAGTTGTCCAACCACACAAGGGTGGTAGTTCTGCTGGGAGGCACCTTGGAAATGAGTGGGTTATCACAGTGATTTGGGGCTGTTAAGGTATCAAATGGGCAGAGTCCAGGGCTGTGGTGTGTCCTACACTGGGCGATATAGTGAAGAAAGTTTCCACATTCCAAACAGCTTTCCAATGACCTACCAGCCAAGAAGGTGAAAACCCTGGAGCCTGGAACCTAGCACTGTTTTTCATAGAGACAGAAAGTAATTTTTATGTAGCTTTAATATAGGTTAAAGTTTCCAAAGATTCAACTACAGTGCAAATCAAGGAAGATTATACTATGTTTTACTGGGAGTTTTAGAAAGCATTGCTTGTCATTTTGGAATGGCATTTTTACCCCTACTATGTGAATTCCAATATTAAATACCTGTGTCTCTCTACACATTCATAATTACCACTCAGCGATTCTGCATCTAGGTGTAAGGATTTGTCTACCTAATGATATATTCAGTATAATAGTACCTGAGCTTTTACATATTGAAAAGCATATTACTTTCCTTTAATTTTCCTTTTATTTTGTAATTATGGCATTAAATCAATTAAAATTAATTATGTATCTAGGTAGGTTATATTCATTTCTCAATATTAAAGGGGAGGAGAGTTACAAAATGTTTTTTTTTTTAATAAAAACAGGGTATTGGATCTGATTCAGCTGAGAATTACCAGTAAAAATAGAAGCATTTAGCAGGAGAATCTATTAAACGCTGCCCTAGAGAAGGCGGTAAGGATGGATGAGACAGACAGAAGTCGAAGGAGGGGGTCATGGAGTTGAGGGAATCATCCTGTCCTTTATCCTCTGTCAAGTAAGAGGTTAAGATGTGTTCAGAGTGAAGGAGGACGTGAACTTGAAGAAAGTGATGTAAAAGAGAGAGAGTGAGCGAGGAAGGTCAGTGGTGGGTGAGTGCTTTCTGCAGACCATGGGAAGATCGACAGGCAGTGTTAAAAGCCCACCTGAGGTTGGACACCATGAATTTGTCAAGAGCCTCAGTCAACGCAGGTATGGTCTTTGCCAGAAGCTCAGCAGGAGTGCTTCTCCGGGGCAGCAGAGAAGGCTGGCTAGGTTCATCCAGTGTTGGAGTTTCCCTAAGCAGAAGTAGGAGAAGAATAAAATATCAGGTCATGGAGAACACTGACTACCAGACTGAGCAGCTTAGCAGTGAACCGTGATTAGGGCCAGAAATGACACCTAGGAGACTATTACATCATAAAGGCCCCTGGTTAACCCCAGGGGCCCTCAGTGATAGTACATTCTTCCTCTTTCCATTCCAAGAATGGAACCAGCTTTGCCCCCTACCTGGTTTGTTAGTTGGTAAAGCTCTTTTAAAATATTTTCCCTTATTTAGCTGCATGAATTTTTTTGCTCTGACTTACATGGGCTGACATTCTCCCCAGGACTCTGTAAAGAAGAACTGCAGCTTCCTGGCCTCCTGATGTAAATGGAGGTGGGCTTTGCTAAGGTGAGGGTGAGTGTTCCCCAGGCCAGAGGGAGGGCAGCTTTTAAAGGTGAAGGTCAGTACAGACTAAGCTGAAACAAGAGGTATAGGCAGTAGAAACCTCTTGGTTTAAAAGAAAAGAAAAGCTCTGTAAATGTCCACGCGTCCTCTGAAAAGTCAGACTTTTTAGAATCAGACGGGACCTTACAAGTTTCTCATCTAAATTTCCATCCACATTTCCATTTCCAGGTGTTGGAATCTTGAGTGGTAGCCTCTCGCTGCATAATTCCAATTCCACCTTGTTCCCCTTTTGTCCTTAACTACGGTGGAAGCAAAAGAGGCACCAAGAAAGGAAGAGGGTCACCGTCAGGTGGCCACATTCAGATTTGGGGACTAAAATATAGAGAGAAAGGGAGGGAGGGGCGCGTTGGTTCACTGGTGGAGTTGCTGGAAGCTGAGGACACTTGGCACCTCAGAGACATGGCGTATGTCAAGGGTATGACTGGGCTTGGGGCAGGGGTGCACACACATGGGAATTGGATATGGGTTGAGACCTAATGTAGAAACTGTTATAAAAGGCTGTGAGGCCTCAATACGGTGTTGAGAAGCTTTTCCTTGAAAGACCATGAATAGAAGTGACTGAAACCAACATGAATTCATGTCAAGAATATACAGAAAGTAAGAAAATGGTGTGACAAAGGGAAAACCCCAATGGCTAACAAGTGTATGAACAATTAAACAAACATGATCATAAAACTGCAAATAAAAGTGGGGCACTGGAGACTGGAAAAAAATGGAAACTTAAGTCACAAAGCGCTGGCAAGGATATAGAGCAATAGGAGTCCTCAGGCATTGCTGATGGAGATGCAGGCTGTGAGAGCCATTCTGGAAAGTGACTTGGCAGCACTGAATGGAATTAAACATGAGAATACTCTGGGACCCGCCATCGTTCTTGTCTACTTATACCCAAGAGAAATTCTTTCCAAAGTTCCTACGGAACATCACAGGGCTATTGTCATGGTATTGTTTGTGGTAGTGGGAAGTTGGAAGTAATCTGGGTGTCTATGACTAGGGGAGTACGTAGAAAAAGTACAGTAGAGGGACTTGGTGGTCTGCTCTGCAGCCCTTAGAAGCAAGAACTACATGTGCTTATTGTAACAAGGATAGACTTTTTAAAATAGTGCTGAGTGAAAAACCTAAGAAACAGAACAATACCATTTAACATGGGAAATACATGCAGACATTAAATGCCCTACACATTTTGCAAAGATGCTGTATTATTCAGGAAATAGGATCAATGGCTGTACAGGAGCATTCAAAATAATGAAAAAACTGGATAGATTTTTTTTCTCCTGTAAAAACTCAGGTAGGCAATACAGAGGGGGTTCAACATCATCAGGGACCCAACTGTTTCTGTCATTTTACTTTGCCACCTTCAGCTCATGCCTTTTATCTCAGGGTCCTGTGTGGCTACCCCGATCTCCTCGCGTGCAGTCAGAATCTGCCCAGTGGGATGAGGGAAAGGAAAGGGAAGGACACATTTCTGCCTACAGGGCAACCTCGAAGTTGACACATCACCTTTGCTCATATCCCACTGGCTAACATTCAGTGGTGTGGTCATGCCTAGCAGCCAGTTAGGATCTACGGAAGATGAGGAGCAGTGCCTACTGCGGACACGTCCGTATGCAGGTAACACAGATCAGGCACATCAGGGTGGGGCCTGAGGAGGAAGGAATGGGGATGGGGGTGAAAGGGGAAGAATGACGTTTATACAAAATAAGAAAGAATCCTTGTGTGGATTCGTGATGAGAGTGTATCATGAACTGTATCATAAACTGAGACCTATGTCTATGGCACTGCTCTGTACCTGAGGTTCATGAAAGGATGGGAGGGAGAAGAAAGAAAGAAGGAAAGAAGGATGGCAGAGGTAACAGTCACATGAGAGGCCTCAGGAGAGCAGTGTGGGGAGAAATAACTCATGGGGGTGAGTGCCAGGTGTGCCAGGATGGGAGGGAGATTCTCCCTGATATTCTCATGAGGCCACTGGAAAGAAGCAGAGTTGGCCTCTGGTGTCACAAGTCAGCTTGACTGCTGGTCCCCCTTCTGGTCACTGAACCGGTCACAGAGAAGTTCCAGTTGCTTAAGGGCACAGAGTGAATGACATAGAAGATGAAGGGCGGGGTTTTCCAAGGCCAAGTATTCTGCGAGTCAGTGAGCTCTCCCAATTCTCCTTTGCAGACACTGGGGAAAACAGAGGGGTGGGTACTGAGGTTGAGCTCCCAAGTTGCCATGCTTTGGGGAGTAAAGAAAGAGGAGGATGAAGCAGGCGTACCAGGCTAAAGATTCTGCAGGAAAACACTGACTTGGGTTCAGAGTTTAGCAAGTCTCATTTGACTTATGCAAAGGAGAACAAAGTCTCAATAATGATTAGGCTATAGTTAATTCTGAAGTGGCTACAGTGAATATCTTAAAGATACTGTAGGTAACATAAAGTGCCTGCAATGCCTGTTACAAAGGTGTCCAACAAATGTTAACTGTATCCACTCAATATCAGATTAGGACTTCTCCCATATTATTTTTAGTTGGTCATTTGGCTAATGCAGAAGTTCACTATATTTCTAGCTAATAGGTACATGCGTGATGAGAAAGCAAGAGCATGAACACTGCTCAACATATTTCATTTACATATAAAATCTCGTCTTTTTTATTTTATTCAAATATAGTTGATTTACAGTGTTAATTTCTTCTGTACAGCAAAGTGATTCAGTTATAAATATATATACATTCTTTTTTATATTCTTTCCCATTATGATTTATCACAGGATATTGACTATATTTCCCTATACTATACATTAGGAGCTTGTTGTTCATCCATTCTATATACAATAGTTTGCATCTCCTAACCCCAAACTCCCATTCCTTTCCTCCCTCCAATCCCCTTCCCCTTGGCAACCAAAAGTCTTTTCTGAATGTCTGTGAGTCTCTTTCTGTTTTGTAGATAAGGTCATTTGGGTCATATTTTAAATTCCACATGTAAGTGATATCACATGGTATTTGTCTTTCTCTTCCTGGCTTACTTCGCTTAGTATGATAATCTCTGGGTCCATCTATGTTGCTGCAAATGGCATTATTTCATTCATTTTTAATGTCTGAGTAGTATTCCATTCTATATATATACCACATCTTCTTTATCCATTCATCTGTCGATTGATATATAGGTTGTGTCCATGTCTTGGCAACTATAAGTAGTGCTGTTATAAAAATAGGGTTGCATGTATCTTTTAAAATTATAGTTTAGTCTGGATATGTGCCCAGAAGTGGGATTGCTGGGTCATATGGAAACTCTGTTTTCAACTTCCATACTGTTCTCCATAGTGGCTGCACCAACTTACATTCCCACCAACAGTGCAAGAGGGTTCCCTTTTCTCCACACCCTCTCCAGCATTTGTTATTTGTAGACTTTTTGATGATGGCCATTCTGACTCGTGCGAGGTGGTACCTCATTGTAGTTTTGATTTGCATGAAATTCTCATCTTTAATGTTGTTAATCCTTTTGGACCTACAGATCAGTCATTTTTCCTGTTGTTCAAACAGTTGATTCTGGGACACGTATCCCACACAAAGCATGGTGGGGACACATGAGACTGAATGACATGATGGGAGGACTTTCTTTTGACCACAAATTGGGGAGCTTCACATCGTTGGTTATGACATTAAAAAAGAAATGCCACGAAGAACTTTTGAAACTGTTGAAGGAAAAACAGTCAATGGAACAAAATCTTGAACTTAGAGAAAACTTAGCTCTCCAAGAGAACAGTCCTGCTGTTTTCTGGGAACACACACAAAAGTAGAATCAAGGGCCACATGCCAGTTAATTCAGTATCCAGCTTTGCACTAAGGGAGAGCCAGAATGAAGCTTCACCTAGTTTAACAACCAAATTAATCACCACAGAGCTCAGATTTCAAACACACTGATGGAGAAATGAGTAATTTTCAGTGAATGACTTTCAGCATATACTTATATCTTAAACTAACAGAAATCTAATAATAGCAAGGAGACTCCTCCACTAGCTGGGGCTTTCCGTGAGGTAATTACACCCCTGGAGGATTAAAGGTATCGTCTTTGTTTCTTGCTGTGTTAGACCGTGGAGCCGATTGTCTTTCAGTTGCCACCCACTGCTGTGTCTCTGGCTCCAAGACTTGACAATAGGTAAGGGAGAATATAGCTGTGTATAAAATCTTGGGTAGGTTTTATCTAGCTTGCTATCACATACCTTGTATTTTTAAGGATAGCATAGTAATCATAGAAATCAGGGAATCCATTTGCAGACTTTAAACTGAACCTCATTTCAGCCTAAAAAGTTTGGAGGAGAAATTATATACCCCGCCCCAAACACACACACACCTAAAGGAGAACATATGTAATCATCATTTTCTCAGAAAGAATCTTTATACATTAATGGGATAAAAACTTCTCTAACTTACTTCCAGGAGAAAACTTATCTTTAGATGAGTTTGTGTGTGTATGCAATGAAAATTATAGTAGATTATTTCTCTTTTTGCCTTAGCTGTTAATTCTAACAGTTTCTTTTATGCAGATGCCTTGTACTATCTATTCCTTTATCTCTCTTATAGAATCTCTGTGTGGTTCTTTAATCCTTAATTATGCTATTTTACAGAATGCTTAGTTTTATGAGACACCTGGAATATTTCTGGAAACCTAGATGTTTTTAAATCAGTTGAATAAACCCTCCTTTCCCTGAATGGAAGGAGGTAAATTCCCTTATGTAGTCCCTTGACAGAATTCTGCCACAGTCTTCAGAACCTCTCTTGTTCTCCTTGTGTTCAAGTTGCTTCTTTCTCTACAAACTGTTCTGTCCCCTTAACCTTCACCATCCTGTCCTGGCTCCAGTAGTGGCTTCATCATGCCTAGATTACATAGTCTCCACTCTGCCACCCTCTGCAGCCAATTTTCCCCTCCATTTAACCCCCCAAATGATGCCAAGTCAGCCTTCTTTATAGACAGCTCAGGGTCTCCTAGGTCACTTACTGCTGTGGCTAAATGCTGAAGTTATGTCCATGAAGCCCCAAACTTTAATCATCAGTGAGTGTGTAAACCCCAAGGATGATGTGATCGGCTTCCCAGACGCTCATGCCTAACCAGGCGACTAGGTTGTTTTCTTCTGGAATGATTAGGACGTATCCTCTCGAGATCAAATAGAGATGATGGAGTTTTAACTCCCAAAGATTGTTTTCTTGTCCCACAAGTCTGATTTACAGGGCAAAGCCTCTAGGAGTTAGCGTGTTTATTATTGGACAAGGTGACCACCTTTGATGCTTCTGGTCTGTTTGACGTGAAACAGGGACTACAAACTCCCCCAAGGACCAATGAAGGAGATGCATCTTCAGCTAAAAAACAGTAAAAGCATTTCTCTGTAGTACGTACTCTTTATATCTGGTGCTCCTGATGGGAAGTTCTCTTGCATCTGTACAAGTTTACCTCCGCACACTGGCCAGCTCAGGGTGCCCATCATCAAGCCAATTCTGTTTGGTGTGCTCATATTTTAGGGCTGCTGTAACAAAGTAGCAAAAACTGGGTGGCTTCAAATGGCATAAATTTATTCTCTCAATTTTCTAGAGTGTGGAAATCTGAAAGTAAAGCATTGGCAGGGCCATGCTCTCTCTGAGGCTTCAGAGGAGAATTCTTCCTCGCCTCTTTCTAGCTTCTCGCACTGCTCAGCGATTAATCCTTGGCATTTCTTGGTTTGCAGATGCATCACTCCATGCTCTGCCTTTGTCCATCCTGCAGTCATCTTCTCACTATGTGCTTCTGTCTCTTCAAGTTGTAGTCTCCTCTCTAAGGACACCAATCGTACTAGATTAAGGGTCCACCCTACTCCAATACAACTTTATTTTAACTAATTACACCTGCAACGATGTATTTCCAAATAAAAGGTCACATTCTGAAGAACTGGGGGTTAGGACTTAAGTGTATCTTTTAGGGGGCACATGATTCAACCTATAAAATTTGGGATGAACTTGGCTTAACGCCTCCCAGATGCCCTTATATACTGCAGGAAAGCACTTGTCATTAGGTGGAGGGTACACAGTTGGGGTGGGTGTTGGAGAAAGCACAGGTCCTCACCTCTCCAGTGCTCAGAAGGAAGAAGTCACCCCCTGCCCTTCTTCTGAGTCCTTCTGTTTCTGTCTGCCGGTTGGCACACACTGTAGCCAGTGTCCTGACAAAGGTTCCATCTGCATTTGTACAGCGAGCAATCACAGCTACATCTGCGCTGTGAAAATGCTTGCAGATCTGCCAGAGACATGAATAACAGGCATTTTCCACAGAAGTTCATCTTTCTCAGTCAAGCCAGGAACCGTTTTCTGAAATCACCACAGAGACAGTGAGTCTCCTGGTTGTCAATCTCTTTGTAAGGAGCCAGATCAAGTGCCAGCTTCCTCTGCCCAAGGTTCCTCTGCCCTGGCCCCGAGGCTGGCCTCGAGGGAGAAGCTGGGAATGTGCTTCTGCCTGGGTACCACAGGCAAGGTCATCCTTGGGACATTGATGGGGGCTGGGGAGGGCTCAGGTCTGCCTTCTGCTTCCTAATGAGGAGCTAGTGGGCTGAGAGGGTGGGCAGGCGAGAGTGCTGGCAGCCACGGAGTAGCTGGACTCCCGCCCAGTCCCCCAGCTGCTGCTGCTCCCGCCCTCCTCCGTGGTGGCAGCTGCCTGGGGAGTCCTCTGATGCAGCAAGGGCACACGGAAGGCCAGAAACACGGGGCTCTGCGGGGCTAGCCCGGGGCAGAGCTGTGAGAGGCAACGTCTGTCAGGGGTGCCTTGCCTCACGTGCTCCCTCCCAGCACCTCAGCCCATTCCACGTCTCTGCCCATCTCAGCAAAGCCGGGCTCTCACTTGGCTGGCTCCTGCCCTTTATGCTAAGATGAAGACAGACCCAAAGTCAATCTGGGCCTCTTTGCTCCATCCTTAACGTCTATCTCAAAAGAAAGAAAAATCCAACAAGAAAGCCTTGAAAACCACTGTCTTTCCTGATATCTTAAATAAGGTGGCAAAATGGGTAGCGGGAAACATTTTGTCATCCAACGACAAGATATTGAAAACCTGATCTTAAAAATTCTCCCTGCACATGATTGCCCCAGGCTCTGTCTTCCCCTCTCTCTCCTCCTCCAGGTTTTTAAATCAGTGTTTCTTCACATGTAGAGTGGTCTTGGCTCTGCTTTTCTTAATCCTGCTTCTGGACCCTTTGCCTTTTTATCATCAAAACAAAGGCAACAAAGCACTGTGAACGAAAGGTCTTCCCATAGAAGGCCACTGGGGGATATACTGAACCAGTAGCGATTCTGGCCCATATTACACTCTCCCCAAAACTCGAACATCTTTTATTCCTTCATACACTAAAAAGTGGATCTTTATTTTTATTGTTTTAAGCTCTTTATTGGAGTATAATTGCTTTACACTGTTGTGCCCGTTTCTGCTGTACACCAAAGTGAATCAGCTGTATTTATACATACATCCCCATATCCCCTCTGAAATTCTGGGTACTAAGCGGGGGGCGGGGGTGGGTAGCGAGTGGAGAGTTTGGTGAAGAGAGGATTACCATCTCCGCCTAGGATAGCTCTGCTGCTTGGTGATGGCTCCGCCCTCTATGGAAGTTTCCCTGCCCTTCTACGCCCTGGGCACAGGGCTGACTCCAAGCACCCAGCTTCGGGGTGGGTTGTAAGCCTCAAGAGATCCAAATCGGTGTTGGCTGTCGCTGCAGGCATGATGCTACCAGGCTAGGCTATAACCATGCTCATCATCTCCCCCAAATACCCCACTTTAATTGTATTTAGTTTCATCTCCAGGTGATGCAGATGAATCATTGAAAAGTTATGCTTTTTAGCTTCTTGTTACAGCCCCAAGGAGGTAAATCCCCTAAAGTGAATTTTTTCTTCCTTACTTATTTAGAAGCCAGATTTACCTCAGAGTTCGACTGTCCCACTCCTACACATCCTTCCATGAGTTTGTAAATCCTCAAATTATTTAAAAGGCTGAGCATCTCTGGTGCTGATGCACTGCTCTGAGATAGTGGAGTGGGCTGAGGGGGGCGGGGGGGGGGTGGAGGAGACGATGCGGGGTTGAGCGGGTGGGGGTGACGGGAGAGAAGATGGTAGTCCTGAGCACACCGTGTCACCAGCCCGCACACTCACTTCGCCACGGGGAAGTCTCAACACGGAACTGAAAGAGTTCATGCCCAGGACACTGAGACTTCCTCTGAGACATTCTTAGGAGTCCCTATTTGACTAGCAAGCTGGAGAAGGGAAGCTGGGCTCTCCAGTGAGAGTACGGGGTAGGGGAAGGGTTGTAAGCTGAGGCCAGGGATGCAGTTTGCTGGTGGTTCTTCCTGTTTGTAGCAGTTATTTCTATTTTGTGCCTTTCCTTTCATCCTGATTTCATTTATTTTATCTTATTTTATTTTTTAAGCTCTTTATTGGAGTATAATTGCTTTACACTGTTGTGCCAGTTTTTGCTGTACAACAAAGGGAATCAGCTGTATTTGTACATATATCCGCATATCCCCTCCCTCCCGCGACTCCCTCCCACCCTCCCTATCCCAGCCCTCTAAATCATCACCCATCATCGAGTTGATCTCCCTGTGTTATGCAGCAGCTTCCCACGAGCTATCTGTTTTACATTTGCTAGTGTATATATGTTGGTGCTACTCTCTCACTTCGTCCCAGCTTCCCCTTCACCCCCCACCCCGTGTCCTCAAATCTATATCTGCATCTTTATTAGTTAGTAAAGCTAAATTATTGATTTGTATTAGCATCCACAACCTCTAGCCTCCTTCATTTGTCTAAGAAAGGCTTTCCTGAAAGAAGACGTTGATGTTGAGGTGGGCTGTGACTCGTTAAAAGACCTTTAACAGGCAAATGGGCTGGTAAGCTGGGGAGGGGCTGGACAAGCAGTTCCTGGAGTTCAGAAGCAGCTATAGCTAAATCTCTCTCCAGGTTGTTGGCACCACAGCCGAGGTCTCCTGGACAGTCCTCCAGACACAACCAAAGCTACCCTGGCTCTACTTGCTGGCTTCCAGGTGGGTCCATGCAATGTGTCCATCCACACCATAGCTTTGCTAAGCGTACTGTGGTGGAGCCACTAGCCTCAGCGCTGATTCGCGCAGAGCTAACCCGCATTGGGTACACTCCCCGACCCACGCTTGGAAGACTGATAATTGTGAAGACGAAGAGCGAAGAGAGTATGATTGAAAACAAAAAACTTTGCTCCAAAGGCATCTCTCTTGTATTTTTTAACTGGTGAGACTGCCCAAATGGTTCCTTTTACAGCTTACCTAAAATATTACTTTTCTAAAAAGATTGAGGGAATACAGACATCATCATTCAGATTATGATCCTGTAAGTTATACTGCCTTGGTCCAAAATAATCTAGCTGGGCCATTTCAGATACTATCAAAGGAGAAAAGCTGAAGAATGGCGTTTGCATGGTCAGCTCTAAAAGTGAGAATGAGTTAGAGATGGAGAAAATCTCTGCATCAGTTAGATTACTGGCTAATTATGCCAGGCTTGTAAATAAAAATCTCCCTTAGACTTCCCAGCTTCACTCAGAGAAAGCTCTATTCCACAGCTACATTGTACCTCAATATCAGCAAGTCATCCCTCTAACTGCTGGTCAGGAAAAGGTGCAAACAACAAAATGTGGGAAGTTCAACCAACACATCCTCATGACTGTGTAGAAGGATCAACTGAGGAGGGACTGGGGGATTCATCTCCGAATAGCAGTGGCATGTCTGGAACAGCACGTTTGTGCATATAAAATATGTGTTTATGTCTCACATACATAGTCAGGTCAGTTCCAGCTCTAACGAGTACATCGTGAGCTGATTTAACAGTCATCACCCGGTTTCCTTTTGTGGGCTTGGTACTTCACACACCATTTATTTTATATGAGACACTTTAAATTAAAGAAACTTAAAAAAAATTGCTGGTGTCTGACTCAGAGAAAAAGAATGGGAAGCTAAAAACAAGACATGACACCAACTGAAATAAATTTGAGTACTCGCCATGCTCTATATTATCAATCCTCATGTCTTAAAACAGGCTGAAAGCTCTCAGTTGTTCAATGAACCGAGTAATACCAATGGCTTCAATTGCTCTCCAGATGACATGAGTTCACAGGATAAAGATAAAAACATTTAATTCAGTGTTCCAGGAAAATAAAAGTGTTCATCTGGTTGAGAGGAGGAAGACACTAACAATTACATTCTAGACAATTCTATGGCCATGAACATCTGTCTGTGATTCTTTTTTTAATTTATTTTTTATTGAATAAAAGATTCTTTAACTTCTGTAGTGCTCTACAGTTTTCAAATTTCACACAAATGATTTTATAGAATCCTATAATAACCCCCTTTTCCCCCATACCCCTATGTCACCCCTCCCCCTTCCCTCTCCCCACTGATAACCACTAATTTGTTCTCTATATCTGTGAGTCTGCTTCTTTTTTGTTTTATTCACTAGTTTGTTGTATTTTTTGGATTCCACATATGATAGCATACAGTATTTGTCTTTCTCTAACTTATTTCACTTAGCATAATGCCCCCTAAGTCCATCTATGTTGCTGCAAATGGCAAAATTTCATTCTCTTTTATGGCTGAGTAATATTTGTGTATGTATATATGTACAAAACATCTTTTTCAGATCTTTATTGGAGTATAATAGCTTTACGCTGTTTACACAACATCTTTAGGCATTAATCTATTGATGGACATTTTTGTTGCTTCCATACATTGGCAATTGTAAATACTGCTGCTGTGAACATTGGGGAGCATGTATCTTTTCAAATTAGTGTTTTTGGGTTTCTTTGGATACAAACCTGGAAGCAAAATTGCTGGGTCATATGGTCGTTCTATTTTTAGTCTTTTGAGAGACCTCCATTCCATTTTCCACAGTGGCTGCACAAATTTACATTCCCACCAGCCATGTAGGTGGGTTCCCTTTACTCCACCTCCTTGCCAGTTGTTATTTGTGTTCTTTTTGGTGATATCCATTCTGACCAGTGTAAGGTAATATCTCAGAAAGGAAAAAGAAGCTACAACTGACATAACAGAAATACAAAGGAACATAAGAGACTACTATGAACAACTATATGCCAATAAAATGGACAACCAAGAAAAAATGGACAAAATCTTAGGAAGACACAATCTCCCAAGAATAAACCAGGAAGAAATGGAAAATATGAACAGACCAATTACCAGGAATGAAGTTGAATCAGTAATTTAAAAACTCCCAACAAACAAAAGTCTAGGGCCAGATGGCTTCACAGGTGAATTCTACCAAACATTTAGAGAAGAGTTAGCACATATCCTTCTGAAACTATTCCAAAAAATTGAAGAGGAAGGAATATATCCAAATTCATTCCATGAGGCCAGCATCACCCTCATACTGGAACCAAACAAAGATATCACACACACAAAAGAGAATTACAGGCCAGTATTACTGATGAACATAGGTGCAAAAGTCTGCTACAAAATATTAGCAAACCTGAAAGCAAAAATACAGTAAAAGGGTCATACAAAAAAAGGGGGGTCATACACCATAATCAAGTGGGATTTGTCCCACAGATGCAAAGATTTTTCAGTATTCACAAATCAGTGATACACCACTTTAACAAATGGAAGAATAAAAAACATATGATCATCTCAATAGCTGCAGAAAAAGTTTTTGATAAAGTTCAACATCTATTTATGATAAAAACTCTCCAGAAAGCGGGCATAGAGGGAACATACCTCACATAACTAAGGCTATATGTGACAAACCCACAGCTAACATCCTACTCAATGTTGAGAAGCTGAAAGCATTTTCTCTAAGATCAGGAACAAGACAAGGATGTCCACTCTTGCCACTTTTATTCAACATAGTTTTGGAAGTCCTAGCCACAACAATCAGAGAAGAAAAAGAAACAAAAAGTATCTAAATTGGAAAAGAAGAAGTCAAACTGCCACTGTTTGCAGGTGACGTGAGAGTATACATAGAAAATCCTAAAATTGCTACCAGAAAACTGCTAGAGCTCATCAATGAATTTGGTATAGTTGCAGGATATGAAATTAATATACAGAAATCTGTTGCATCTCTGTACACTAACAATGAGCTATCAGGAAGAGAATTTAAGGAAACAATCCCACTTACCATTACATCAAAAAGAATAAAGTATTTAGGGATAAACCTACCTGAGGAGGCAAAAGCCCTGTACTCGGAAGACTATAAGATGCTGATGAAAGAAATTGAAGATGACATAAACACATGGAAAGATATACCATGTTCTTGGAAGAATCGTGGTTAAAATGACCATTCAAGGCAATGTACAGATTCATTGCAATCCCTATCAAAATACTAATGGCATTTTTCACAGCATTAGAACAAATAATTTAAAAATTTGTATAGCACCCCAAAGATCTGGGATAACCAAAGCTATCTTGAGAAAAAAGAACAGAACTGGAGGGATCATGCTCCCTGACTTCACACTATACTACAAAGCTACAGTCATCAAAACAGGATAGTACTGGCACAAAAATAGATACAAAGATCAGTGGAACAGAATAGAGAGTCCAGAAATAAACCCACACACTTACGGTCAATTAACCTATGACAAAGGAGGCAAGAATATATAGTGGAGGAAAAGTCCCTTCAGTAAGTGGTGCTGGAAAAACTGGACGGCTGTACATTAAAAGAATGAAACTACAACATTTTCTAATACCATATACAAAAATAAACTCAAAATGGATTAAAGACCTAAATGTAAGACTGGATACTATAAAAATCCTTGAGGAAAACATAGGTAGAACGCTCTTTGATGTAATTTGTGATAATATATTTTTGGATCCACCTCCTAGAGTAATAAAAATTAAAAAATAAACAAATGTGACCTAATTAAACTTAAAAGCTTTTACACAGCAAAGGAAGCCATCAACAAAATGAAAAGAGAACCTACTGAATGAGAGAAGATATTTGTGAATGATATGACTGATAAGGGGTTAATAATCAACATATATAAACAGCTCATACAACGTAACATAAAAAAACCAAACAGCCGCATTAAAAAACGGATAGAAGAACTGAATAAACATTTTTTCACCACAGAAGACATACAGATGGCCAACAGGCACATGAAAAGATGCTCAACATTGTTAATCATCAGGGAAATGCCCATGATTCATGACTGAACTCTGCCTCAGAAAATGTGCCAGGGAGCTGCCATCCTTCCACGTCAGGCGGCCCGGGGCCTCTGCCTGAACCCACGGCAAGCCCCGACCTGGATCGCAGACCAGATGTTCACATGCGGAGCTGCTTGCCTGGGAGGTGTCAACCTGAGCCTGACAGGCAAAGATGGTTTCCTGCATCTACCCTTGGTGCTTCCTGGATCGAACTTCAGACTCTCTATTGACTTCATTAATAATTAAGAAGGAAAGAGAGGCTATCCTCTTGTGAAGTTGAATGATGCGGATGAGTTTTATTTTTACACCTCAGGATTTCTTTTCTCTCCGTCATTCAGGAAAGCTATTAGATAACTCTGCATGATGTCAGTGCAGACCTCCTCCCTGTCTCCTGATACTAGATATGGGCAGTTTGAAGTAGGCTTCAAGGGATCAGCTCAGAACAGGGAGCCAAGTTTCCATCCATAACCATGTGGTGACCGAGTGACAGCACAGAGGGGAGGGAGGGGGCTGTGTGCCTGGAGCGGGGGAGGAGACACTGGGACCTGAGGCTCCCACCTCCTGCTAGCACTCTAGCTGAGTAGCTCCCCAGCTCTTGGGTCTATGACACAAAAAGCCAAAAATCCCATCTCGGAAGTCCCTGCAGACCCCCTTACCACACCAGTTCAACTAGTCTGGATTCTGAGGTTCAAAGCCTTGTGATTTATGGAGCAAAGGTCTCTTAAAGTCAGTGTGGGCAACTGCAGATTGGGAAGCCGATGAAAACCAGGGGGTAGAAGCCTCTTGCATTTGAAAATGCTTTGATAAGATTGATTGAAATATCCCAGGGACCAAAATAGGCTATTTTTAACACCAGACACCTTGTCAGCATACACAGGACACTCACCTTAATCAGAGTGGGTCTGAGGGACAGCGGGGTGGGGGGTGGGGGGTAGACTTTAACGTTTTCTTTCTGAGGAAGGTCAGCGTGTCCTGAGGGTGTGTGGATCACCACTGTTACGTGAGGTTTGTTACTGTGGCCCGCATTTAGCATAGTCAGAACCAGAGTGTTTCTTAATGACATGTAGCTGGTGTGTAAAGGCACAGAACAACAATAACAACAAAAATCTCTTCTACTGTAGTTTTATTTTCCCATCCAGGACCACTGAAGGTACATCTCTTCCATCACACCCTGCTGAGGGGATCTGAACGCTAGAGCACTGGGCTTCACCTCAACCTAATGACCTACACAGTGTACACTCAGCTGTCCAGGCTCCTGCAGGCAGCAGGCTGTGTTTCAGCATCTCTCCACGGGATGCTTCGGGCATTTGAGGGGAGGGGGAAGCAGAGGAGGGGAGAGCTGGGGTTGGGCTTGGGCAAGTCATTATATAGGACTACCTCTTGCAATGAGGAATGAGTAACATGTTTGCTCCTGTGCCCCACATTCAATGCCAGCAAATCCCTCCCCAAATACACACTTTCAAATGTCCCAATAGGAAAGAGAAATGTAGTTAAGAAAATCTGTATAAAAAGAAGTAAGTAATACAAAGTCAAGCCTCTTGCATAGCTGAGTAGGAAGAGTTGAAGAGTTTGGACACCACGTGGCCAGTGTGCATGGAGGCATTATTCTAAGCCCAGGGGTTTTGTACCCTATAGTTTCCCACAAATGATCTTATTTGTGGTCTCAGAGAAAGAAGGGACTCGAGTAGGTGAGCAGAGAGAGGTGGAGATGAGAGAAAGTTCAGACCAGAGATTGATGCGTGTCCCTGGTTTCCAGCGCGGTCGCAGTCCCTGGCTCCACAAGCGTCTCAAGAGACCTACTGGACTTTCCACTCTTAGATTCCGTGGGATTGTCCACAGCCTTAAAATAAATCTCCTTCCCCCTTTGTTTTTGGCTTAAGCTAGTTTAAGGTGCTTCAGTTATTTTTAACCAGAAAAACTTGACTCAGAACTTATACTTGAAAGGGTAATTTTTAATACACGATGCTCGTAAAACAAGCCATAAACACAGCAAGGTCATGGGGGAAATGTCATACATATGGTGACCAGGTTTGCCTGGAAGTCTTGGTTTACATGATTGCCCCCACTTCATGTCCAGTGTCCCAGTTTGACAGTAAATTATGTGGTCACCCTAGCCAGAGGATCCAAAGTGCACAACCAAGTCTTCATCAAGAAAGCTGACCTTAACAGAAGAAGGACTTCAGATAAAAGGAAGAGGAACTGTTTTGCCTCAGAGAGACTCCTTTAGCTGTAGATGCACCTGGGCATGGTTTAAGATGAAATATAGCTGGTCCTCAAGCAATCGGGCTATGGATAAATAAAAAAGGAGGGAGTAAGATTACCCTATTCTGTTTATCTTCATTGACAAACTCCTATTAAAATCTGTTACTGTGACCCATGGAAGTAACTAGTTCTGGTTTGGTAGACAGAATGGCAAGTATTTTAGGAATATTATCTAATCGAATATTATCAAATATTATCAAATACTTGATTATCAGATATAATCAAATATTATCTAGTCAAATTAAGAGGGCTATTATCTAACCAAAGTGCTTAGATGACCCCATCTAATTGGAGTCCTTCTTACAAGAGGAGCAAAGCAGCAAAGGGATTCTCCCCTTTATGAAAGCAATGGTGATTTCCAAGGTTAAGGGACAAATGAAGAAATGGTCTATGTGAAAGTCCAGGGGCCACACTGAAGCAGCACTTGGCAAAAGCCACTGTGCCTCTGGGACCTGCCAGTGGGTTTTTTCCCATTTGGGGTTCCTGTTGCTGGGGTAATGGCACTGTCATATAGAGTCCAAAGTCAGAATTTTTTGTTTTGCTTTTGTTTTTTATTCTTATTTCATTAATTTTGGATACGTGGGTAGTATTTTGAACACTTAATGTCTGATCTTTTTTCTCGCAGCAATTCATTTCATCAGCAAGACTTTATCTAGTCAGTCATGTGGCCCATCACTGGGGCCGAGTTGCTCTCATCAAAGAGGTCCACTCCCTTCAGCAAAAGTTCTTTTCTACTTGTGTGTGTGTGTGTGTGTGTGTGTGTGTGTGTATGTGTGTCATTTTTCTGTTTTACGTTTCTATGTCTAGGAAGAGGGAGGAGAAAAATAAAGATTGGACTACTTTCTTCCATTTTAATCTTAGGTGGAGGGGCAGTATATAAATAAATTACTAAGGTTGAACATAACCCATGTCGTAAACTGCTTGCTATGAGTTCCCTGTGATGGTTAATTTTATGTGTCAACTTGACTGGGCTAAGGGATGCCCAGGTACCTGAAAAAATATTTTCTTGGTGTGTCTGTGAGATTGTTTCCGGAAGAAATTATTATTTAAATTGGTGAACTGAGTAAAGCAGATGGCCCTCCCCGATGTGCATCATCTAATTTTCTGAGGGCCCTAATAGAACAAAAAGGTGGAGGAAGGGGGAAATCTCTCTGTTTGAGCTGCGACATCCATCTTCCCCTGTCCCCAGACATCAGTGCCTCTGTTTCTTGGGCTTTTGGATTCAGATCAGGAGTTATACCGTCAGTCCCCTACCACCACCACCGCTAATGCTCAGGCCTTAGGACTTGGACTGAATTACATCACTGGTTTTCCTGGTTCTCAGGCTTACAGATGGCAGACTGTAGGACTTCTTGGCCTCCATAACTATGTGCACCAGTTCCCATGATAAATCTCCTCTTGTGTGTATCTACATATATCTTAGCGGTTCTGTTGCTCTGGAAAAACCTAATATTACCCCTCAAAGAGAGTCCACTCACTTTTTTTTTTCTTTTGGGTTTTGCATCTTCACAAATAGTAGGACTTCGATTTGTGACTATTGAGGATGCTTTCTGTTATTTGTAGATTTTATTTTATTTTATTTTTTATTTTTTTATTGAAGTATAGTTGGTTTACAATGTTGTGTTAGTTTCTGGTGTACAGCAAAGTGATCCAGATATCTGTGTATATATATATTCTTTTTCGTATTCTTTTCCATTATGGTTTACTACAAGATATTGAATATAGTTCCACATGCTATAAGTAGGACCTCGTTGTTTATCTGTTTTATGTATGGAGATTTGTATTTGCTGATCCCAAACTCCTAAGTTATCCCTCTCCCACTCCCTTTCTGCTTTGGTAAACATGTTTGTTTTCTATGTCTGTGAGTCTGTTTCTGTTTTTCACAAATAAGTTCATTTGTGTCATATTTTAGATTCCACACGTAAGTGATATCATATGGTATTTATCTGACTTACTTCACTTAGTATGACAGTCTCTAGGTCCCTCCATGTTGCTGCAAATGGCATTATTTCATTCTTTTTTTATGGCTGAGTAACGTTCCGTCACTTCCTTCACCCGTTGATGGACACTTAGGTTGCTTCTACATCTTGGCTGTTGTGAGTAGTGCTGCTGTGAACATTGGGGGACACGTGTCTTTTCAAGTTAGCGTTTTCTTCGGATATATGTCCAGGAGTGGGATTGCTGCATTATATGGAAACTCTATTTTTAGTTATTTGTGGATTTTAATGTCCTGCCTTTCTTTTCTGAATTCATAGACTACAGGTTTGTTTTGTTTGTTTGTTTGTTTCCTTTGTTCAGTACCTTCTCTGCTGTCTTTATCCATATTCCTCCCTCCCTCCCTCCTGTCCGATCCCATTTCCCCTTTTGGCTTTGCTGTATTTACAGATCCAACGTATTGTAATGTATTTACCTACAGGAGGCTCTAAAGTAGACAAGTACATTCCCCAAAACCAAGACCACTCTCTCCCAAGGCTGGAATTCACCTGCCCTCCTGTTTCCCAGTCTGTGATGTCTGGTTGCTTTCTCCATCACAGCCTCAAATGACCTGCTAAGAAAGTAAATGGAAATATTGATATCAAAAGCATAAAACAGCTCTAACACTAAGGCTCTGGCCACATGGACATGCCCTGAATTTGAATACAAATATCATAATGCGGTCAAATTCTCTTTTTTCTTCTAGTTTTATTGAGTTGTAATTGACATATAGCACTGTATACGTTTGTGGTTTGATTTACATACATCCTGAAGTGATTATCACAATAAGTTTAGTGCACATCCATCATCTCACAGTGGTACAAAAGTAAAGAAATAGAAGGCAAAAATTTTTTTTCTTGTAATGAGGACTCTTAGGGTTTATTCTCTTAACAACTTCCATATAGCAGTGTTAATTATGTTTATCACATTGTACATGACATCCTTAGTATTTATCTTATGACTGGAAGTTTGTACCTTTTGACCACCTTCATCCAATTACCCCTCTCCTTACCTCTGGTGACCACAAATCTGATCTCTTTTTCTACAAGTTTGTTTGTTTATGAAGTATAATTGACCGGTAACACTGTGTTAGTATCTGTTACACAACATAGTGATTTGATATTTCTATACATTTCACACTAATCACCACCATAAGCCTTGTTATGCTATGTCCACATGATCAAATTCTTAAGGTAAAGTCCAAGTATTATTTGGTAAAATCCAATTCAAAAAAAGTCTTAAAAATTCAAACTCAAATCTTCCTTTAGTGAGTTGAAAGTCTAAAGTCCAAAATTCTTAAGTTGATGTCCAAAAACCAACTTCAAAGTTTCTTATTCTTTTCTGTTTTGTCAGAACCCCAGTGGTTTCCCAGTTGATAGAGGAAAAAACAAAAGAAGACTTTTTTGTCTTCTTAGATTGTAGTTCAGTCTGTGCTAGTTGTCCAGAGCCCATGACCTGTAAACTTAAATGCCAGGGGAGAAATATTTTTGGCATTAGACACTGCTTTGTATTAGAAAATTCATCTATGTACACTCTCCACTCTCTGAAAGTAGCTTTTGAGATATTGCCGTCTTCTTTCAGAGTCTAGAAACATGCAATGGAGGCAGCCCTAGTCACCACTATTCATTTGACTTGCCCTTCTTCCCTATCCAGCATAATCAGAATTGCTTAGTTTTCATTTCTTCTTTGAGCCCCATGTTCCTGTCTCCTCTCTGACCCTCCAACTCCCACCCTGTGTTGAATGAGGGTGGGACTTTGTCTAGTTTCCTTGCCTTTACTATCTCTTATAGAACAGCCATTTTCTATTCTTTGCTAAATACTCTTGGTGCTTCTTCTCCGTGGGTTCTGCATCCACAGATTCAACCATCCACAGGTCAGATTTGCGGTTGGCTGAATCCGTGGAGGTGGAACCCGCAGGTATAGGATCCACTATAAATGACTTAAGCATGCAGGGGTTTTGATATCCGCGAGAGTTCCTGAAACCAGTCCCCTGCAGATACCTAGGGAAGACTGTATCTTTTTTCCATGCCTTCCTGCTGTGAAATTGCTTAGGTCTGAAAACCTGCCTCCTGGAGGAGGTTCTCCCTTCTCCCCATATTTGTTGTTTTTGGAGACTCACGTTGAACAGATTCCTGAACAGAGCTGCTCTTGACACTTCTGAAGCATGTGTCCCTGGGGCTTAGAGACCAGCAATGCCTCTGCTGAGCGCACCTCCAGACACAGTCCTTCTCTGCTTCTGGATATTCCAGAGCTTGAGTAGCAATTTCTCGGCGGCTACTTTTTCTGCAGTCCTGGCTTTGCCTCCAGTGTTTTATCTCCCCCTTCCCTGGTGTTCCTCTTCTTTGGGAAGGTCCAACTGACCTCTAACAGTTGACTCTGTTTCTCAAGCTGGCGTGCTGCTTTCTCAAATTGCTTGCTGGAATTAAGAGCCTGCCTTCCTTTCACATTTTCTTTGCCTTCTGGCTCAGAAATTTGCTCTCAATCTCACTCCTCCCTGTTGTGGGGTGTCCTGTAATGAAAAGTATCAGATCAACTGATGAATGGACAAACATTCATTTAACTGTGTTTTGCTCAGCAGTAACAAGGAAGGAACTGATACACCCCAAATAGAAGGATGTCAGATGCACTCTGCTAAGGGTGAGAAACCAGACTTAATGGGTAACATACTGCATGATTCCATTTATATGGAAAACTGGAGAATTATTATATGGACATTCTGGAACTGTCAGAAACATCCCTTATTTTAAAATGTTATCCAACTTCTCCTGCTTGAGTGATGTAATCCCTCCCGGGAGACAGTCTCCCATCAGAACAGAATGTAACTCAGGCCTGGCTGGTCTCAGTCTATACTTACCCTTCCTGGTTCTTCTTTCATCTTTGCAGTGCTTTCTTTTAGAATCTTAATTCTGCAGATTTCTTGGTCATGCTTCCTTGAGGTGCAGGCAGTGCTCCAAGGACTATAACCTTTTAATCGATCCAGTTGTGCTTTGAGGATTTTATATGACTCTTTTTGGCCTTCCTGCTCAAATCTGTCCAGATCCACTGAATTTTCAAAATCTTTACATTGCTCTCTTACTATGGCTTTCCACCTAAAAACACCCTCGTAGAAACACTTGTGACAATGTTTGACTCTCTGGGTACCCGTGGTCCAATCAAGTTGGCACATAAGGTAATCATCATCGTTAATGTTCTGAAATCAGACAGTGGTGATGGTTGCACATGTTGTGGACATACTAAAAACCACTGAATGGGACACATTAAAATTAGGTTAAAATTGTGAATTTTACATTATGTGATTTTTATCTCAATTAAAAAAAATGAAAACCACAGGAAATACCACTACATATATATGTGTGTGTGTATATATGAATATATATGTCCACATATATATATATTTAGAGAGACAAAGATACAATGTATATAAACATATATATGCATAAGAATTGACAATACCAAGTGCTAGCAGAGATACAGAGTAAGTATAATTCTTGTACATTGCTGCTGGAAATGAAAAAGGATACAGTCATTTTGGAAAATGGTAGGTTCTTAAATTAACTAAAAATTAACTACACTTACCTTAAGACTCAGGTATTCCACACCTAGGTAATTACCCAAGAGAAATGCAGACTTACATTCACGTAAAAACTGTATGCGAATGTTGATAGCAGCTTTGTTTTAGTCTCCCTACCTCCTAAATGAAAACAACCAGCTGTGCCTCGATGGATGAATTGTAAACAGCCTGTACTGGGCTGGGCAGTAGCAAGGCAGGAGCTATTGACACACACCGAACAGACGGATGTCACATGCACGATGCCAAGCGCCAGAAGCCCAACTCAAAAGGCGACATACTGTCTGGTTCCCTTTATACGGAAATCTGGAGAATTATTATGTGGACATTCTGGAAAAGGCAGAACTATAGGGACAGAAAACACATTGGTGGTTTCCAGGTTCTAGCGGTAAGGATAGGGGTTGACTACAAAGAGGGGAGGGGAGGTTGGGGGCTGAAGAAACTGTTCTATATCTTCACTCTGGTAATGGTTACACAACGTATATATTTGTCAAAACTCCTAGAATTACGTGGTAAAAAAAAACTATAAAGTTTATTGTACGTAAATATCTTAAATTTTAAAACTGGGGGAAATGCATGTATGTATCCTTGGCATAGCATCTGACATATCGTCAGGCACTCAATAAATGTTGGACGTAATCTTTATTTTTTTAAAGGGTTAGCTGATATGGACACCTAAAACAAAAGCTAAACTTTAATTTGTTGTAGGTTATTGAAACTTTTCCTGATAGTCCTATTGAGATAATGAGAAATCCCCAAGAGTATTAAAAAAATAAAGTTGGGAATGGTTGATTTAGAGTTTCCACAACCTTTGGACATCCTTTATTTGGGGCAGGTATTTCATTTGCCCTTGTTTTATATTATGCCAGAAGGAGCCCAGCTCTTTTCAATTTGTATGGAAAAGAGGACACTTACAGGGGCTTGAGTCTCAAATTGTGGCTGACAGAACAGTTAGAGTACCTATGTGAGGTAAAATGGGAAAGGTAAGCATGAAGTAATGAGTTTTCCCTAAAACTAGATCTATTCAACTTAAAAGACTGCCCTTTATTCTGACATCATGTGCTTTCTTTTTTTTTTTGGTACTCAAATGGCGTTTATTTATGAAATAGTAGTTATGGTGGATAATCTTTTGCTATTTTGTTGTTCTTAAATGTTATAAGAAGAGTTTGCAACACTATTTCAGTCATTCTCTGTTCTCTCTCTGTTTATTGGTCTGTCTGTCTCTCATCTGTTTTTACCAGTCAGTGAAATCCAAGAACCTGTCCGGTAAACACTGGCTGAGATCCGAGTTGAGTGTGTTGTATGGGGGTCATGAACCTGGCTGTTCCCTGCTAGGCCTCCTGCGACCGTGGCTTCCCTTCTTCACCATCCCCGGGCTTTGCCCAGGCTCTTGCGCCTGGCTGAACTCAGTAGAGGCAGCAGCCTAGTGCGTCTCGCCTAGTCCTGAAAATACAGGAGGCGTTTTCTAAGTTCCAAGGACTTGCTCAGAAGTGTTGGCTTGAAACGATCAAAATCTAGGCTTTGCAGGTCACGTGTTCCCCCACATGTAGGGTGGAATTCACACTTCTTTGGATACTTCACTGCATCACCCTGTCTGCCTGGAAAACAAACAAAACAGCCCTGGTTGTATCAAGGTTGGATATGGATCAGGTCTTTCTTCCTGGGCTCAAACAGGATCCCACTGTGGTCACAAATTTTTATAGATGCTGCTGCTCTCCGTTTGTAGACTTTGCCTGCCATGGAGAGGTCCTTCCACAGGCCTGTAAGAACATGCCTTTTAAAGGCATCTTCTGAGCTGAGTATCGTTCCACTGTTACTTTACTGACAGCGAGGTTTGTTTTCGCAACCTGGTGGAGATTTACTAGGCTGCCATGCTGTGCGAGAGGCTCCGGGAGCCCAGAGTCCACACTCAGGGGTAGTAAACAACCCTCACTGTCTGCCGTTGGCCAGCACTTTAGGATCAATCTAAATTTGTCCTGACAGATTATAATACCTCATAATTGTTATACTCATGAACTGTTTATATGATTTTTTGCATATGTGGTTTTCTTTACAGATATTTTTATTAATCATTCCTTATAACAAGCTCATAAAACCAATAGTTCTTTGCCGGGGAGGCCATCATTTTTTTCCCTTCTCCCATCTTCCCATCTCCCAGTCTTGAAGTGATAGTGTGAGATAAAGTGCTGGCCCCCTTGCCTCAAGGCAGGACTAACTTTGTGGTGCAAAGTCTGCATAGGGTCAGACTGAAGTTAGTCTCTGGTTCTGCGTCTCTCATCCCCCCTTATCGTGACAGCATCCCCCAATCAACATTTGAACAAGAATCTCTGTCTCAGGTTCTGCTTCTAGGGAACCCAATCGAGACTGGCATGACCCCAAAGTCACCATAAATGGTACAGATGGGGAAAAGTCCAGCTGTCTTTGAGATAGTTTGTCAAGAGCACTTCCCACTAGGGACAGTCCATATTGCATGGCAACAAACCCACCCAGCCTCATCTTCTCACTGGGGAGAAAGTTGGCCTCTGCATTTCACATTATTTTCCCAAAAGAGAAGAAACATTGCTGAGATTCAATAATGTATACGGCACATTATAACATTGGGTATTCTGGGACACGAAGGTAAAAATGGTATTAAGTGTATAAATTTCTTGTGGCTCCTGGAACAAATTACAGCAAACTTGGTAGCATAAAATAAATTTATTCTCTCACAGTTTTGGAGTCCAGGTATCCGAAACCAGTATCACTAGTTCGAAATCAAGGTATCAGCAGTAGGGTTACGCACCCTCTGGAGGTTCTAGGGGAGAATCTGTTCCTTACTTCTCCCAGCTTCTGGTGACAGCCAGCATTTCTTGGTCTGTGGCTGCATTACTCTAATCTCTGCCTCTGTGGTCACACTGCCTTCGCTTCCATCTGTGCCGTATCTCCTTCTGGCTACCATTTATTGTTATAAAGCTATATGTAATTGCATTCAGGGCCTACCCTGATAGACTAGGATCATCTCCTCATCTCAGGATCCTTAACTTCATCTCATATGGAATAAACTTGTTTCCATTCCAGGGATTAGAATATGGTATCTTCCAGGGATTAGAATACAGTATCTTTGGAGGGACCATTTTTTCCACCTAGGAAATTGTCCACACAAGGAGAAAATTGCAGCACTACTCTGCATTCCTGTTTTCTTTCATAGTAAACCTCCATCACCAAAGGTGATCCAAAAGCCTTTGCTTTACTTGTTTTATACTTATCACCATATATACAATGGAGATACAGAGAAGTGAAACCACAGCCTTGCTCTTAAGGATCTTGCCATCTATTTCAGGAGAAGTACCCCGTGCTCAAATTAATCTAGTTTATTACCACTAACATTGGATTCTTGTAGGCCTTATATTCCAAGAAGGAACAGAGAAGGCCAGTGGGCTGGAGTGGTGCAGGGAAGCTTTAGAGTGAGGTAAGACTTGAACCAAGCCTTCACATTTTGCTGAATTTGGTCAAGCAGAAGAGAAGAGCGTTGTCTGTATTCATTCAGGCTGCTATGATAAAATACCACAGATTGGGTAGCTTATAAACAACACACATTTCTTTCTCACAGTTCTGGAGGCTGGGAAGTGCAAGATCATGGCAGCACCATTGTTGGGTGAGAGTTATCTTTCAGATTGCAGACTTCTCATAACATCCTCACATGGTAGAAGGGGCTGCGAGCCCTGTAGAGTCTCTTCTTTAAAGCAATAATCCCATTCAGGAGAGCTCCACCCTCGTGAACTTTTTTTTTTAAATTATTTATTTTATTTGTTTTATTGGCTGTGTTTGGTCTTCATTGCTGCACACGGGCTTTCTCTAGTTGCGGCGAGCGGGGGCTACTCTTCATTGTGGTGCACAGGCTCCTCATTGTGGTGGTTTCTCTTGTTGTGGAGCATAGGCCCTAGGCACGTGGGCTTCAATAGTTGTGGTGCATGGGCTTCGTTGCTCCGCGGCGTGTGGGATCTTCCCGGAGCAGGGCTCGAACCCGTGTCCCCTGAATTGGCAGGCAGATTCTTAAGCACTGAGCCACCTAGGAAGTCCCACCCTCGTGAACTTCTGACCATCACATTGGGCATTAGGTTTCCAACATTTGAATTTTGGGGGCACATGAACATTCAGACCATAGTAAGAGTTCCGTTTATTTCCTAATCTGATGTTTACAGTTGCCCTTTAGAGATGTGTCTTTCAAACATTTTTGGCTCAACTCATATTAAGAAATAAACTTTATATCATGACAGTGTATGAAATGTACTCATGAAATAAGTTTCATAAGACAATATTTATTTTTAACACAATCAATTCTGATTTTTTAAAAACTGTTGTATTTCATGCTATTTCATTAAAAAATGCTGGTTGAGGTTGACTAGCTCACTAAATAAAATCATAACCACTAGAGTGGATTCAGATACTATAGATATTTGAAAAACACCACTTCAATGTAAATACTCTCTCTCATGATTTCTGACCATACTGATAATTAAGTATCTATTGCTGCACATAACAAATTATCCCCAAACTTACTGGCTCAAAACAATACCCATTTATGATCTCAGAGTTTCTGGGGGCCAGGATTCAAGACATTGTTTAGCTAGGTGCTTCTGCCTCAAGGTTCTCTCACAAGGCTGCAGTCACAGTGTTAGACAGAGCTGTGGTCTCATCTGAAGACGTGGGAGCAGAAGGATTTGTGTCCAAGCTCATTCACATGCTTGTTGGAAGGATTCGGTTCCTCGTGGACCTTGAGAGTCTCGATTATTTGCTGTCTGTTGGCTGGAGGCCTCCCTCGATTCAGTTCCATGTGGCTCTCCCCGCAGGGCACCTAGCAACAGGGTAGCTAGCTTCATTAGGGTGAGGAAAAGAGAGAACAAGGAGGACTGAGCCAGACACAACCACAGTCTTTTCGTAACAGCCTCAGAAGTGATGTCCTACCACTTTTGCTGTATTCTCTTTGTTAGCAGAAAGTCTCTAGGCCCAGCCCCAACCTAAGGGGAGAGAACTATGCAGTGGAGGTGGGGATTCACTGGAGACTGTCTTATTGGCTGCCTACCACCCTGGAAAATCTGGTATCAGCAAGAGAGGGTATTAGTGGCACTTGGGGAATTGAGCAGAGTGTGAAGTCTAACTTGCTTATTCCGTTAGTGAGCCACCTTGACTTGTGATAGTATATCCAGGGTGTGACTGTTGTCTACAGGTATGACCTTGAGGAACAAAATATGGAGGAGCATGGCTTTAAGGCCAAGGGGGAAGCAAGAGTATTGCTTTAACCTGACATTCAGTGAAAGTGAGGTGTGATGATTGACTGGCTTGTGCTCCTCTTGTGAGTTAGTGATGATACTGTAGTTACCAGCCTGTCCTCCTGGCTAGAGAGATTAGTAACTTGACCAAGGTTGCCCGGTTCTCCTGACTTGATAAGTTATTAACTTGACTATGGTTAAGGTTACACAGTTAGAAGTTAACACAATACCATACCATCTCGTACCAGACTAGAAGGTTGAATAAGAAGAACTGATGTCTCTTTTGTGTTAAATTAGCCAATTTTGGAATGTTTTACTTTCTCTGAGGTGGAGGGTATAACTCATGGAGGAAGCAATTTTTAATTTTTTCAGATCTTATCATGAGAAGTAAGCATTCTTCTCTTCCGCCTAACCACAGTCCATTCTTCCTTGGGAACAAGAAATTCTAGCAGTCTTTAGACCTTTGATAATGGTTAAAGAAACATATTGAGGAGTCTTAAGAGCAGGGTGCTGTCACACTAAGTTAAGGTCTTGCTACCTTGTATTTACTCATTTGAGGGATTAAAATATTGGCATTTGGGAGATTTATTTCCAATTCTCAGACTCTTCTTTCTCCTATGGCTCCAATTTAGGCCTATATAATGTTTTATGAATGCTCAGATGAGTAGCCGGTGAGTCACTGATAGACATTTGGTCCTCCGTATCTGTGAGTTCTGCATCCACAGATTCAGCCACCTACAGATTGAACTATTTACATAGTATTTACATTGTATTAGGTTTATAAGTATCTAGAGATGATTTAAAGTATATGGGAGGGTATGCATAGGTCATAGGCAAATACTGTGCTATTTATAAAAGGGATATGAGCACCCATGGGGTTTCTCAACTAGGAATAACCTTGAGGTTTGAGAGAACTTTCTAACCTTTCTATCGTCACTGTAATTATACCTCCAAGGTTCTGAAAAAAATCTGCCCTGAGCTTCCACTTTGGGGATGGATTGATTGGGAAACAGGGTTGAGGCATGAAATTAAATGAATATTTCTTTCTTTTTCTGTTTCTCAGGATTTTAACCAGGTAGGGTAGGAAAGGAAAGATAGAGGTGGTGGTTTTTATGAGAGATCCTTCCTTCCTTCTGAATGTTAAGACATAGCAAAGTGAATAAAATTGATCTGTGAGTTCAAAAAAGGCGACTAAGAAGACCAAAGAATGATTTTGGTTACCTTGAAATTAATGAGATTAATATACCCTTATCTTTTTGTCCTTTGTTTTCAATAGTTATGGATCATTTTTAGCAAGGGGTCTCTGAAATGCAAGGGTCTTGTCTGACAGAGATGTTGGTAGAACTTCTCCTCATGAACAAGTTCCTGAAACGGCCTGCATTCCCATGTTTCCTTTCTTCTCTCTCTCCAGTCTTCCTGTCTTCCTAATTGGTGAAGCATTTGGTCTCTTTGATTAATACGGATTGGGGAGTGGAGACTCACGTGCTGCCAAAAGGAAGCTCAGCGGATAGCAGAGTCTTAAGGAAACTCAGTAAGAGTTGAGAGAGCAAGGGACTGGGGAAGCCTGGCCTCCGGAAGCCCCGGAGGGGTCAGGAGGGCTGTGTGGAATGCCCCCACGCCTCCACACACACCGCCAGGCACCCCAGCAGCAGGCACAACGTCTCTCCGCCCAGCACTCTGCCTTTCCTGTGGTTCTGCTTCTCTCAGCTTCTGCTTGTCTTTGTGTCGTCTTGCTTTCATCCTCGCTGCCGATTCGCTCCACAGTTTTCCACTTCTGGGGAAAGGTCTGGCTGGCCACCCAGCTGTCATCATCTCTCTTTTCGTAGAGCTCTCTGTGCAGGATCACATCACAGGTCCCAGGCCCATTTGGGAAGTGGTAGCTTTCATGCCAGAGCAGGTCACACGGCCTGAATATTGCCAACCCTGCTGGAGTGACTGCTTTTCCTCAGCGGGGCAGTTTTTCTCAACGGGACTGGGAGGTCTCACACAGTGACTGTCTGCCGTGAACACTCTTTTCCATGGAAACACCCACGGCTTCAACAACGTCTTGTCCCACGTGTTTTAATCTGACATAAGAATGATGGTTCGTTACTTTGTGATATTCCCTTGAAGGAAATATTCCGGTGGGCTAGGCAAGATCTCCTCTCCTTACTCACAAAGGAATGCCGTTACAGGTAAAAGAACGCCAGTGGGATTTTAGAAAGTGTAGGTGAAACCTCCTCTAATCTTGGCTTCGATTGCCAGTTGTATTCCGCTGGTCTCTTTCTTGGTGTGTGAGGGGACGTTGAACAGGAGGCTGACTGGAGCTTCTGTGTGGACGCTGCCACCATCTGTCCAGTGCATCAGATCAGCCAAACAAGCCAACCTAAAATGGATCACATGATAATGGCCTCAAACTGTGGATTAATCTGTTTCCCCACTGGTGTTTCTCCTCCCAGATCGACTGGCTCCCACCTTCCTTACACCACGTGGCCAGGAGGCAGCGCAACACGGAAGAGGCAGACGCGGAAAGCTGGGAGGTGCAGAGGTGAGGCGTGCGTGGCTGGCTTGGGTTTTGCTTCTCTGTTTCTGCGTGCCTGACTGCTTACATGTCTTGTTTGGGGTCTGGAAGGATACCATTTGGGAATATACGCTTTTCTTTTGAAAAGGACTGATATGAGGAACGGCAGTGTTTGAAAAGTCAGCCATTTCAGGAGGTTTACCAGAATTGACCTAATTTCCAAGTCTGCTTGCCATGTTTCCTATGTCAGCTGTTAAGATTTAGGTTGCTATGAAATGCCTTCAGTTCAGGTTGCTCTAGAGGCCATCGCCCCAGCACCTGGTCCACAGCAAGTGACAGAAAGTCACCAAATTGCTCAGGTTGCCCTCAGTGTAACCAGTAGCCCACCTCCCACTAAGGAGACCAGCTTGGAGCCCTGCATTCCAAATGTGAGCTCATCCTTATACAGTGAGAGAGAGAGAATGGATTTCTGTGAACTTGTGTTCTACACCTCTATTTATACATCCGCATGTTTTCTGCTTCCCTTTAAGATAACAGAAATCTGCAGCTGAAACCACAAATTGTGTAAATGACCTCGTTTAAGCTGCTTGCTTCCTCCTCTTCAAGATTGTATTTAAAGAGTTAAAATGGGACGCGAGGATATGCAGGTGGAAATTTCAGATATGCTGTTGAAAGTGCAAAGCAGTGAAAACGTATCTGGGCACAGAATTGACTGGGAATAACAAATGGTGGCGAAATGCCTGAGGATGTCTTATGAATCATTTTATATCGACTCACGTTTTTGAGTTCGGTTTAAACGTCAGCGTCATCGCCTCATGGGGCAGCTTCTTCCAATGCGGAATCTCAGGTTCCAGCTCCCAACTGCTGAGTCCAGATCTGCACGTTTACCAGTTCCTCAGGTGATTCTTAGGCACTTTAAAGTTGGAGAAGCCCTGGCCTAAATACTTTATTGGTTGCTGTCATGACAACTTGGTCACTTCCATTCCAATTGAATTGTTTTATTTTTAATCCAGTCCAATTGCTCCCTGCTCAGTGATGTGCAGGTCTTCCCCATTGCCTGGCAAACTGAGCCCAATTTTTTCAGGGGGGCTGTTAAGGCTAGGCACAGTATCTACAACCTATGTTTCTAACCTCGCTTCTGCAATCTAGCACGTGTCTCCAATCAGATTAGGATGCTGCACTCATCGTGTGAAGGGGTGTGACTTGCCATTTCTTACACTGTTCTTTCTGCCTGATGCGCCCTCTTTTCTTTTCCTCCGTGAATGCTGACATCCGGTCAAATCTACAAGGACCACATCAAATGGTCTATCCTTTGTGAAGCCTTTCTGCAAACAGACAGGATTCCTCTGTCTTTGAACTCCTGTAGCACTTGGTGTATAGCTCTTTTATGGTGTTCTTTTGAGGATGGTTTATTTTACTCCCAGAGCGCTCACCTGAGCGTCTCCCACCGCTCCCTGCCCCTGCTCCATATTGTAAGCTCTTTGAAACAGTGGCCACATCTTAACTCATCACTGTTCTCCCTGAAGTCATGGCCTCAGCACCTTGCACATAGTGGACCGTCAATAACTTAAATTCCCAGGCAATATGATTTGGTGACGATAAAATACCCATACGCTAGGCTTCACATGTAAGGTGATGCTGTACACATCATGAGCTGGATTTTTAGCAGAGTTTTAGCTGAGCCACACACTCTTGCTCAGCTCCTGTTTTGAGTACTTGCTTCAGTGGCAAAGGACAAGCATGAACTCTTTGGCCTTAGAACATTGTGACGCTCATTGGTCCCCGGCTGCATGGCATCTGTGGTTTGCCCGCGTTGCTGTGGGGTGCCCGCCAGGATGAATCCGATGTATGGATCTTGGGTCCCCTTGAGCAGGTAATTTGACCTAAGTCTCAACTTTTCATATAATAAAATGGGACACAGGACATTTATCATGGTGCCTGGCACACAGAAAGCACTTAATAAACAGTAACTATTTTGATAATTTCAAAGATAATGAGAATTGTGATTAAATTGATATGACCATCTATTTTATTATTCTAAGAAAAAATTTAAACCATCAGATCTTAAGATGCTATCTAACCCAGAACATTCCAACGCTTGTCTTCTGTGGCAGACAGTAGTGGACGGATCAGAGCCCACTTGAGACACATCTCATTTGTCATTGGATAGCGTTATCCCCAAATGATAAAGTGCTGTTGACTCAATCAAGGAAAAAATAGTATTTTCCTCTCACACCATTTAAAAATTTCTCTGCAGTAATTTATTATATTTAAATCAGATCTTACACAGAATAGCTACCTATGCTTTAAAGTAAGAGCAATCCATGTAGAATAAATTAAGTAAAGAAAATTTGTTACCCTGAACACTGACAAATAATGAAGGTAGAGGGGAAAAGTAATTAGCTTGTGACGTTATCAACATTCCCATTTTCTACTTGTGATATTGTCATGGTGATGGAGGAACCAGTTAGTGGAGCAAAATCTTTTTCTTCTTTGCTTGGCTTATTTTGTCACCTGTCATGTTGGAAAAAGCAGCATATTGAGAGTGCAGCAGTTTTACCATGGAAATCTTGATTAAGTTGATGAACTTCTGCTTTCTTGAAACATCCGTCACTGACTAGCTCTTCCTTCTCTGACATTGCAGTCTTCACAGTAATTTCCCTTTCCTTTCCATCCTCCAACATGGCTCATTCTCTTTGGCCACAGATCTTTGTTAAAAGAAATCATCTTCTCATCTTTTGTGCTTGTTACTTTCTTACTAAATCTCCAGCTGTTTCGGTGCATCATTGAATATGTCCCATGACATCAACGACTCCACTGCCTTTGGACTTTCTTCAGTTTGTTCCTTATGTTAAAGTATGTGAAACTGGAAGGAGGATTTCAGACATTGTTTGCTGACAGTTTTCATTAAGAAGGGTCTCAGATTATCACTGTCATTGGAGAGGCCTAGAAATTTGTAGGAAAAAATGAAGCCAATGTGATCTTACTGAGTCAAATAGAAAGGATCAGAAAATTCTGTGGGCCCTAGAGACCTCTTTTTTCCCCTGCCTACTATTCTGTTCTTCCGTTAGTAGCAGCATCTCATTTTCCTTTGGGGGATACTCCTCTCCCACTCTTAGACCATGTGATCCGGTGGGGCTGACCTCCTCCCCTCTCTGGAGGCTGGCACGTGGCCCAGACTTGGCCAATGAGGTTCCTGGCCAGAACTTTCTCTGGATCCAATGTGAAAGGCATTTTTCCAGCTAAGGTGGGGAAGCAGGTAAGATGTAAGCTGAAGCTGCTATTGTCTGTCCTTGTCACCAGGCAGAGCTCACCGCTGGATGAAGCCATAGACAGAGAAGCAAAGCTGAGATGGAGCGAGAGTGACTCGGGCCTTATAACCCACTGGGCTCAAAATCAGAGCTTTTTGTTATGTGAGCTATTGAATGTCCTAGCTTAAGCCAGTCTGGGTTGTGTTTCTGTTACAGTGAGCTGAACTAGTCTGATGCAAGTAGCCTTGATTCATTCTTAGCTATCTGTGGAGGGTTAAGGAGGAAATAGAGTGTTTCTGAATTTCCCATGGAAAAACCCATGTGGGTTTTATCACGTAGGAACCTAGGAGAGTGGCTTTACCCTGTTTACATAGACTTGGAGGCAACTGAGTGCAGTGGGAAGAGCAAGAGCTTTGGAAACAGAAAATACTTGGTTTCGGATTCTACTTTTGCAGCTCTGTGGCCTTGGGCACTTTACCTAACCTCTTTGACCCCAAGTAGGATAGCATGTGGACAAGCCGGAGCAGGGTGGGGTTGGGGGGTGTGGAGGGTGACATTTTGGGAGGGTGTGAGAGGAAACTCGGTGTCTCCTGGTGAGAAGGCACCTGCAGCTTCATAGGACGGGAGCAGCCACGGTGCACAGGAATCACCTCGGAGTCCTGTGTACAACCCCTGGGCTCCCTGACAGTGTGCTCTGTAGAAACCCATGACTTTCTCAGCCAAACACCAAAATCCAGCCATGTCACTCCCCTTTTAACAATCCCTCAATAGCTACTCATAACTTATAAATAAAGCTCTTCCCCATCTGACCCAGAAAGCCCACTGGTGGCCGCTGAAAGATAGATGGCACTTTGCGCAAATTGTGTAAAGGGATTTGGGAGAGACGTTGAGTTACAAAAAAGCCCTTTCCTGGGTGGATGCAGGAACTTTATGCAGTGAGCAAAAGGCACAACCTTTTGGGAGGGCCTGCCTCGCCTCCACCTGGCACTTTTGCCTCTTCTCTTAGTCAGGGTCCCAGCATCCTACCTTCTGGCCATAGTGGATGTGTTCCACCTCTTCAAAGGCCTAGCAGCTTTCCTCTGGCTGGCCCTGTTATCAAAGTCTGTTTTCTCTGTATGGAAGCTTTCTCACTTCCTTGATACTTGGAGAACACCTACCTTTGAGGCAGATGTGAGCTTCCCTGATCACATCTAGGCGAAGGGCACCCTTAGCATCTCATACTTAGCCCTTCCATGACACTTGACAAATGTTATTTTTATTATGATTGCTTGTTCAATTGTCTGACAATCTCTAGGCCATTGGGTCTTAGTACCTGTAGGCATCACAGTCACTTAGGGATCCCATTTAAAATTTAGGGGATCCAATCTCAGAGATTCTCCTCCAATTATTGCCAGCCCTGGGAATCGATCTTTTTAAGGTAGGTTTTAGGGTGGGAGTCCTGAGACCAAACTTCCAGATTTAAGTCATGGCACCGTGGTTCCCTAATGGTGTGGCCTTGGGCAAGGCAATTCTTTTTTTTTTCTTTTTTTTGGTCTCAGTTTGCTAATCTGTAAAATAGGGATAATACTAATAGATCAAATATAGTGTTGGCCTGAGAATGAAATTACAGTACATGTAAAGCACTTAGTTTAGTGGATGGCCCCTACCATGCCCTTAATACATATTAGCAGTTATTACTAGTGATGATTCTGATGCAAGTGGTCACCAGGCTGCACCTTGAGGGGTACCGTGTTAGATGGTGAGCATTCCAAGGTCAACAATCAGGTCTGTCTTGCTCACTTGAGTCCCCAGAACTGAGCACTGTGCCTGGCACATAGTAGTCACTCAAACAACACTCCTCTACCTTTTTTGAGTAGTTAGTATCTTTCCTTTTATTACGGTATAGTGTATATCACTCACTGCTTTGTGGTCTATACCTTGTCTATCATCCAAATCAGAAGCATCACAAGGGCAGAGGGCGTGTCTGACACCTCCTGTATCTGCACCCAATAGGACTTTCCACACGCTTTCTTCGTGGAAACAGAGCTGAGCTCGTCCCTCGGCCTGGAGTCATCACACATCTGACCCTTCCGGAGAGCAGAGGCCTGCAGCACCCAATATGGTTCCCCACATACTGTGGAACATTCAATTCTCTATCTTTTCCCACTTCCACATGTCAGGAGACAGATATAATACATTATCTTTAGTACCATGGACTCTTACTGTAGTGATCTTCCACGGTGGGTGGTGGCAGTGGTGTACTGATAAATGTTTAAGAAATAGGCTCTCTGGAGTCAGGGATGGGGAGAGCCCTGGCTTGTAATGGCTGCCAATTTCCATGGTATAAGTATTTCCACCATGTCTGATTTCAAGCTACCAATGAGATACAGCTGGATGTAGAGTTGGAAAGAGATGTGTACAACCTGCTCCTGTGATCTGGTCAGATGTGTGATGACTCCAGCGCATCGCTAGTCAGTGGGTAGGTAGGTATTATAATTTCAGGGTGGGGGTGATTTATATAGCGTACAATTGAAAGGCTGCCCAGAAGATTCTGAGAAGTTCCTCTGAGGGGAGCTTTACCCTGCTTTTCTACCATCCAGCATTACCTTTGTAGATAATCAACAAATGCAGGAAGCTGCTGGGATTTGGGGGAGGGGTATAAGGAATGTGGATGCTACTTTTTCAGGTTTTGTCTGGGTACTCTGGGTCAGGGAATGGCCGTATAAGCCAGGATATTAAGAGAAGCTCTGGTGTTAGAGTTTAAGTTTATTGGTAACGTTCCTGACGATGTAACTGCAACCATTGTAGCAAGTGTTCCTACTCCCATTGCTGGTCTGAGAATTTCCTTCTCAGAGGAGTTTTCAGAAATTGGAGAGTTTCATTGTTAGATGGTTTCACATTTTATCTGTGTTTATTGATGAATCGAACTAACCCAACTTTATTTTCTCCTGCCTTCCAACATGAACTCTCTGTTGCAGCCTGTCTGGGATTTTCATTGCTTTCCAAAGCCTGTGCTCATTCTTGCTTCTGTACCTTTGCATTTGCCCATTGTCATTCTCGGTGGCACTACTCTTTCTCCCACAGTGGAGCCTAGCCCATGGAAGGTGAGGAAGGGAACTGGACATGACTCTACCCTCTCTTCTTGGCTAGGTCAGAGTCAGGAAGAACTGTACGTGTATGAGGTGGCGGTGCGGGTGGGTTTACGTGTTTATAGTCTGTTTTGTAGTAATGGCCAAGAATCATTGAGTCTCTACTATGTATCACTTACAGTGAAAATGCAGTAGTTCATTTAATTCTCAGAACACCCATGTGAGGTGGGTACTGTTATCATTCCCTTTTATAGAGGAAGCAATGGGGGCTTAGGGAGGAAGATCAAATTGCTCAAATCACATAGGTGGTTGATGGGCGAGCTGGGATTTGAACCTAGACCTGAGCTAGGTGCACAGTGCTCTGCAGGGCTCCATGAGGCTCTCACCCCAAGCTGTGGCCTGGGTGGCAGTCGGGTGGGTGCAGTGTGGTGGTGTAAGATTGCATTCTTTCATCTACCTTTTCCTAATCCCCTAGGATGGGACTGTGTACGCCAGTAACTATAATGTCTTCTAAGAAGGCATTGGCTATCGGTTGGCCCACACTCCAGGGACGATCCCCTTGGCCGCCCTCATCCAGTTGAGACAGTAGCAGTCTTTCCCTGGGAACCTCCCCGGCAACCGAGTCAAGAGGGGCACACCAGGCGTGGCAGAGACAGCTGGCTCTCCTCCAATATTCTTTCTTCCCTTCCTACGTAGAAACAGAGGTTCCAGCTGGGCACGTGGCCAGGGAAGGCCATGCTTCCCAGCCTCCCTCACAGCTCGATGGGGCCAGGTGACTGCTTTCTGGCCAGCTGGATATGAGAAGATGTGAAGCATCCAATGTCTAGGTTACACCCCTAAAGGGAAGAGTGTACCCTCCTTTCCCATTTCCTTCTTCTTCTTGAACAAGATGGTGGAAGCCATGGGTCAAAGCCTGGACTCCTGACAACTTTGAGGAGCAGAGGTTTACTATCCACTTGGATTTTTATGGGAAAGAAAGAAACAATGAACTATTTAAACCATTTTTGTTTTGGTTCTCTTGTGATATCACCTCAATCTTACTAAGGCATCAAGAGATATTCAGCTTTTGTAAATCACAGGAGCTACCTCCCCTTCCTTACAGAAATCTTTTTTCCTGCTTACATAGGCCCTTTCTTGCTCCTGTTACCTAAGAGCACTCATGCCCTCACTCGTCCCCGTGGAGAATGTCCTTCCTCCAATTCTCCATATCACCCACTTCCTAGAGCCCCACTCCCTTTATGTCTCTTGCTGAGGCCGAGCCCACATATATTAAAGAGGTGAGGAGTGAACTGGGATTCAGGCAAAGTCTGGGGATGATGCTGAGAGTAAGACAAGGGATAGGATAAAAGCCAAATGTCAGGTGAGGCTGTGAATCAAGTATCTGCAGGGAGGAGCCAGGGAACAGGACGAAATGGAGGTCAGTACAAAATGAGCTCAGAAGACTGGCCGATAAGTAAAACCAGAGGGCAGAGAAGAATTTGGAGGTTAAAATGCAGCCATGGGTGAAAGTCCAATGTGCATTCAGGAGAGGAAAAATAGACACATCCAAAAAAAAAAAAATACAAGGAACCTTGGACATTAGGTAAACTTGCCTCAGATAAAAAGACTCTTAGAGCTTGCCCACTGTAGCAGGAACTCAGGGCTGTCTCAGGCTGAGATCCATCTAGAGCCTGGGGTAGCAGCTCACAGGTCCTGACTGGCCTCCTGGCCTTGCTCACGTGAGAGCTCAAGACGTGCGTGAGCCTTTCTCGTCCAGTAGACACTGTGGTGGCGTGGTGCATCGTGTGGGCTGGCTCAGTCAACAGCCTTTCCAACCTCTTGTCCTTTCTCCACATCCGAGTCAGGCGAGTAAAAGTATCCTTGAAGTCTGGTTATGGATGCAGCCTCCGTTCTGCCGGGCAGATGCAACCCCATGCTGCTGGGAAGGCAGATGCGACCTGTGTGCTCAGCTCTCCTTGTAAGCATGGCGGCTGCGGTATGTTCCCAGCATCTCTAGCAGAGTTTGCACTCTTTGGCCCCTTGCATCACGGGTGCTGAGCGGCCGACTGTCAGACCACTGATTTCCGCCAGAATGGTCCTTGGATGGTTGATTGTTTACTCTGCTGCTGCTTAGCCTCCAATCCTGGCTTACTTACCAGTCCTGCAAAAAAGTCTATAAGCCACCTAATAAATTCCTTTTCGCTTAAAAAAGTAGAAGTGGGTTGTTTGCATATTAAGTGTTCTGGTCGCTAAATGCATTCTGTTTTACAGTATCTTTAGACCTTTTATATCTGTTGCTATATCTTGCCTCCACAGCTATAGCATAAGCACTTGTGGATAGAGAACATGTTTTATTCCTTTTTGAAATCATTTTTTGTTCCTTCCATAGTGCTGAGTACAGAATAAATACTCAAAAAGTACTTTTTAAACTTGAAATGTGGTTCTTTTGGAGGAAGGATGTATGACCTATATGTGATCTCTCTAGGAGATGTATAAAATGAGCCACTGTTGTTCAAGAAAAAAATATTAGAATAGAAACTTAAAATTGTATCTAAACATAATTTTTATTGTTTTACTAATATTTAATATAGATTGGTAGTAGCACATATGTATTGACAAACACATGTGGGTGTGTACTGTCAACAAGTTATCACTTATATGGGTGAGAAATTTTTAAAAATATTGGAGGCCACTTGACTGAGTGACCTCTCATGATGCTTTCCAGTGATTTTTTTTTAAATCACTCAGAAATTTCACATCAGAGCCAAGAGAGGGGCAGAGAGCTTAATAGAGTGCCATCTGGTGGTAAGTCCTTCAACCTGCAAGGTCGATCCCATTGTTCTTCCGGCTCTCAATCTGTTAGCTGTACTGCAGGCCTCCCCTGCAGGCAGAGGGGACAGTTCCATGGAAGGAGAGTGTGAAACTCATCTGGCCCAAAGGAAATGAAAGGGTGGAGGAGGCAGAGAAGCACAGGAGAGAGGACAGAGTGAAGAGGGAGACAGGTGGGTACAAAGAGAGACTAAAATAAAAATCCGTACTTAAAAGACACAATGTGACTAAGACAGAAACACATTGCAAAAAGGATCTTGCCTCCTGGGTTCTTCTTATCCACGTTCATCATCAAAAACCAAAAGGCCAGGATGGAGGGCGGCTGAGTGCTCCTGTCTCCCTGGGGCCAGGTGTCATCGCACAACAAAGAGACCTTCAGGCTAAACTTTACCTCCCTGAGTAAGAAATTATCTTTCAAAAACAAGCACTTGGTACCTAACCACAGAGAGCAGAGCCTGACATCCTCTCCTCTACCAGATGAATGACGCAATGTTTCCTGCTCCAGATCCTCCTCCTCCTTGACCACCTGCCCCCTGGGGGATCTCTGGTCGCAAGAACATTCGAACAGACACGGCGTTTTTCTTGGGCATCACAAGGTCACTGGCTGTAACGTCAGAGGAGGCTGCTCCTTGGGAAAATAGAACTGAACGATGACAATTATGCTTCTCAACAGCTGCCCGTGTCCTTAATCTGCCCGCTGTGGCGTGAAACAGCAAAGGCAACATTTGAATCGTCCCGGGATGAGGTGTCAGGACTGTCCGGTTTTGATAAGGAGGCACTGGGGGACAGGGAGCTGATGGCTTCTCACTACAAGTGTCCCCTGCCTTTTATACACAGAGGAATAAAATAAATCAAGAGGAACAGGCAAAGGAACACAGGCAGGGGAAGAAGGGAAGTGATGCAGGAGAGAGGGAGGGGATGGAGGGAACCACACAGCGGGAGTTCCCTGTTCTCCTAGGCAGAGAATTTCATCAGAAGAGCAAGTAGGGGTGGGGAGGGAGGATAGGGCTGGAAGGAGGGCTCCGCAGAAATAATCACCTTCAGAAACAAAGAACAAAGATCTTGGGATCTCAGGCTTCCGTGACAGCACTGTGGGAGTTTGCAGGAAAGCAGCGGCAGTGGGTTGGCAGTTTGGTCTAAAAAAAGGAGAAGGAGCTGCTCAGGAGCAGATGCTGGGGCTTTCCTACCTGGAGTGTCACAGGGAAGATGCTTCAGTGACTCACCTTATGGGAGTCGCTGAGGAGTTGGGTTAAAGCTGGGTTAAACTGCAGCAGAGCCTCCTGTGTGCAGCGTGAGGGAGGGTCACTGGCTCTGCTGAGGGTGGCAGGTGGCCGGACAGGGTCAAGGTGACCTCAGGAGTCCACTTGCTGAGCTTTACCGTGGTCATCCATCGTCCACGGGAGACAGTGGTGTGGGGGAAGGGGGGCCACGTCATCTCTCATTAGCTTCATAACCCTACATGTGTCTCATATCTTCTCTAGCCTTATTTCTTTACCTGCAAAGTGGGTATACTTGTCCTTGTTTAATCATTCATTCGTTCCTGATAGGTTTGTTGAGCCGCGACCAAATGCCCACCACTCTGCTCCATGCGAGGACTGTAAGATGAATCAGCCTTGCCCTGCATCCCGTGCTCACCCAGCACCAGGCACTTTATTTATTTATTTATTTATACATGGAAGTTTTTTTTTTTTAGTTGAGGTATAGTTGATTTATTGTGTTGTGTTAGTTTCAGGTGTACAGCAAAGTGGTTCAGTTATGTGTGTGTGTATATATACACAAATACATGTATTTTTTTAGATTCTTTTCCTTTATAGCTTATTACAAAATATTGAGTATAGTTCCCTGTGCTATACAGTAGGCCTTTGTTGGGTATCTGTTTTATATATAGCAGTGTGTATCTGTGAATCCCAAACTCCTAATTTAGCCCTCCCCACCTATCCCCTTTGGTAACCATAAGTTTGTTTTCTACATCTGTGACTCCACTTCTGTTTTGTAAATAAGTTCATTTGTACCCTTTGTTTTAGATTTGACATGAAGCAATATCATATAGTATTTGTCTTTGTCTGGCTCACTTAGTATGATGATCTCTAGGACAATCCATGTTGCTGCAAATGGCATCATTTCTGTCTTTTTTATGGCTGAGTAGTACTCCACTGTACCGCATCTTCTGTATCCATTGCTCTGTCAGTGGACACTTAAGTTGCTTCCATATCTTGGCTATTGTATATAGTGCTGCAATGAACATTATGGTGGTGTATCTTTTCAAACTATGGTTTTCTCCAGATATATGCCCAGGAGTGGGATTGCTAGATCATATGGTAGCTCTATTTTTAGTTGTTTAAGAAACCTCCTTAAATATATCAACTGACTACCACAACCCTCAGAGAGCAATGTGAAGAAGCTGAGCAGAGATTAAGTACCACACCGACGGTACACAGCAGCCAGGAATTGGAGAGTCTGAATTTGAACCCCGGCAGCCGGCACCAGAGGCCAAGTTCCCACCCTCCTCTCTGCTCTGGGTTAATCACAGGCTTGTCATCTCGTCTGGAAGATGGAGGAGCTTGACTGCGTATTCTCCAGGGTTGCTTCCGTGCCTAGGTTTAAGGAGCCCACCATGCAGTATCTCAGGGTTAGGAAGAACTGCCTGCAGCCGGGCTTACCCCACACGTCCCTGTTCCACGCAGAATGTGGAAGCAGACACCCTCCCCGGTTCCCCACAATGCCCCAGGCTCTCAGCCCGTCCCCTTGTGTTCTGGCCGGAAGTGCTCGCACAAATGGCATCTCTTTGTGCACAGACATGAGTCATCATAGCTTTTCTGAGAAGGAAAGAGAGAACGCTGGATGCTAGGGCTGCCTGAGAGGAATCTATCATACTTCTTCTTAATGTACTCAATTTTATCTCATTTACTGAAACTGTTGGTAATAGGCTGACAAAATTCTGTACTCTGGATGTCCTGAAATCCATGACAATAAACTACTACTTGAGGCAAAAATGATAAAGTCCACTTTACTCAGTGTTTGTTTGTTTGTTTGTTTTTTGTCAGAGCTTGTTAAACCAGCGTTAAAAAAGAAGGCTGTTTTTCTTCTGTCCCAACCCTGCTGGTCTCCTGGTCTCCATGAGTACATCCCAGAGGGGCCAGGAATGAGGGCAGCGTTGCGGGTGGGTGAGGGAGGGGTTTTCAGACAAGTGAAACAACAGCCAGCGCTGGCTGCCCTCCAGGGAGCATGCCCCAGATGGCACGGCCTGAGTGGTACGGCTTTTGAAGGAGGGAAAAAGAGGTGTGGTTGGAAAACAACCAACCAGCCCCAGACACTCCACCTCAAGAAGCAATTGTAAGTTCCAATATTTTTGAAACGTTATGGGCAAATCCTCAGGACCTCTGAGGGGAAGATGATGGCTGGCTTCTCCACACATTCCTACTCCACACACTTCCACAGGTTTTTCCTACAAATCCCCCCGGAGGGGTGTGAGGAGGGGGCTGTGAGGCTGGGCACCCTGCTCAGGGACATTCGTGACTTGGGGGGAGTTCTCGTCAGGGCATTAATGGGCTTTTAATAAACAGATTGTTTTGTGGCAAAGAGAGGCTGGATAGGTTTATGGGTCCAGCAAGAGGAGCTGGGGGCCACCCAGTGTCAGAGGCCAAGGGACAAACCCAGCAGAGGAGATGGAAGACACACAGGAGGCACAGCCCCAGCCAAGCGAGGCAGGGCCCAGAAGACCGGCCCAAGCGGCAAAGGCCAGCGGCTGCCCAGACAGTGTTTGCACCCAAAAGCCAAAGACCTGGGACATGAGGCCAGCAGGGAAATGGTTCAGCCACTCCAGAAAATGAAGGTCTGCCCTGGGATGAGAGGATGGCAAAACCCAGTGGTGACCCTTCACCCCCACGGCAGGGCCTGAACCTTCGCAGAGAAAGATGGCAGCAGTTGGGCTCTGTCAGAGGCTGCTGAGTGCTTGGAGCCTAACTGGGAGTGGGCCCGTGACCTCCCCTGGGCCCCACCCCACAACTCAGAAGTGCTTGCTGCCGGGATTAAACCAGCTGAGGACAGGAGGACAATGACAGGATGTGCTGGAGAACAGGATGTCGGGGGACCATCTTCAGTGAAGAAGCTCCCTATGGTTTTGCCCTTGGAAATCCACAGAAACAATGAACAAGAGCCTCGCCTGGGAGAACCCTGCCATCTGATGGGGAGAGCTCTTCTGGGCTTGGGCAACACTTGGGATCACTTTAAGGGGCTGGGAGTTGGTAGTAGAAGGAAGACAGGATAAAGAGAGCATTTTAAGTCAAAATTTACAGCTGAGTTAAAACAGAGATGCTTCTGGAGGAGCTAATGATGTCCTGAAATCAAGCTGAGGAGTATAAGGCTGAATCTTTCCCAACATGGGGGTGGCGGGGGGCGGGGGTGGGGAGGATCAGAGAAGGGGAGGAGAGGGATTACCAACCAGAGGCTGCGTCTGAGGGGCGCTGGGGGTGGACTGTGGCTGAGTGGGGCAGAGGACGCAGGCCAGGGCCTGGGGCAGCGCCTCCTGCCGTCTTGGCCCTGGGTGTCTCTGGCCTCCCCCTGCAGGATATATACACAGTCTGCCTCAACGGAGCCTGCGCAGGCTGCAGACTTGGCCTTTCTGAGCTGCTCTGACATTGAGAGATGAGCACTGCTCTCCCTGTCTCAACCCCCAGGTCCTAAACTTCCAAAACACAAAAGGCAGGACGTTCCTGGGAGTTTGCAGGCTGCTAGAGATGCCCTCCTTTTCTGTGCTGTTTAGAAATGCAGAATTGTGTTGGTGTTATAAAGTGGTAACTGACTTGACACTTCTTTCTCCAAGTGTGTGTGTGTGAGAGTAGACACACACGCACGCAGTCTCCTTCATATTAAACTGTCTCCGTGTATCATTGGTAACACTCTTCACAATTGAGTCATGAACAGTAAAGAACTACAGCTTCAGGCAACTTGAAAACGAGAGACAATTCATAGACAAACTCCAGCCACCTTCCTGCAGAAACCTCCACTCAAGATGGCCATCTGATCTACAGTCCCATGGGTCTCGGCCATAGGGGTTTGGTCTCTAAGGCACGTGTTTTGCTGGTCCCAAGTGAGAAGCTGCTCTGGCCACCAGCCTCCACCATTCCAGCCTGACTGGAGAGCTCCCTCTTGTGGCTGTCTGGAGCAGGTTCTTTTAATTTCCAACCCACCAAATTTAGAAATAGATAATTCCAAAGACAACGGCAGGGTTCTTACATCTCTTAATTCTTTTGTTGGTAGTGATAATTGCTAACTGTTTTGAACACTTAATACCTACAAGATCCTAGGTGTATTAATTCTCACAGTTGTCTCCCGTTTTACAAATGAGGAAATGGAGACACAGACCTAAACTTGACCTAATGTGTCAAGATCACACAGATGAGTCGCGGAGCAGGATGTCTCTGAGCAGCCGTGTTCTAGATCCCAGGCCCCAGCACTGCCCTCTCCTCCCTTCCTAAGCCGTGTATAGGGCCCAGAACGTCAGTGTCACCACATCTGTCACTAGGCCTTAAACAGAAGGGCACTCGACAGATTCTGTAATTAGCACTTGGATTTCTTTGCGAATCACCATTTTAGACAAACTTGTAGCTGCATTTATTGTTTAAAGATGGTTCACTTTACAAGGTAAGCTCCCTGGACAAGGTTCTGTGCTTGATTTTGCTACCATAGCAAAAAGGATTTAAAAGTGAAAGTATCTTCTATTCTTCAGTTTCCTCTTATTTAAAGTGTAAATAGCACATTATTCTTACTTTTTTCCCCCCTTACAGATCCTAAGTTCTGTAGACAAATTTAACAGACCTTTGGGGTTTTGAAAGCTACTTTTTTTTTCCAGTTATTTGGAGAGTTAGATTCCTGAGGTTTAAAGGTTTGGAAGCCAAAAAGAATCAGGATTGCATCCGGCTCTGCTTTTCAGCAGCGGCTGACCCAGGCAAGCACTCAACATTTCTGGACTCCAGTTTCCTTATCTGTAAAATGAAGGAATTTAACCAGATGAATTTTAAGTCTCCTGCTAGTTGGGATATTAAGTGTTGGTGGCTTACGAGAACAAAGATATAAAAAATACCATCATGATTAAAAGGTGTTGATAGTTTGATTCATACAATTGTATACCACATGCTCTACCTTCTAGAGTTGGTAAGTTAAGTTTCATTATTATCTAGATTCCTATGTGAAATGGGTTGACTGACTTGGGATCCTCAATAAGGAATCTCAAGGTGAAATTGAAACACCCCATCCAGTCTCTGAGTGGTTCACATGAACAAAAATAAATTGGGATACATTTTCCAATCTTGGGTTAAAATACTGGTATGCATGTGGCCACACACTTTCTTCTATTATCTGTGTACTGTGGAAACCCACAGTGTATGAGTAATAATACAGGTGACCCATGCTGTTTAAAAGGAGTATTCTCTTTTTTCTTAATTTGAGTTACAATCACTCTCCTCTGAAAAGCAACCAAGCCCAGGCTCAGAAATGTATGGCTGTCCATGATTAACCTTTATAGAGTGTGAGTGAGTGCAAGAAGTCAGGAGTAGAGTTTCTACTGAAACCACTAAAGAGTGGGGTGAGGCCAGAGTTGAAGGGAGGAAGAAGAGGCTATTTGGATCTAAGCTTCCTGCAGACCACATAGTAAGCAACTCTCTTTTCCTGATCTGCAAGTGATCAGCTTTTACAAAGATTATTTTTAAGTCAAGTTATAGCAGATCAGTTTTAATGACTGGAAACAAAAGAAGCATTTTCTGGTGCAGGAGCAGGAAACATAAAGTCAGACTTAAACTGTGGTTGGAAGATGAGAGGGAATGAGTGAGGCATCAAGTGTTCAGGTGTCCAGGAGAGGGCAGCATCACTCAGAGTTTTCAGTTGCCAATGACAGAATCCACCCCTGTCTTGGTTAACTAGGGGATTCTCAGAATCCTTGCAGGGGTTGAAAACCTAGACTTTGAGCCTAGATAGCCAGGAACTGGTCATGCCTTCAGGCTCCCTTCCCAAAATGATTCCACACGGCTCATTGTTTTGCTTTCTCAGCTTCAGATTCAAGCTCTTGCATGGCTGCACCCAACTGCTGGAGGCTGAGTCACATGCCTCTACCCCAGTTGCAAGGGAAGCTGGGAAAGTGAGCTTTGGGCTTCTGTTAAAAAAGCTGTCTCTTTCTCCTAAGGGTTAAGGAATTCTCCAAACCAAATGTATTATGTTCTTGGAACTCTTAGCTGGGATGATTCAAGAGTTTCATGAAAAACTACTCTAATTATAAAGGTGGGGACAGCAATAAGGAAAACGAACAAGTACCATAGGGCCAGCAACAGAACGGAAGTCATTACCACCTCCAGACCTGAAAGGATAGGGAGCTACCAGTGCAATGTGGTAAAACCTGTAGCTATAGGAGTAGTGGCCCCATAAAGAGGAAGGCAGACACTATCAACTTGTGTCCTGGCATTGGGGGAGTTGGGGAAATAAATACCTGCTTCCCTCCCCAGTTTTCAATCTCCTGCTGGTGACTTCCATTAACTGAACACAGTCGGAAGCTGGCATTCCAGGGAACCCATGATGCAGGTTGGACTTTCAAGCACAGAGCCAGATGCAGAAAGGCAGAGATTGGACATGGAGTATCAAATGGAGACTAGCCAACACTTAGGAAGGGAAATCAAAGGTGGGGGCTGCCTCATCATCATAAAAAATGTTCCCTACAGAGCTGAGGGAAAGAGGCCCAAAACAGAAACCCCCATGGTGCTGTTGCCAGCAAACAGAAATGATTTTACTTCTTTCCAGTTTGGATGTGCATAATTCTTATTCTTGCCTGTTTCCTCTGGCTAGGAGTTCCAGCACTGTGCTGAATAGAAGTGTGGAGAGTGGGCATCCTTTTCTTGTTCCTATATTAAAGAAAAGGCTTTTTACTTTTAACCACTGAGTATGATATTAGCTGTGAGCTTTTCATGTATGAGCTTTATTATGTTGAGATACATTCTTTCTATATCTAATTTGTTGAGTTTTTATCATGAAAAGATACTGAATTTTGTCAAATGCTTTTCATGCATCTATTGAAAATACCAAATGATTTTTATCCTTTATTCTATTAGTGTATCACATTTATTGATTTGCATATGTTGAACCATCCTTGCATCCTAGAGATAAATTTCATTTGATCATGACGTTTGATCCTTTTAATATGCTCTTGAATTCAGTTTGCTAGTATTTTGTCGATGATTTTTGTGTCTATGATGGATATTGGCCCAGACTGTAGTGTCCTTGTCTGACTTTGGTATCGGTAATACTGGCCTCATTAAATTGAGTTTACAAGTGTTTCTTCCTCTTCAGTTTTTTGGAAGAGTTTGAGAAGTATTGGTATTAATTCTTTAAATGTTTGGTAGAATTCACCAATGAGGCTATTTGGTCCTGAGCATTTATTTGTTGGGAGACTTTTTAAAATTACTGATTCAATCTCCTTGCTCATTATTTGTCTGTTCAGACTTTCTATTACCCCATGGTTCAGTCTTGGTATGTTGCATGTTTCTAGGATATTATCCATTTCTTCTAAGTTATCTAATTTACATAATTGTTCATAGTAGTCTCTTATGATCTGATGTAATATTTGTGGTATCAGATGTAATGTTTCTTCTTTCATTTATACTTTTGAGTCTGCTCTCTTTTTTTCTTAGTTTTGATAAAGGTTTGTCAATTTTGTTTATCTTCAAAAAAACAACTGAGTTTCATGGATCTTTTCTGTTGTCTTTCTCATCTCTAATTTATTTCTGTTCTAATCTGTTATTTATTTCCTTCTGCTAACTTTAGGCTTAGTTTTTTTTTTTTTTCTTTCTAGTTCCTTAAGGCATAAAGTTAGGTTGTTTATTTGAGATCTTTCCTTCTTCTTAATGTAGGTTTTTATCACTATAAACTTTTGTCTTAGAACTGCTTTTGCTGCATCCCATAAGTGTGGTATGTTGTATTTCCATTTTTGAGTGTCTCAAAATCTTTTCGAAATTTCCCTTTTGATTACTTCTCTGACCCATTAGTTGTTCAGGAGTGTGGTGTTTAATTTCCACATTTTGGTGAATTTTCCTGCTCTCCTCCTATTATTGATTTCTGGTTTCATACCATTGTGTTTGAAAAAGATACTTGATATTATTTCAATCTTCTTAAATTTGTTAAGATGTATTTTGAGAACTAACATATTATCTATCCTGCAGAATGTTCTATGTGGTATTTGAGAAGAATGTATACAGTGCTGTTGGATGGAATGGTCTATGTATGTCTATTAGGTCCATTTGGCATAAAGTGTAGTTCAAGTCCATTATTTACTTATTGATTTTCTGTCTGGGTGGTCTGTCCACTGTTGAAAGTTGGGTATTGAAGTCTCCTACTATTATTGCTTTTCTGTCTATCTGCCTTCAGTTCTGTTGACTTTGAATGTCTGGGAGAGAGCTCCAGAGTCAGTTCTGAGCCCTGAGGATGTAAGAGTTGGAAAGGGATGCTATCATAAGATGCTTTGAAAGGAAAATTCATCATCTTGGGTGGAGCTGGGTGTCAGTTCAGAGTCATTCCAGATATCCTAATGACAAATAAATGAGCCCTAAACCAAGGAAGCAGCAATGAAAATGGAATGAAGGGCTGGATTTAAAAACTATGGATTTGTGGCCACCAGTCATAGGTGCTACAGTCTTTAGCAAAGCGTAACTGAGCAAGGAAAGGGTCAGAAAAAATTTAAAATGCCTGAGCCCTCAGCATTTTGTGGCTAGGAGAATTTTGATGTCATTAATAAAAGGAGGGAAGTCAAGAAGAAGAACTAGTTAGGAAAAAGATGTGCTGATAGTTATTGTTGAGGTTACAAATGTAATCTTCTGCAGAAAGATGGCATAATTCCTGCTTTTAGGAGAGATGAGGTACACACATACATAACTGGGCAAAAATGTTGGGTAAGGTGCCATATATGTGGTACCCAAAAAGGCACTATGGGAATCTAGAAGAGATTACAGCTGGAAGAGTCAAGGAGGGCTACACCAAGAAGGTGGAATTCAAGCTGGGCCTTGAAGAATGGGCAGAATGTTGATAGATACATGTTTGAAAGATGACATAGGAGAGCCAATTGATCATATGTAGTAAAATTGAAAATTGCACGTAGTCATCAATTTGTAATTCCACATGCAATTGTATGACCTAAAGAAAACGTGACTTTTATATATAAGGATACATACACAAGAAAATGTAATGCGTAAAACTGAAATCTCTCTAGGTGTCCATCTGCAGGAGAATTGATAAAAGATGGTGTTTCATGAAATAAAATTCTATATACCTATTAAATTAAATGAAGTAGTGCTACATGTGTCAACATGGGTATATCATAAAAATATTAATAATGAGAGACAAATATATTTGCCAGGATCCCATTAAAAAACATGGTACTCTGATGTTTGATGGAGTTTAACTGAAGATAATTCAATGAAGAGACCATATTCAGAGGTGTGGACGGGTAAATGGAATCAGAGGGTTGGTAAAATACTCAGGAACTAGTAACAAAGGGAAGTTTTCACCACTTCTAGCCTTGAAGTGATAAAGGGAGGGATTGGAGTTAATGGAGCTTGGTTAGAGATGAAGCCATAGAGGAGAGGCTGCTAGAAGGGAATTATTTAATTGTCAAAAATGAAGCCACTGGGCTTCCTCAGTGGCGCAGTGGTTAAGAATCTGCCTGCCAATGCAGGGGACACGGGTTCGATCCCTGTACCGGGAAGATCCCACATGCCGCGGAGCAACTAAGCCCGTGCTCCACAAGTATTAAGCCTGGGCTTTAGAGCCCATGAGCCACTACTATTGAGCCTGTGTGCCGCAACTACTGAAGCCCACGTGCCTAATGCCCATGCTTTGCAACCAGAGAGGCCACTGCAATGAGGAGGCCACGCATCACAAGGAAGAGTAGCCCCCACTCGCCACAGCTAGACAAAGCCCATGTGCAGCAACAATGACCCAACACAGCCAATAAATAAAAAAAAGAAAAAAAAAAAATGAAGCCACTGACAGATATGCAGCTAGACAGGAAGACAGCAGAGGAGATAAATATCTTATATGTGTGAGATTCCTATAACAAATTACCAGAAACTTAATGGCTTAAAACTTAAAATTTATTATGTTAATGATTCTAGAGGTCAGAAGTCCAAATTGGGTTTTACCAGGCTAAAATCAAGGCATCAGCAGGACTGCATTCTTTCTAGAAGTTCTGGAGGACACTATATTCTCTTGCCTTTTTTCAGCTTCTAGAAGCTGCCTTCATTCCTTGACTTGTGGTCCTTTCTCCCATTTTCAAAGCCAGAAGAGTAGCTATCTTCTCTCTCTCTCTCTCTCTCTCTGAGACCCCTTTGCCTTCCTCATATAAGGACCCTTGTAGTTATATTGCACTCATCTAGAGAGTCCAAGATAATCTTTCCATATCAAGATCCTGAACTAATCGCAACTGTCCCCTTTGCCATATAAAGTAACATATTCACAGGTCGTGAGGAATAGTACATGGACACCTTTGCGGGTCATTATTCTGCCCATCGTTTCATACTTTCTCTTCTGCCACTCTACAGTCTCCTGTTGTTGCTTGCCAATGGACAAATCCAACCAGCAGCAGAGAGCAAGGAAGCCTGAAAATGTGATCCGTGGAGGTCATGTTTTTGGGCACAGTTTCAGAGAAGGACAGAGAATAGAATTGGGATGGTGCATTGGCCACTAACCACTGAAAAAAAGCTAGTTATATAATGACATGTGTAGTATGAAATTTATACAAATTGCAAAGTCTCTAGAACATTAGAGCAATGCTGCACACGTTGTTGGTAATAATATTTTTTAAGATAATCTTTTTATGGTAGAATAAATTTAGATTTACAAAAAATTTATGAGAACAGTACAGCTAGTTCCCATATCCCTATGTCCAGTTTCACCTTAACATCATGCATAATGTGGTACATTTGTCACAAATGAATGGCTATGGAGGCATTATTATTAACTAAAGTTCATAGTTTACTGAGATTTCTTTGTTATTCCCTAAAGTACTTTTCCTGCTTCAGGATTTATCGAGGATATCACATTACATTTAGTCATGCCTCCTTAGATTCCCCTTTGCTGTGACAGTATCTCAGACTTTCCTTGTTCATGCTCAATAATAGTGTTTTAAAAGTGCAAGGAAATCACAAGCACCAGATCCAGGACATCTGTTACCTCTGGGGCCATAGGGTCAGGAGCAGATGCATGGGGGCTTTAGATACATCTGTAATGTTTGATCTCTTTAAAGAGATATGAAGTAGGTATAACAAAATATTTAGACTTGATAGCATTGGGTGGAGGGTAAGTTATTGTTTTGTTATATTTTTTATTTGTTTGAAATAGTTCAGAGTCAAAGGATTTGAGGGGTCGGGAATAAAAATGCCAGGTGGATGGAGGAGAGTGAGAAAAGCAGAGAAAAGGGGCCGTAGTCTAAGGAGGAATGGGCTGTGGTTAGATGGAGCTGGAGCACAGGGTCTGCAAATGCTGTTTGAAGGACGTGTGGCTGGAAATGTAGACTCTGGACCTATTGTGGATGCTGCCGATGGAGGATGAATCAAACTGCTTCATCATCTGAGGACCGCTGACAACTTTGGAGCAGTCAAGTGGGATTAGTGGGATTCATCTTTGGAATGTGTGGAATTTGCACTGGAGAAGAATTAAGGAGTCAACTCAGGTAGGAGAATGGTACAGAGGTATAGGTGTGCAATGATAAGGCCTACATTTAAAAGGCAACAAATAGTTATTGTTGACTCTTCTAGTGCTCTCTGTGTTATCTGATTTCATTCTCAAAATAACCCATTGAGGTAAGTAGTGTTATTACAAACTGTCTTTTGCAGATGAGGAAACTGAGCCACAGAGAGGTTAAAAAACTTCCTGATGGTCAGAAATTTGGGAACTGGGGGCACTGGATGGGGATCCAGCCAGGCTCGCTCCTGCAGACATACACCCAATGTTCCTACTCTGTTCCAACCCTAGGCTGATAGCACTGGGAGAAGTGAGGAGACCCAGGCATTAGCGATAAGGAAAAAGTGGGCATAGGGGAATTAATGGCTTTAAGCCTGGGTGGCCAGAAGATATGGTTATCCCAGAGAGAAACTTTAAAAATCAGGAGCAAGGGACTTCCCTGGCGATTCAGTGGTTAAGACTTTGCCTTCCAGTGCAGGTGGTGTGGGTTCCATCCCTGGTTGGAAAGCTAAGATCCCACATGCCTCGTGGCTAAAAACAAACAAACAAACAAAAAAAAACCAAAGCATAAAAATGAGGAGGAAGACCTGGATGGAAGAGTTGGCTAATAAGGAAAGTTGTGTTTGAGGGGCAGAAGAAAGGTGGAGCCGGCTGCGGTAGAAGTGGGGACCAGCTGCTCCAGAGCACGAGGGTTACAGCTGTGTCACTGAGCCAGAGCATTTTCTTCAGGGTGGAAAGGAGAAGAGGAAAATGAAAGGCAGGAAGCAATCAAAACTGTAAAGATAGAAACGGTTTTATAAACTTGGTTCATTAAATATTTAGTAAGCTTTTTGCTTAAGTATGCTATTTCCTCCCGCCTCGGTTTTGGGCGAGCTTGAGTGAGAGGTAGTTTGTCCTTTCTTTTTTGCAACTTCTTCCTCTCACGGAAGGGGTTCTTGGCTTGGTGTGGTTTCTAGAAGGATGAAATAGCATCCCTTTGCCCAAATTTATTTTCATGTTATTTATATTATTCTTTCCAGTTTGGCCAAGCACTTTCCGCTTTCATTTAAAGAGCATAATATTCCCTTTCTTTTCAACATTTTTAGTTTACACAAACTGTGCCTCTTAAAAGGTAAGATAATAAATAGGAGTTGAAATAAACAACTTAAAAATGTACAGTGTGTGGGCAGAACATTGTTGACTTTTTAAAAATCCATCTTTGATGTCAGAGTGAAATTAAGATTTTAGGTGCTTTTTTTCTCTTTTTGCCATGAGGAGGTATGGGGAAGGGACTGTAGCGTCTTTGTCCTACAGTGGTTCACAGTTGAGTATTACTGAGACCCATTTTAAAACACACTAAGGAATGAATACCTTTTAAAATGTTTGACTGCAATTGGTAAATCTATGCATGTCATGATACATCAGATTATTGTAAAACATGAACTATCTGCTGAAGTATGTTGTAATATATGCATTTATTGCAAAACTGCACTAAGGGCTATGGAATGCAAGGCAGAATCAGGTAAGAGGCTTTTCTTCAGGTATTTCTGAAGAAATCTAAAAAAAGTTGGGGGAGGAAAGTGTTGATATAAACTTGAATTTTGTTGTTCTCATAGAAACGAAGATTTGTAGAATGTCCTTTATTAGTCAGATCACTTCTATATGCTGTTTAGAATCGCATGGAATAAACAAGAGGGGAAGCCAGGAATGGAAGGAATGTTAAAACAGGAGTCAGGAGATTTGGTACCATCCCTAAGTAGCTATAATCCTGGACAAACTAGGATTTGCTCCCACCCTCAGAGATCCTGTTATCATTGATCTGAGGTGAGGTCTAGGTTTGGTATTTTTAAAAGCACTTCCCAAGTGATTCCACTGGGCGCCCAGCATTGAGAGCCATTGCATACAACACTTTTGTATCACCTGTCCACTACTCTTTGCTAGGAGAGGAGAGATAGGACAGCCAGTGCTTATTTTAGGAGAGATTGAGGCAGAGTTGGAGGGGAACATAGTGGACATTTGATTGACTCTTCAGTATCCATCTCACTCAAATGCTTAGCCTAAGCCAACTCGGGAACCCTCATTCTCCTGGCTGGTCATAAGTTCAAGGTGGAGCATGTGACCCAGTTCTGGGTGGATGAGACATAAGAAGTTGTCTGTTGCTCATGCTTGGGGGTATCATTCTGGGAAAGGTTTCTCTCACCTGAGAGAAAGTCCCAGAAAGAGATATTCTCTCTTCTTCCTCGTGACATTTTGTCTGGATGTGATGCTTGTTTCCACTGAAGCTAGCTGGCTACCTGCCTATAGAGGGAGTAAACATCAAAGCTCAGAAGATCCTGGGTCTTGATGACATTGTTAAGCCACGTATCAGTCCTACTTCTGAGATGTTAAAAAATAGATATTTAAAGCCACTTTGATATTTGTAGGAAAACACACGCTAAATGATGTAGTGAAAGATAGTTCATTCCTGACAGAAAGACAAAGGAGAGTTTTCCGATGGTGGCCCTCTCTGGAACCATGCCAGTCTTTGTGTGGCTTTGGGGAAGTCCAAATCTGGGTTCTGAAATCATAGAATGATAGACTTAGAGAGCTATGTTATTCCAACTCCCTATTTTTGCTGAATAGGTAAGAACCAGAGACGTACTATGACCTTTCTAAGGTCACACAGCAAGTTAGTGATGTGGTTATGTCTAGGAAACCCAAAAGATGTTGTCTAGTAAAATTCAATTAGACCACACCACACCATATTTCTAGTATACAACTAGGTCTTTTATATCCTCTGTGTGCACAGTGATGCCACGTCCTCAGTATACACAGTGATACCAAGAATGTTTCTCACCAAACTTAGAAAGTGTAAAATATAGTATTTGAGTTTTCAAATTATTATGGGGTCTTGCTGTATCAGAAGGGTTTCATTCTGAACAATTCAGATTTGTCAATCAAGAAAAATGAAGTAATTGACTAAATTCCTTTTGCTGCACATCATAAGCCAGCAGACCTGGTTGAAGCTGTGCTTTACTCTGGAGCAAAGTGGGTGTCAGCCTCCTTCACATGACCTTTCAGAAATGTGAACAGTTCGTTTATCCTTCCATGCCTTCCCGTCAAAGACATTACACTCTGAACTTAGAGATTCCTTCCTCCCGTCTACGGCTCTTTCTGATATTAAAATGAGAATAGGTCTGCCAGGGGTAATACTCAAATCCATGCTTCTTATGCGGAGGTAAGGGGACCCCTGTTGCAGCCTCCCAAGGTGGGGGTGGAGGGGAAAGAGGGCACACCTTCCTAGAGAATAGACTTAATCTGATGGTAAAAAAGAAAAAGATATAGGAGAAATCCCGTTTCATGGGAGATCTATTCACTTATTTCTACCTGGGGAACTTTGGGTGAAACAGTTCACAAGTATTGATAAGTCACTTTGCCTCAGTTCGGGTGAATTTTTTTCTCCAAAACATTCACTGAATATTAGCTGAGCCTAAAAATGGAGCTGGCTATGGTCAGAGTTCCACTTACCATGATTGTGTAGTACATTATGTCAAAACTTGGTGATGTCAAACAACAAATTGGTATAAGCATGGATTTTGTGGGACAGGAATTCAGACAGAGTACAGCAAGTCTGGGGCCTTATTTAGAAAGCTCGCTCTCAAGCTCGAAGGCTGGAAGCCTTCTTCACTTACGTTCTGGGGGTGAAAGCTGGCTGTTGGCTGGAGCATCAGTCCTCTCCACGTGGGCTAACTTGGCCATCCTCACGGTGTCCACGCGAGTGTCCTCAAAGACAGAGCCAGGCAGAAGCTGTATCCTCTTTTGATGACCCAGCCTCGGAAGCCACTTAGCATCACTTATGTCATGTTCTATTGATGGGAGCAGTCAAAAGCCTGCCCAGAATCAAGGGGAGGGAACACAAGCCCCACCTCTTGGGTGAGTGGCAAGGTCCTGGGAAAGCAAGTAGGACTGGAAACACTGTTGTGGCTTCTTGAGAAAATAAAATCTGCCGCAGTTAGCTTACTATGGTCATGGGGATTTCATCTTCTTTTGACTCTATCTTCTGTGGTTATAGAGAAACCCCTCGCTTTGTCTATATCTCATTTAGCTGAAAAGTTGTTTTAATCAAAACCTATGAAGAGCATGAATGGATCAGTCTAACCCTGTTGGTAGAGCCTGAACAGTAATTCCAAATGCAGGCCCTTCAGGAACATCTTTACAAACAAGGAAAAGTACATTGTACTGAAGAGTATTGTTGTCAAGGTAATGAAGCAGCAGATACACAGAAATGAGCTGGATCCTGATGCTGTCTTAGACTTTCTGAATTTAACTTTCCTCACTCTGAAAGGTAAGGCCTGGCTCTGTCCACTTCAGAAATTTGCAAGATAGTGTTGTGTGGTAGAAAGACTGGGAGTCAGAGGGTTTGGAATCAAACCTTGACTCATTGCCCAAATCTGGTCTTGAACAACGACATCATTTTTAAAAGCCTTTACTCCTCATCTAGAGTCTAGAATAAGGACCCTAATAGAACCCATCTCCTGAGAATGCCTGTAAGTAAGCGATACAGGTAGGCAGCAATTGTTACAGTTATCTCACGAAGCCAGCTGTGATGCGAATTCAGTGGCAAAATGCAGGTTAAGTCATGCCGAGACCAGCTCGGCGACTCGAGGTGAGTGACGGGTGCCGCAAGCTTGAAGAAGACACAGACACAGACTGAAGAGAAAGATGGGACCGGGGGACTCAAGACCTCTAGGATCAAGAGCCCTGCTGACTCATCCCAGGTTGCTTTTATTGAGTTCGTGGGCTAACATTCTCAGGTTACACTCATAAACAATCAAAGGCCTCACATGACTGGGGCAATGATCCTTGTTTGCCTCCTGGGTCCGAGCTGAGCAGGTGTGCATTTGAGCTGGGTGTGGAGAGCAAAACAGCCCTGGGGGCAGGAGACCTCTCTCAGATATTGGGGGTCTGTGCCCCACCCGTGTTGGCCCCTCTGCGACTGTGCCTGTCTTAGGTTGTTCCTCCCTTGAGGAATCTTACCAGTCTTTGGCTAACCAGCCGTCCTTCAGGGCCAAACAGGGTGATATTAGTCTCCACGCCCCGCACCCTCAGTTCCTCCACTGCTCAAGCAGGACATTCTGAATCCCATCGCTCGGCCCACGTACTTCAACATTTTCAAGGTTACAAAAAGGTTCCCGAATGTCTTCCCACAAAGTCATTTCGCACACTGTAAACCCTGCGGAGAATGTGGTATTATTGTTATTATACCCAATTTGCTAGCTCTCACCTAGCTAAGAAGTTCTGAAATCTGGTGGTGATGAATTTGCCCGATAAAATAGTTAAAAATATGGATTCTTGACAACCAGTTTGGGAGATTTTACTCAGTGGGTCTGAGGTTGAATCTGCAAATGTGTGATACCCCTACCCTGGGTGATCCTGAAGCATTGGATGAATTCAAGGTGGGCCTTTGGGACTTACTGAGAATATGCCTACGGAACGCGAGCCCTTGGGCAGTAAGGGCCATGGAATGGAGTTCTGCTTTGTAACGGGCAGTTGGGGGAGCCCCCGCTGCAAAGTCTGCAGGCATCAGAGGATGTCAGAATGTTTGCACAGCTGGGAGGGGAGCGCACTGGGAGGCGGGAAGGGAGATCGCCAAATGGAAGGTCTGTCTCCACGGGCGTCTATTAGCCTCACTGCTGCCCTGGGTTTAGTGGGTGTGATGGTTTGTCTATAGCATTGACTAGGGAAAGGCGTTTTTTAGCTAATAAAGTAGGAAAATTACCCAGGACTCAATTTTGTTTGAAAGATTAAATAACTAAGGAGCAAACCAGACTTTGCGGGGGACCAATTTACATGTCAGGCATCGTCAAAACAAGCTGCTGATTAACTTCACCTCCTGGTAGATTTGACATTGCTGACAGAAATCTGCAGCAGTACACTGGCTGTCGTTACATCCGGCCCATAGTCCACTCTGCCTTTCCGGAGGAAAGGTACACACTAATTTCAAGGAGTTGCCACTGAGTGAGACACTGACAAGAAGTCAGAAGTGATTTATCTTATTTTCTTTGGGAAGCATGTTCCCAGGACAGTCTTGGAGAACTCAGGAATGGCTATATTTAAGGAACAATTTTCAATCTGTAACACCGTTTTGCCCGCCTCCATCCTTCCAGCATATGCTTACTTCTATGATTTTTTAAATTTTAACATTTTTTGGTAAAACATTTGCCACTTGCACTGTTTAACAGAAAAAGCTGTATCGATTGAATAATTTTCCACATCCCTATTTACCTTTTCACCCATACATCATAGTCTGGAATAATTTTAAGCATATTGCTGATGATGTTTCCAGCTTAAAAAACACCTCATAATTACTTTATGTTTGTCCTCACTACCAAAATGTCCTGCTTCGATAGTATTCGTATACTTGAATATATATGGCATGTAAATTGAATTTATGTAATGTAAAATAATATTCAGTTTATTATTCTTCATATATTTCTTCTTTTATATTTGTTTCTTTTAAAATCTATTATAGCCTCCCCTCAGGGTCTGAGGATTTGTAAGTGATATTTGAATTATGTATCCATGTCACATTCTAGCTTCCCTTATTAGAACTGACATAGAAAAAGGCACAATAATTCTTACGCTGCCCTCTGGTGGAGGCTGTTGGGTACACATTTCCTTTCTAGCCTTGTCTACTCTGCAGCAGGTACATAATCCTATCTACCACATACTAAGCGTTACATTAAGCATTGTGGCAGGCATTGCATCCATCATTTAAGTCTGACAACAACTGAGGATGCTATTATAAGGAAACTGATGATCACAGAAGTCAGAAACTAGCACACAGGGGCAATATTCAAATCCAAGGATGTCTAAATCCAAAGCCTCTCTCATGCCCTGATGCCATGCAGCCTCCCATCCAATATCTTCAAAAAAGAAAATAGCCTCACAAAACTATGCATTGGGTCTCTGATAACTATATGCAGGTTTGCCTATAGGATTTCCTGTCAGCAAGACCTGGCTTTAAGATCCATCCCTGTCACTTTCTGTCTCTATCTCCTTGGTCACCTTTTTCAACATCTTTAAACCTCTGTAGTCTCGTGTATGATCCTTGATGAGGACCGTGGTGGCCACATCTCAGAGGTCTTTGGTGAGAGTTTTAAAAAGTCCATAAACACACAAGGTAAGCAACGAATGCATGGTTGGTCTGATGACCATAATCTTGTCAGAAAATATCACGCACGTCCCCAAACTCAGATTTGTTGGGCACACTTTCTTTCGGTTCTTGTCTTTTGTATGACTTCTTCAAACACTTTCAATGCAATCTTCATGGTAAAAAGGGACTTTCAGTCTTGTGACATCTCATGGAGCTACCCTGGGGACTGCCTTTTCCCCTCAGTGGGTCTAGTTTATGAGAGAGTTGCATTTGTTTTCCTAGGAAGGGGCAGGTACTCAGGCTCAGATGAGAATATGGTCCCTAGACCTTTGTTTCTTGTATATTATTATATTGAAAGTCATTTAGGAATTCATCTCCTAATAAGAAAAAAGTATGAATGTATTAATGTAATGGTTTACTTACGATTTGGCACCACTCATTTCTAGCTGGTGCCGAATCTTGCTGACTAAAGGGCCTCACTCTGCTTGAAAAAGAAGTGACCTTCTAACGAAAATGCTTTCAGTGAAGGAAACAGTATGGCGTGGGGTGGTTGTAAGGATGGTAAAGCTCTTTTTAAACTCAAGCCTCAGAAACTCATGAAAAAATACATGGCACAATTAAAAAAAAAAATCCACAGCGCTTGTGAGAATGTGGTGAGGCAGGAGTTTTTATGTCAGTGAGTATGTAATTTGGCATGGTGTTTTTGGACAGTAATTTGGTAATTTGTAGGGACAGGTTTAAAGATGTTCACGCACGCTGAACTTTCACTTTCAGAAATCTGCCCTAAAGAGCGAAGCAAGCAAAGCTTTGGCTAAAGAGATGCTCGTCACAGCATTACTGGTGACTGAAAAGTTAGAAGTGATCAAAGTGTGAATAATAGAGGATTACTTATATAATTTGTTGTATTTTTAGCTAAAGAGATGCTCGTCACAGCATTACTGGTGACCGAAAAGTTAGAAGTGACCAAAGTGTGAATAATAGAGGATTACTTATATAATTTGTTGTATTTATAGCACAATGAACTACAGTAAATCTATTAAAAATAAACATATGGGCGATGACAGGAAAATACAGCATAGTGATAGGTGGAAAAAGAAAACCAAAATACTGAATTATCTGTACTGTAAACTATGTATGTATGTACCTGTCTATCTTCAAATTATGTACATATACATCACATTATAGGTGCACTATTTCCTTCCTATTCCATTCTCCCTCTTCCTAACCTAACAGAATTTTCTGTGACCCTCTAGAGCTATTCCTTGCCTCCAGCAGGTCATATAATTAAGAATGGATTGTACTGAATCAAACATCCCCACTGCTGTTAGAAATTGTTCTGTTCACATTCGTGTTTTAATCTATCATAGGTTGTTGAATAAGGAAAAGGTGGGACAAACAGCAGGGGTGTGAATTCAGAAATCATGGTAGGCTGTTTATTTCTAATATGTAATTGATAAAGTAACATCATTATCTTCTGGAATTCTCTTTTTCTTTTTTGGTCTGTTTAACAACAAACAAAAAGCCAGTTCTATACCTGGCTTTAATTTGCACAGTGTTCAAAAGAGACAAATATCCCTTCAACAATAAATCATAGTGTTTTGATTCTGTTATGTATCTTTTGCATCTTCAGCTCTGATGAATTATAATTGACATGTGATAACTGCACATATTTAAGGTGTATAATATGATAAATTCTGAAATATGTACATAAACCTGTGGTATTAGCTATCTATTGTTGTGCCACAAATTACCCCCGAAATTAGTGCCTTAACACGGTAAGCATTTGTTATCCCATCGTTTCTGTGGGTCAGGAGTTTGGGAGCTCAGCTTTCGGGATCAGGCTCAGGACCTCTCATGTGGCTCCAGCCAGGATGTTCGAAGGGCTGCAGACATCTGAAGGTTTGACTGAGGCCAGAGATCTGCTTCTAAGGTGGTGCACTCTTATGGCTGTTGGCTGGAGGCCTCAGATTTCTGCTTGCTGTTGACAAGATGCCTTAGGTTACTTAAGTGACTTCACGGTGGCAGCTAACTTCCCCCAGAGTGAGTGATCCAAGGGAGAGCAAGCAGAAGAAAACTGCAGTGTTTTATGGCCTGAGCTCTGAAGTCTGTCATCATTCGTCTTTATTCAACTTGTTAGAAGTAAGTTGCTAAGTGCAGCCCACACTCAGGGAAGGAAACTTAGGATCCACTCCTTGAAGGGAGGGGAATCAGAGAAGCTGTGAACATATTTGAAAACCAGCACACCCATGAAATTAGCAACACGATCAAAATTGTGAATACGTACCATCTTAATCAGATTCTAAGCCAAATTAAATATTATTATGTTTAATAGTATTTTAATTTTGGTGAAGTTACTAAATTTCACAGTGTTTTCCCAAATACCACTGTTACCTTGTACCACAGAGCACCTTTCACATTGAATTATTTTTTAAATGTTTTCGAAATTGTTCTTAGAGTAGTCAGCACATCTTTTATGTGTGAAGCTGGTGAACATCCAGCAATTTCTGGCCAGAAATATAAAAATTCCTTATTTGGGGCATAGAGAAAAGGGAAAGGATGCAGCAGAGGATAAGTAAGAACATGGAGATAAATTATATTTCCTATATTAAACCTTTGATTCCCTCATGTTTCACTGGAATAGATTATTTGAAACTTCTAAAGAAAGATGCTTTTCTGATAAATGCTGAAAATGTGTTCTAGTATGCTCTCCCAGCATCCCTTCAACAAGCACATGGAGAGCACGTTTTCTAGCTCCTGAGTTTTTCTGAGAGCAAAGGGTTTTCCCTGTCATTGCTGCCTTATCACAGCGCCTATGTGATGACCACAGCCACAAAAGGGCCATCACCACCCTCTACGTAGAGTGCACTTTTTTATGTGTATCAGGCACTGTGCTGTCTCTTGTACACACATTAGCTCATTTCTTTCTTACTATAGCCCTGTGAAAGAGGGTGACTATCCTCATTTTATTTTTTCTGTTAAGAAAATGGATGACATTAAGACAGTTGCCCATGGTCATTCAGTCATTTGCTCACCCTTCATTCAACAAATATTTTTTGAGCACTAGCTCCATGCTGGGCACTGTTTCGGTGCTGGGGATTTTGAAGGAACAGAAGAGCCAAAATTCTCTACCTTCAGAATTACACGAAGGAGGTGAGATTTAAACACAGTGTGTTCAAAGTCTGCACCCCTAACTGGCATATCAGTGGTTCTCAAACTTTCGTGGGAATAAACATCACCTGAGACTCTTCTTAATAAGGCACATTTGCTTCTTGGAGGCTTTAATTCCGAAGCTCCAAGAATCTGCAGTTTAATCAACCACCCTAAGTGATTCTAGAGTAAGTGGTCTGTGGACCGTACTTTGCGAAACACTGCTTCGGCTACCAAAGAGAGGGCACGCTTCTTTTCTTCATTGTGCCCAATTGTAACGTATCCTCAGTACTTTCTCCCCCTATTTATATACTATTTATTTAAACCAGTCTCCTTGAATCCAGCATTTGTATGTTCCAAGTTCATAACAATGTAGGTTTTTCTTATCTGGATTCTACTTCTCTCTTTATTTTGGAAATATATTCTCTAAGCAAACTGTAAGGGTTAAACCAGGGCTAAAAGGGTGATTGAAATACTGATACTTCTTGTTCCACATCTAAATATACCTAGTTTCTACATTGTTAACAAATGTTTTTCCCCTTGTCCATGATAATAGATCTTAGGGACTTCTAGCTGCAGAGCTCTTCCTACAAATGGTAAGGAATAAAGTATCCTCAGTTTTAGAAAAACTAAGGAAGAGAGTCACTGGGTGTGTTAGTTATCTATTGCTGCATAATAAATTATTCCAGAATTTGGCAGCTTAAAACAAGCAATATCTGTTTCTGTAGGTCAGGACCCTGAGAGTGGCTTAGCTGGTTATTTCCAGCTCAGGTTCTCTCAAGGATGTGATCAAGAAGTTGGATGGACCTGCAGCCATCTCAAGGCTCCACTCAAGGTAGATGTGCTTCCAGACTCATTCATCTGGCTGTTGCCAGGCCTAAGAAAATCTGCTTCTGCTTCCAAGCTGAATCCCGTGGACATCACTATAGGTCTGCCTCACAGCATGGCAGCTGACTTCCCCAGAGTAATCAAGAAAGAGTGAAGAGAGAGTGCTCCAGGATGGAAGTTGCAGTCTGTTTATAATTTATTCTTGGAAATGATGTCTCATAAGCTCTGTTGCATTCTATTTGCTAAATCCATTTCCCACCTAAGGAGAGGGAATTCTATAAAGGCATGTGGTAGGCACAGTAATGGCTCCTCCTAAAGATGTTCACTCCTTAATCCCTGGAACCTGTGGAAATGTTACCTTACATGGCAAAGAGGAGTTTGCAGGTGTGATTAAGGTTGTCGACCCTGAGGTGGAGATTATTCTAAATTATCCAGGTGGGGCCAATGCAATCACATGATCTCTTAAAAGCAGAAGAGGAAGGTGAAGGGGTGCAGCAGAAAGGGAAGTAAGATTTCAAGGGTGAAAGGTGCTTGAGATGCAGGCTCTGAGACATAAAGGTCATGTGCAGTGACTGGAGAGAGGCTTCTAGGAGCTCATCCAAAGCATGGAAGGTACATAGAAGTTCCAGGAGCAAAGCCTGGCCCTGGGTGACAATCAGTAAGGAACTAAGGACCTCAGCCCTATAACCACAAAGAACTGAATTCAGCCAGCAGCTTAAAAGAGCCTGGAAGCAGATTCATCCCCAGAGCCTCCGGTAAGGGATATTTTTCTATTGACTCGTTAATTTTTAGGCTGATGAGGCCAGTAGGACTTCTGCCTACAGAACTGTGAAATAATATTTGGGTTGTTTGTTTTAAGCTGCTAAATTCGTTGTAAGTTGTTACAGCCATGTAACAAAGCATGATACCACCAGCAGATGGGATCCTTAGGGGGCTGCCTACCATACTGACTGTGTGCAGACAATGAATGAGTTTCTTATAGAAGCATAGAGAACACATTCTGCAGTGCCTAGGTTTACTTGGGAATAAAGAGCTGCCTCTGCTAGTACCACCGAAGGCAAATGTATTGTAATGTACCTCTGCTGTTGCAGGAGGAATGGGCACACTCATTTTCATGGACCACGACTAGAAATTAGAAATGGCTTCAAAAGAAAAGGAGATAAAAGGGGAATTAATCCTACAGGGGCCATTCATTGCTGGTGGGTTTGTTTGGTGGGTTGTTTGTCATGATGTTGCCATGGCCCCAGTAGCACTGCCCAAGGCTCCGTTTGCACGCTCAGATGTTGACCCTAATGGTTATAAGGCAGCTGCTACTCCTTGACTTCATTCCTGGTTGGATGAAGAATAGGAAACAGGTGGGAAGGGCAACTGTCCTGGCTCTTGAATAGCTGCATAACCCTTGATGGCAAAGAAAGCTCTATTTTGCTCTGTATTTTGGGAAAGCTGTACCAAACTGTGGTATCTCCTGTTGGGTTTTCTATGCTTCACAAAACTGGACCATGTGAAAAACACCCGAGAAACTTTAAAAAAAATATACTTAATCCTGGGTCCCAGTACCACAAAATCTGATTAAATTAGTCGAGGTGGAGCTAGAGAATCAAGTTGAAAAGTCCTTCTCTCTGGGCTCTTTCCTCCAGAATTGGTTCAGGTTGGGTCATTTTTGTCACAACAGGGATCAAGCTGACCACTAGCCAACTTGCTGTTCCCATGGCAAAGAACCCTAGAGGATAATAAATTCAACTTATATGGCTGACACATAAAGGCTCTTAAATAACATTTATTAAATGCATAGGTGAATAAAATAACACACACTGCCTCAGAAGACTGAAAACACCATAAAACTGTACTTGGTTTTAATGATCAGATCATAGAGTGACTTGAGGGTGGAAATGTCCTTTCTTAATATTGAATAATTTACATTTAAAGTCCAAGGGTTCTTTCTGATTAAATCGTTGTATTTGAGGATGGCCTGGGTGGGGGGGGTGTCAAGTGGAAATGATAAAAAAAATTCAAAAACGATTATACTTTTCAATATCATAATGCCCTCTGAAGAGCTTTATTTTTCTTTTCCACTGACAATACAAGGAAAATCTTCTAGGTCTTTACCGTTTAAGAGCAGACAGATAGTAAGAAATATTGAAATGTCTTTTATAGAGAGTCACAGTAACCTTAGGAGACTGTTAAGGAGAGTACCAGCAATTGTGTGGTATGTGTTCATAGTAACTGCATTTTAAACTACAGAAAGTGAAAAAGATTTTTCTGAATGTCCTCTTAAGGTTCCATTCAGTTTTTGATAATATATAAAAATCTTGAGTATTTTTGTGAAAACCCTATTTTCAGCTCTAGGGTGGGAATTCATGGCACCTGAGAATCTAATCTATTTTCCAAGACCTTTTTTTTTTAACCAGCTTTTGATTTCTTGCTCATACTGATAATTTCTGTAAGAAATTCTCCCTCCCTTTCCACTTCTCATTGCAAATCCTGACTTCACTTTAGCTTATCAACAAATGGTCTTTTGTGAATGCCATCTTTTTCCTGCTAAGCCTATGTTATGTGTCAGTTTCCAGGATTTCTACTACCAACACCACTCCTCCCTCCAAAGTTCTATTTTTAAATGTCCTTTCAATTTTGACTTGCTCTCCATTAGCCTACCCCTGTCTTTTGCCTTTTTTGTTCTATGAATAGAGGCAAGGGCAAAAAGATGCTGAGGGATATGCTAATTTATACTTGAACTGAAGTGATGTTAACCTTAGGGAATGCATCACACCTGGTGTATCCCAATGAGGAAAAAAGTATAACGGAGCAGCTGCCAACTTTTCAGAAATATTGCCTTCCCTTCTTTTGCAAATGGTTTTGTGATTTGGTGGCAATACAGCGATTTAAAACCTTAGCTCATTTGGGCTTGTCACGCACTTAACAAATGACTTCTGGCTTCTTTGGCATTCACATTGTAGTCATCACTGTTAAGATGAGGTAATGCTTTTCTTGGTTAAAGTTTTTTTTTTTTTTTTTTTTTTTTTTTAATTTCAATGTCTGTTTCAGTATGGAACTTAAAAAGACAGCTGTTGTTCATTTCATCATAAGGAGTTTTTGGAAGTCCCGTGCCCCACAGATTAGTAAAAATATTAGGAAAGGACAAAAACAATTAGTTTGACATAGTTGTATAGAAAATCAAGTGCATAGAGAAGGAGTAGAGGAGGTAGAAACAGGAGTACAAATGGGAGAATAAGACTTGGGTGGAGAGGACATCAATTTTTGCTTGTATTTTCAAACTCTCTTCTCTTTTGTATAGAATGATATGCAAGCCTCTCCTTTTGGGAAATAGAACCCTCTTTAGACTATCCTCATTCAATAACTCTCCCTTGTATTTTCAAAGTACCTGAAAGAATAGTGTCTTATCTTCACTGTTACCATTTGATTCTCTGCCTAATGCAATCTTTCTGCTCCATCGCTATTCTAAAACTGCCCCGTCCAGGTGACCAGCAATCCTCATTTTTCTTCACATTATCTGAAAATGTGGACCACTCCTATCTCAAAACTCTTCTCTTATGGCTGCTTGCCTCCCACTCTCACCCCATTCTCCATCCATTCCCCCCCTTTTTTAAATTTAAGTATAGTTGATTTACAGTGTTAATTGCTGCTGTACAGCAAAGTGACCGTTATACACACACACATATATATACACACACATTGTTTTTCATATTCTTCTTCATTATGGTGTATCACAGGATACTGAATATAGTTCCCTGTGCAATATGGTAGGAACTTATTGTTTAT